>NC_143029.1:32342000-32698500 GCF_057628025.1 Oncorhynchus mykiss | reverse complement strand
CAAATAAATATTGCTGTTACATTGTCATAATTTTGTAAATTTCTGGCAAATTATTACGGTCTTTGTAAGGAAGAAATGGTCTTCACACAGTTCGCAACGACCCAGGCGGCCCAAACTGCTGCATGTACCCTGACTCTGCTTGCACAGAACGCAAGAGAAGTACCACAATTTCCCTAGATAATATTGCCTTTTAACATTAATTTATTTTAATTAACTAAATACGCAGGTTTAAAAAAAATATACTTGTGTATTGATTTTAAGAAAGGCATTGATGTTTATGGTTAGGTATATTGGTGCAACGACAGTGCTTTTTCGCAAATGTGCTTGGTAAATCATCACCCGTTTGTCGAAGTAGGCTGTGATTCGATGCACCGCATTGATTATTTGCAACGCAGGACAAGCTAGTTAAACTAGTAATATCATCAACCATGTGTAGTTAACTAGTGATTATGTTAAGATTGTTTTTTAAAAGATAAGTTTAATGCTAGCTAGCAACTTACCTTGGTTCCTTGCTGCACTCGTGTAACAGGTGGTCAGCCTGCCACGCAGTCTCCTCGTGGAGTGCAATGTAATCGGCCATAATCGGCGTCCAAAAATGCCGATTACCGATTGTTATGAAAACTTGAAATCGGCCCTAATTAATCGGCCATGCCGATTAATCGGTCGACCTCTAATCTAGACATACTCCATATGTTAAAGCACTCAATAAAGAGTAGATTGACATCAAGATGTTTTCTGTATCATATATAGTTCACCGATCACAAGGTCTTACAGGAGGCATCCTAAAAAGGACGTAAAATGGCCACTTTCATCATGATTTTCTCGAAAATGGTTTGTGATACAAATGTAAAAAGCATGTAAAACAATCCTTCCTCCCAATGCAGTCCCTATGTGAGAATTGCCAGAACAATCTGAGATACCAAAAATATTTTACAACCACCCAAAACAGCTGTACCTGAAGTAGTGACAGCGTGCTGCCAAGATGACCCTATGGGCCGGAAAGCGTTTCTCCTCCACAATGAAGGTGACATCACTGTACTCTTCACCTGGAACCAAAGCACCCAGCTGCTCGGAGAGTAGATGGATGTGGTCAATCTCTGACACTGAGGCCAGTGGACGCAAAGGATGGCTGTTGCTACTCATTGTGGTTAGACTTGGGGCGTCTCAATAACATCTGACAGAAGAGAAGACAAGCTGGTTAATTGGTGTCATTGAAACTGGCAGTGCACAAACTGTCTCAAGTATCTAGCTACAGTAGCTAACTTTTGATAACTGTAGACCTTGAACAGCCCTGTTCAATGAAGGTCCTGGAGGGCGGAAACACTTCTGGTTTTCATAATCTACTTCTAATATTGGACTAGTTCATCATAAGTGCAATAAACTAAAAAGGCAGGTAGAAACAAAAAACAGAAGTGTTTCGGCCCTGGCTCCGGGACCGGAATTGAACAGCCCCGCTGTAGACGGAGCTAGGGGATAACAGTTAGACAGCTACTGTGTAACGTGGGTAACAATGACATTCTGTATTTGTTATAATAGGTAGACAACTTGAAATACAGGAATCATCTAACTAGCTAATAAATCATGAATGTGAAACTATTCAGCATAGCTAGCAATATCAGCCACTGAGGCAAAGATTCGTATAACTAAACCAAGCCACACCACACCACACCACAGCCTGTCGTTTCAAATGGGAACAAATTACTAATAGTGAGCAGAACAGGCAAGGTGGGCCCAGCCATGCACGGGCTAGCGAGATCTTATTGGCGCGTTCGAGATACTATTTGCATATTTCCTTTAAGGGCCGCCTACTCTGCGAAGGGCGTGTGTGCAATAATTTAATTCGCCTTTGCAATCTTGCTTAATTAACGACGCAATTATTTTTTACTTTGGAAAATGGTCAAGTCTACAAAACGCAGTCCACTCTGTTCGTAACAAATTCTAGTTTTTGGAACAGAAACATGTATTGAGATCAAATGTTTCATCGATGAGAAAATTAGCAGAATGTCGGGCAAAATCTATCTCGTTCCATCTTCTTCCACTACCTGCCACTGTGCTTCCCCTCACTACCATAACGCTAAGCGGTTACTTCACATTTGTACATCCGGTGAAATATCTGTCTCATTGTGCTATCTGTCCTACTGATCTGTGATGCGGTCAACTGATACAGCAGCTTGGGTTTCACCCGTGTGACATACCTGCACAATAAGCATATCCACGTCGTTCACCCTTCCACGAAGCCTCTTCCTTGACGTTATTTTCCCCTTTATTCAATCAAATGATCGTATTGAACATTTCGTCATGAATAATTGCTATAGGTACTAAAAAAACGCTACCATTGCAAACACCACTAAGTAGGGTGACAACCCGGATGTTGTTAGGGTGGGGAGAACGGCACTGTTCCATGAAACAATAGCGCCCCTTGTGTATGGACAAACATTGTAAATGCAGGTGGTGGATGTAACACATGCGAAAATGATCACTTAACAACAATGTAAATTCCTGTAAACCTCAACAGTTTGTGATTGCGGCTCGCAATTCGGGTTGTTCCTGCATCTGGACATTCTTGAATCTGCAAGAACTCCCTTTGAGCATACCATTGGTTCCGTCATGAACGCCCACCTCAATTATGCAATCTCTATTTTTTGCACTTTAAGCGCCATCTTCATGCATGTGTGAAACCACAGAGTTACCAAAGTTTTTTTTTTATTACTAACCCAGCTCATCTCTGAAGTTACTGTCTTGGTGATACTTTTGATATTCTCGGTTTCCTCTCATTGTCTAAGGGGTGACACTAGTTATCAAAGCCACACAGTCAAAATTGGCCAAATGGTAAAAATTCATTAACACAGGCATTTGCTTTTTGGACTTAATTTAAGGTTAGTCGTAATGTTAGCAGTGCAGTTATGGTTAAGTTTAAAATCAGACTCTAAGAAGATACGTTGTAGAAATAGGCAGGGTTTAGTCATTGTTATGACTGTGGCTGTGGTAAAGTCTACTTTACCATGTGATTACCATGTGGACCAAATGTAAATAAAAGTATAGTTGTCATAGCTAGCTACCGGTGTCCCGCCTGCTGTGTACCGGAGTCCTAACAATGGCCGTGTTCGAGAGGATCAAAACTGTGATGTATCATGGGTAAATTGTGACTGACTGATCTACAAATAATAATTAGAAGTTATTTATGATAATAAATAATGACACACTTCTTGTAAATCTACATAAGGAAACTACTGATGCTATGGTTACCAAATAAATAGACTGAATGGTCTAGTTGGCTAAATCTGTACAATTTTAATAAAAACGCGATGTCGAAAATACGTGAAGATGATCCACATCTCTGTTTATTGCAGACACAGGCTGGGATTAGATCAACCTCAGTCAAATAACATCAGGAGCAGCTAATCACCCTGGCATTAGTAAGTCATCTTCATTCTCAGTTTGTCTCATCCAAATATATCCAATAATTTCTCTGTATATTACGGGTATCCCATCCTTTTCTTTTAGTCAGTTTCTTAGGTGTCCATAGTATACCCAAGCAGATTAAAGAATATATATACAGTACCAGTCAAAAATTTGGACACTCCTACTCATTCAAGGGTTTTTCTGAATTTTTACTATTTTCTACATTGTAGAATAATAGTGAAGACATCAAAACTATGAAATAATACATATAGAATCAAGGAGTAACCAAAAAAGTGTTCAAAATATATTTTACATGTTAAATTCTTCAAAGTAGCCATCCTTTGCCTTGATGACAGCTTTCCACAATCTTGGTATTCTCTCAACCAGCTTCACCTGTAATGCTTTTCCAACAGTCTTGGAGGAGTTCCCACATATGCTGAGCACTTGTTGGCTGCTTTTCCTTCACTCTGTGGTCCACCTCATCCCAAACCATCTCAATTGGGTTGAGGTCGGGTGATTGTGGAGGCCAGGTCATCTGATGCAGTACCATCACTCTCCTTCTTAATCAAATAGTCTTTACACAGCCTGGAGGTGTCATTGTCCTGTTGAAAACAAATTATAGTCCCACTAAGTGCCCCGTAGCACTCACTTCTGTCATCATGAAGTTCTTCGAGAGGCTAGTCAAGGATCATATCAGCTCTATCTTACCTGACACCCTAGGCCCACTTCAATTTGCTTACCGCCCCAATAGATCCACAGATGATGCAATCGCCATCTCACTGCACACTGCTCTCTCTCCCATCTGGACAAGAGGAATACCTATGTAAGAATGCTGTTCATTGACTATAGCTCAGCATTCAACACCATAGTAGGTCTGAATCCCTCATATAAAATTCAACTGCACATACGTTTTGAAAATATACTGTACTTAAATATATTTTGTGAAAATGTAAGTTAAAAATAGTTTAATTGAAAGCTAAACCTTGTTCAAAGTATCGCTGTTTTTCTAACAAGCATTGCAGAGCGGGTTACAATTTAAATTTCATCCCCCAGAAAAAATAACAAATATTATAACAAATATTATGGTTGTGCTGGTTGATAAAATACTTTTATTTATGAAAAAGATGTTTGTTTTTAAATGATATAGTTATTTGGAATGGTAAAGTTATGTCTTTCATGGAGCTATTGGAATTGTATGGGAAGGTCTGCTCAATCCAAGATTACAACCAATTGATTACAGCATGACACCAAAAATGGAAAAGGAGGTGGCAGCGGGAGGAGGTAGGAAACAGGTCTGTCTACCCAATATAAAGGATCAAAACTGACAGAGGTACAAAATAGCATAAATAGGAAAGTATACCAGTTTCATTTGAGGACCAGGATGTTTACAACTGTGCCATACAGATTGCAAAATAGCTGGGAAGAGATTAGTATTATTTATTTTAATTACATTTTTTGTAGGGGAGGGTTTGGCCGGTCAGGATGTCCTTGTCCCATCACGCTCTAGTGACTCCTTGTGGCGGGCCAGGTGTTGTGCACACTGACTTCTGTCACCAGTTGTTTTGTACTTTTTCATGATATGTAGTTGGTAGTTACAGTCTTGTAACTGGCAGAGGTACAAAATAGCATAAATAGGAAAGTATACCAGTTTCATTTGAGGACCAGGACGTTTACAACTGTGCCATACAGATTGAAAAATAGCTGTCAGTCTTGTAACTACCACTTTCAAGGAGTGGGACTCTAACCCGGAAGCTTATAAGAAATCCCGCTATGCCCTCTGACGAATCATCAAACCGGCAAAGTGTCAATACGGGACTAAGATCGACTCGTGCTACACTGGCTCTGACGCTCGTTGGATGTGGCAGGGCTTGCAAACCATTACAGACTACAAAGGGAAGCACAGCCGAGAGCTGCCCAGTGACACAACACCATTATCCCAGAAACCCTAGACCCACTCCAATTGGCTACCGCCCCAACGGTGTCAGAGGAAGGCCCTAAAAATTGTCAAAGACTCCAGTCACCCTAGTCATAGACTGTTCTCTCTGCTAACACATGGCAAGCAGTACCGGAGCGCCAAGTTTAGGTCCAAGAGGCTTCTAAACAGCTTCTACCCCCAAGCCATAAGACTCCTGAACACCTCATCAAATGACTACCCAGACTATTTGCATTGCCCCCCTCCCCCCTTTTACACCGCTGCTACTCTCTGTTGTTATAATCTATGCATAGTCACTTTAATAACTCTACCTACATGTACATATTACCTCAACTAACCGTTCCCCCCACACATTGACTCTATGCCGGTACCCCCCTGTATATAGTTTCGCTATTGTTATTTTACTGCTGCTCTTTAACTACTTGTTACTTTTATTTCTTATTCTTATCTGTATTTTTTTTTTACTCCATTGTTGGGGCTCGTAAGTAAGCGTTTCACTGTAAGGTCTACTACACCTGTTGTATTCGGCGCATGTGACTAATACAATTTGATTTGATTTATTTGGTCAAAATCCATTTTTTGCAACATGACAGTGTGCTAAGAGCTGGTAGCAAGCTGATAGGTCGGCTGTTAGAACCAATAAATGGCGCTTTACCATTCTTGGGTAGCGTAATTACTTTGGCTTCCCTCCAGGCCTGAGGACAAACATTTTCCTCTAGGCTCAGATTAAAGATATTACATTTAGGAGTGGCTATAGAGTCAGCTACCGTTCTTAGTAGCTTTCCATCCAGGAGGTTTGTCATTATTAATCCATAACAATAATGTTTCCACCTCTCCCACACTAAAAAAATCTAATTTACAATGGTTTTCTTTAATTATTCGTTTTTTTATGCATGAATACGATGACTCACTCACTGTTCATTGTTTGCATTTGCTGCCTAAGTTTTCCCACTTTGCCATTTAAGTAATAATTGGCATCATCAAATGGTTCAAGATAAATACAGTGGGGCAAAAAAAGTATTTAGTCAGACACCAATTGTGCAAGTTCTCCCACTTAAAAAGATGAGAGAGGCCTGTAATTTTCATCATAGGTACACTTCAACTATGACAGACAAAATGAGGGAAAAATATAGAAAATCACATTGTAGGATTTTTTAATGAATTTATTTGCAAATTAGGGTGGAAAATAAGTATTTGGTCACCTACAAAAAAAAGCAAGATTTCTGGCTCTCACAGTCCTGTAACTTCTTCTTTAAGAGGCTCCTCTGTCCTCCACTCGTTACCTGTATTAATGGCACCTGTTTGAACTTGTTATCAGTATAAAAGACACCTGTCCACAACCTCAAACAGTCACACTCCAAACTCCACTATGGCCAAGACCAAAGAGCTGTCAAAGGACACCAGAAACAAAATTGTAGACCTGCACCAGGCTGGGAAGACTGAATCTGCAATAGGTAAGCAGCTTGGTTTGAAGAAATCAACTGTGGGAGCAATTATTAGGAAATGGAAGACACCTGGGACTCAAATCCTACATACAAGACCACTGATAATCTCCCTCGATCTGGGGCTCCACGCAAGATCTCACCCCGTGGGGTCAAAATGACCACAAGAACGGTGAGTAATAATCCCAGAACCACACGGGGGGACCTAGTGAATGACCTGCAGAGAGCTGGGACCAAAGTAACAAAGCCTACCATCAGTAACACACTACGCCGCCAGGGACTCAAATCCTGCAGTGCCAGACGTGTCCCCCTGCTTAAGCCAGTACATGTCCAGGCCCGTCTGAAGTTTGCTAGAGAGCATTTGGATGATCCAGAAGAAGATTGGGAGAATGTCATATGGTCAAATGAAACCAAAATATAACTTTTTGGTAAAAACTAAACTCGTCGTGTTTGGAGGACAAAGAATGCTGAGTTGCATCCAAAGAACACCACACCTACTGTGAAGCATGGGGGTGGAAACATCATGCTTTGGGGCTGTTTTTCTGCAAAGGGACCAGGATGACTGATCCGTGTAAAGGAAAGAATGAATGGGGCCATGTATCGTGACATTTTGAGTGAAAACCTCCTTCCATCCGCAAGGGCATTGAAGATGAAACGTGGCTGGGTCTTTCAGCATGACAATGATCCCAAACACACCGCCCGGGCAACGAAGGAGTGGCTTTGTAAGAAGCATTTCAAGGTCCTGGAGTGGCCTAGCCAGTCTCCAGATCTCAACCCCATAGAAAATCTTTGGAAGGAGTTGAAAGTCCGTGTTGCCCAGCAACAGCCCCAAAACATCACTGCTCTAGAGGAGATCTGCATGGAGGAATGGGCCAAAATACCAGCAACAGTGTGTGAAAACCTTGTGAAGACTTACAGAAAACGTTTGACCGCTGTCATTGGCAACAAAGGGTATATAACATAAGTATTGAGATAAACTTTTGTTATTGACCAAATACTTATTTTCCACCATAATTTGCAAATAAATTCATTAAAAATCCTACAATGTGATTTTCTGGATTTTTTTTCTCATTTTGTCTGTCATAGTTGAAGTGTACCTATGATGAAAATTACAGGCCTCTCTCATCTTTTTAAGTGGGAGAACTTGCACAATTGGTGGCTGACTAAATACTTTTTTGCCCCACTGTAAGCCATCTGATTTGATGAAAGATGGAGTTTAATTTGTCTTTCTGCCCATAATTTCATTTAAAGTACTCAAGTTTTTTTCCATCATTCTTTATTTCATTGATTCTTGGCTTCATAATACAGTTTCTTATTTTTTGTTGTTGTAGTTTATTCACATCATTTCTCAATTTGCAGTAAGTCTGCCACTCCTTTTGCCCCATCTCTTTCAACTATACAAAATACATCATACCGGTTGTATTTCTGTATTTTTAAAGTTATATATCTTGAAAACGTGATTGCTGACATGCAAATTATTGTGGGACAATATCAACAATGGACTAATGAAACATATACCAACAGATAGTTTTTGGGTGGAGTTTTCTTTAGGTATATTTTCTTGAGATATGAAAAAGTATACTCTCAGGAAGCATGTTCCTCAGCTGTGCATGTTTCCTTATGTGGAATAAACAATTATTATCATTGTCAACTTTCTCTTTCTCTGCACTCTTCTGAACAGGAATTCAGAAAGTACCTCAAAACATGATCTTGATCACTCACAGCAGAGTTTCATTAAACAAATAAATGGTTCAACTTAAAAACAACTCTAAGTGTATTTTTAATGAATATACTAAAGTACAATTAAAGTATATGAAGTATTTGTAAGTGTGTTTAAGTGTAATGATAATGAACATATAGTATAATAAAACACTGAAAACAATTAATTAAAAATACAATTGTAATAAGTGTGTTAAGTGTAATGATAGGTAACATATAGTTTAAAGACTGAAAATCAATGCATTTTAAGTACACTTGTAAAAATTGGATTGAAGTGTAATGATATAATATGTATAGTACACCTAAGATATACTAGAAAAGTATATCTCGTATTTGCAGTATATTATATGAACTTGTAGTATATTTAAGTATACGTCAGTGTATTTGTAAAATATTAAAATATACTTCCGCTATTGTTATTTTAAGTAAGCCTTCAGCGGGTATCTGTATGTGATCCCAATCGTAAGCAAATACTCAATCTTCACCTCTTAATTTCCTCACAATTTCCTCCAATTTCTCTCTTACTTTTTCATCACATCCTTTTTCTGACCAAGTCAGTTTGTACTATCTCAGTTTGACGCTTGGATGACGTTACGGTGAACATGTTGTTTGGACTCAAAATCTCAATCCAGTATCCATCAGGATCCTGTATAAAGGCCAGTCCCTTCATTTTACCTGTGTGGAGAAAGAACTTTGAATGTTGCATCTACAAATTGAGAGAATACAGATAAAGCAGACTGATACAGATGAAAGTAAATTGTTATGTATCCTACACACAAATGTGTTTTTCAGAGAGACCCTAAACATAACACAAAATAATTGTGTGAGAGGGTTATGTCAGGGAAGAAAGAAAAAAAATACCATCATCTGGCTTCTTAACAAATGTTACTCCTTTTTCTTCAAATACTTTGCAGGCTGCATAAACATCAGGTACAGCAATTCCGATGTGCCCTGTATGATAGAGTGGAGAGGAAACATTTAAATAATGGGAAATTGCCTCATGGTGGAAAAGGAAAATGGCTGATCAGTACCACATTCAAAAGGTTGAATTTAAAAGATCATATCGTTTTCTCACCAAAACCTTTTGGCTCAGCGTTTCCGTTGTGATAAGATAGATTTTCATCTGATTCAGAGCCCCAGTTGCTGAAAGAGAAGAGAGTAAAGAGAAAAATATGTCATCACCATCATAGAATTGCGACAGGGTAGGAACCATAGTTTCTAATGAACATAGTAACAAAACAAAAATACAGCGATTGTTTTCAGAAGACAGACGGAAGACAGAGGGACAACTAATGAAACAAATACCGAAAGATCGTTTTTGGGTGAAATCTTTCTTTAACATCTATGAATGGGATACTTGAAGAGTTACTCATTGACAGCCCACAAGCTACTGATAGCTTGGCGATCTGCCTGTTGGACACCCCTGGTTTGATGTTACTGGATCATCTTCTATTATATTCCATTTTTACAGTTCACTTCATAGTTCTACTTACTAGCAGATCTGTAATCTATGTGCTTGTGTGCTGACCCACAGGGCACAGACATCAATTTATTCATTCTATTCCACATTGGTTTAGCATAATTTCATAACATGGAAACAACGTTGATTGAACCAATGTGTGCCCAGTGAGGTTTTAAGTGGGGTGCCTACTGTGTGAGTTCAATGGTGGCTCGTCGGGAGAAAGTCCATGCTGTTTTGTCCTTTATGTCTGCAGGGATTTCCTTCTTTTCCTCATAACCCAGGAAGTAGAGTGTGAAGCACATTGATGGGAAGTCTATTTTCTGCAGCAACCTGAGGCAAATAGCAATCACAACTGGTTCAACTGGTGGGACAATTGGAGGTGAAGATGGAGAATACAACCCTCAAGGATCAATGAAAAGGTCACTACATCACATGCAAAAGCAGAGGTTCATTTCTCATAACTCTGAAGCATCCAGTTCAAACCGATCACTCTACATAAAGTTCAAATGGATAGGGCCACATTAACCACAAAGGTAGAAACACATGGGAGAAGTTTTAGTCATAAACATATATAAATCACTATTTCTTGTTCAAGAGAATGAGAACTCATCTAGAGGGGTAGGGTACTAGGCCCGAAGCCCCTTCATCTTTGTGTGAGAGAGACGTCTGGGACTCACGTCATGCCCATGATGCGTGTGTAGAAGTCTAAAGACTTGAGTGGGTCTTTCACCCTCAGCATAGTTTGCTGCAACATGTAATCCTGGGAAGGGACAGAGGGAGACAGAGAGAAGAAGGGGGAGTGTCGGGACGAGTTGTTGCTTGCAAAATATGTCTTGACCCCCTTACTTCTCAGCTATGTTCTCAGCTTGCAACTCTAGAAGAAAAAGAAGAACTTAAACTAGAGCCAATACATTACTCAGTATAAGTAATTACATTCTAAGGCCTGGGACTAGTTCCCTAAATGTTTTTTTCCATTGGTATTTGCTATAGGGGCTTGGCTATATAGCCTACAGCTCACATAGCTGAGGCCGGAGACTCTTGCTTAACAACAGGTTTGCTGAGACAGACTGTGTCAAGCGAGTAAAATAAACCTACTGTGAATAAGTGACAAAGAAATGCTAGACATTCTACTGCGTGACACTAACCTGGGTGATAGGGTCCCCTTCTTTGCACGCTGCGGACACAGCCTCATCCGTAAGTCCTTTTTCTGTCATTTTGCAGTGAAAGACCAAATTGACACTAGGCAAATTCACAGGCCGAGTAGCTTGAGATAGGCGCTCCCAAAGCTGACTGTGGCAAGTCGAGACAATTGACAGCGAAGTATGACACTCCCTAAAGTTGGCAGGTAGGAGGGGTTCACAAAAAAATGTAACCGAAAGCACTAGGAGAGTATGTTAGTTATAAGTGTATAACCAATGCCGAGGAGGTGTGCATTGCAATGGAGGCTACAACTGTCAGAAAGCCTACTCAGTTAAGTGACACAGGACCCTGGCAGAGTAGAGGATTAAGTGCAGAAGGATCTATGACAACTTTCCCTGGTAAATAATTCTGTTGGAGCTATAAATGTGTGAAAAAGCAGGCCCTTACGATCCCCACTGTTAGACGTTTCAAGAATGTGGAATTGAGTGATAGGTTAGACATGTAAATCACACGGAGGGCCTACACTGTATGTATGGTTGAATTAAATGGAATTAATGATTGAGTAGGCATGATGTAATTAAACATCCTAAAAATATGTGTTTTGATAAAAAGCGCATTCCTTTACCACTAGAGGTGCTTAAAAATCAATAGTTCAAAATTAGGATATTATTTGTAAGCTGGAATCAGGAGGATATAATTATGGTCAGATTTGCCAAATGGAGGGGGAAAGAGAGCTTACCTCTGCTGCAGAGGATAAGTTCATTAGAGTTACCAACCTCAGAAATTAAAGGCCAAATAATTCCTTCACACAGTTCAAGTAACAGACACATCTCAACATCAACTGTTCAGAGGAGTCAAATTACTGCAAAGAAACCTCTACTAAAGGACACCAATCAGAAGAAGAGACTTGCATGGGCCAAGAAACACGAGCAATAGACATTAGACCGGTGGAAATCTCTCCTTTGGTCTGATGATTCCATATTTGAGAGTTTTGGTTCCAACCTCCGTGTCTTTGTGGGACACAGAGTAGGTGAACGGATGATCTCTACATGTGTGGTTCCCACCATGAAGCATGCAGTAGGAGGTGTGATGGTGTAGGGGTGCTTTGCTGGTGACACTGTCTGTGATTTATTTAGAATTCAAGGCACACTTAACCAGCATGGCTACCACAGCATTCTGCAGCAATACACCATCCCATCTGATTTGTGCTTAGTGTGACTATCCTTTGTTTTTCAACAGGACAATGACCCAACACGCCTCCAGGCTGTGTAAGGGCTATTTGTCCAAGAAGGAGAATGATGGAGTGCTGCATCAGATGACCTGGCCTCCACAATCACCCGACTTCAACCCAGTTGAGATGGTTTAGGATTAGTTGAACCGCAGAGTGAAGGAAAAGCAGCCACCAAGTGCTCAGCATATGTGGGAACTCCTTCAAGACTGTTGGAAAAGCATTCCGGGTGAAGCTGGTTGAGAGAATTCGAAGAATGTGCAAAGCTGTCATCAAGTCAAAGGGTGGCTACTTTGAAGAATCTAAAATCTACTTTACGCCCTCTTCCAAATGGTAGCTATAAATGCAGAGGATGCGCACAGTGCAACAATATGATGAAGTGTGAATATTTCTGCACCCACATACAGGAAAACGGTTCCAAATAAATGACATCATTACGTGTTCCACCACCCATGTTATTTACATTATTAAATGCTGTGCTATGTAGGTAAAACCTCACGTTCTTTCAAACAGAGAATCAGAGAACATAAAAGTTCAATCAGGAGAAACGACAGGTTCCAGTTGCAGTAAATTTGAATGACTTAAAGCATGACATTTCTACCATCAGATTTTGTGGCATAGAGAAAGTTAAGATATCAGACAGGGGAGGAGATATTAATAATACTCTGAGTAAAAGAGAATGCTTTTGGATTTTTACCCTCCAGACATTATTTCCTAAAGGTCTTAATGATGAAATGCCTATGTATGTTATGTTGTAAATGAGAATATGAATTATGCCCCCATTTCAGATTACTCTGACGTTTTTCATATGATGTACCCAATAATTCATGAAAACTTGCTTGGTAGGTCTATGTTCTCATTGTGGTTTTACAGACGTGTTTGAATACGTCTTATTTACACACTTTATTTGAATATTTATGAAATGCATATTGTTATAGTTGGTAGCACTTATTTGTTTTTCCTTTGCCTCCAACCACTTCGATGCGTGGAACGGATGTGGGTGGGGCTAGGTCTACATAAGGGTGCTAATTTAAAGAAATTCACATAAGCTCTGACAAAGGCCGTGAGGCCGATACATAAGCTTATTAAAGATCAGTGATACTATCAAGAGCAGTGTGCGGTTTCCTTTTTCATTCATCTTGTTCAACTGTTACCATGCACCTGCAAAAAAGATTGCTCAGATGTGCGAGTGCCTTTTGAATTAAGAATCTAAAATATTTTGATTTGTTTAACACTTTTTTGATTCCTACATGATATTTGTTAATTCATAGTTTTGATGTGTTCACTATTATTCTACAATGTAGAAAATAGTAAAAAGAAAGAAAAACCCTTGAATGAGTAGGTGTGTCCAAACTTTTGACTGTTACTTTATACATATATATAAAACAGGCAACCCAAATATTTTGGCATTAATAAGTGTCACATATCAGTTTGTAAACAATGTAAATAAAAAATCATTGAGTTAATAAAGCCGCATACAAACATGATGTCGTTTTTGCTTTCTTGAGTAAGGCAGCTCCAAAATGCAGGCGTTTCAGCCTAGCTCAGTGCTTTCTGTGGTGGAGGGGCAGCCAGCAGAGAATACAGTGCGTAGGGTTTGGTAATTATCTCTAGTTGCGCTGTGATTTGCTCAGTGTTCTGATGCCATGAGGATACTAAAGTCACCACAAAATCAAAGGGAGAGCTCGAAAATTCAAGACCCTTGGGTGCTGTTATAGAGTTACATTAGAAATGCCCATCCTAGAAGGCTAAAGGTCATAAAATGACGTTAAAACACGTTATATCTACCGTAGCTTTAATTGTATTGATCATGTCAACATCATACTTTCAAAATCTTGACTAGCAATTGGTGCTCATCGGCCATTGGACATGAACATTAGACAACAAGTTGAAAATCGCAAATTCAACAATGAATGGTTTGGAAGAAATCAGTGTCTAACTGAAAACATTGCAAAGCAATCAGTTTGGGTTTAAGGGTCTCTTTTCCAAGCTTAAAATGATAAACATTTAACCTGTTAGAGCTCTAGGGGCGCTATTTCATTTTTGGATAAAAAACGTTCCCGTTTTAAGCGCGATATTTTGTCACGAAAAGATGCTCGACTATGCATATTCTTGACAGTTTTGGAAAGAAAACACTCTGAAGTTTCAGAATCTGCAAAGATTTTGTCTGTAAGTGCCCCAGAACTCATTCTACAGGCGAAACCAAGATGATGCATCACCCAGGAATTAGCAGAATTTCTGAAGCTCTGTTTTCCATTCTCTCCTTATATGGCTGTGATTGCGCAACGAATGAGCCTACACTTTCTGTCGTTCGCCCAAGGTCTTAGCAGCATTGTGACGTATTTGTAGGCATATCATTGGAAGATTGACCATAAGAGACTACATTTTCCAAGTGTCCGCCTGGTGTCCTGCGTCGAATTCGGTGCGCAATTGCCAGCTGCTTCTACTTTACCATTTGATTCAGGGGAGAAAGCATGTGTCCAAGAACGATGTATCAATGAAGAGATATGTGAAAAACACCTTGATGATTGATTCTAAACAACGTTTGCCATGTTTTCAGTCGATATTATGGAGTTAATTTGGAAAAAAGTTCGCGTTTTGAGGACTGAATTTTCGGATTTTTTTTGGTAGCCAAATGTGATGTATAAAACGGAGCTATTTCTAATACACAAGGAATCTTTTTGGAAAAACTGAGCATCTGCTATCTAACTGAGAGTATCCTCATTGAAAACATCAGAAGTTCTTCAAAGGTAAATGATTTTATTTGAAGGCTTTTATGTTTTTGTTAATGTTGCGTGCTGGATGCTAACGCTAATGCTGACGCTAAATGCTAACGCTAAATGCTAACGCGAAATGCTAACGCTAGCTAGCTACTTTTACACAAATGATTGTTTTCCTATGGTTGAGAAGCATATTTTGAAAATCTGAGATGACAGTGTTGTTTACAAAAGGCTAAGCCTGTTTGTCCTCTTATGCCATAGTTTGTACATCTCAATTGTCAGTCAAACCACATTTGTTTAAGCAAGTCAGCCATATCAGCTATGTTTTTTTTAAAGGCAGTAAATGAAGATGAATTAACTGTTTCTCTACCAGACAAAGCTCCGCTGATAGCCAGGTGTAGCAGTGGTAAGGATTCACTCCATGGTGCTGAAAATAAAGTGTGGTTGAGTTAGTGTGGTTGAGGTGGGAAAATGATTGTTGTCCATTTAAGTGATAATGCCCGAGAAGCCGGTGTTTGGACGACTTATCGGCACGGGTGTTGTTTGTCTCGGGCCGGCAAAACGTGCCAATATATCCACCAAACACAGGCTTCTAGGGCATTATCACTTTTATACAACAGGTTAACAACGTAATTAAATAATTATTCACATATTATAATTAAAAACGTTATTTAGTTATTACTATTTCATCCTTCCTTCCAGATATAGTCCCGAAACAAATCTAGGGTTGCTACCCAAGCCGGCTGGTCGTCCGTTCTATTGGTTCCGTTGCCAGAGATGCGACCCAGTTGTTCAGTCTTTTTGTTCTGTGTTTACGGACGCGACCCAGTCGTTTGTTCTAAATGTTCCATTGCCATACTGGCTGGCAACATTCTTATCCCTTGCTTGCTAGCTAGCCAACTAATTTAGTTACGTTAAACAGCGTAGACAGAATAACAGCAGCAGCTGCATTTGTTTATTAAGCTGTTTTTTAGTGACATGTATTTGGATACGTCTATAACAATGAGCTGATGAGGCACTATTTCACCTGCCATAGAAAATGTGCTCTTGTTAGGACACTTTTCAGAGGAACTAGCCAACCACACAGAGCTCTAACACTAACTTCAAACTGAAGCTGGAAAGACTGTTTCGTTTGACCTTTTTTTCAATTGACATTTCTTTGTATATATCCATAAAAAATGATGCCAGCTGATTCATGATTTCGACTGGCTGAGAAACGCTGCCTGCCTCTCTCTCGTCCCGACTCCCGACCCCTACACGGTCATTACAATGGGACAGTTTGAAATGTAACATTTAAACAATGTTGTAAATGTCGGAGAGACAGACAGCAAGGTTTATACAAATCTCTGCTGTTGAAAACTAAATGTTAGTGTAAAATAAATGTGAGATAATGTCTAGACTCTTTTTATAGTAGAGAGCTGATGATACAGTCGATTGCGCAGTCAGATGGAGCAGAGTAAATAGGTATTTTAACGTCATAGATTTAACCGGTGCTAATTTGTAGAACAGACACAGCCTGGAATGCGCTTTTAACCAATCAGCATTCCGTATTGAATACTTAAATGGAAAACTACTGAACATGGTAGCGGACTATATTGCCACTCCTATTTTTAATCTGACCTGGAGGGAAACCAAAGTAATTCCGTTACCCAAGAATGGTAAAGCACCCTTTACTGGTTATATCAGTTGACCAATCAGCTTGCTGCCGGCTCTTTGCAAACTTTTGGGAAAAATGGTGTTTGACCAAATATAATGCTATTTTTCTGTAAACAAATTAACAACAGACACTCAGCATGCTTATAGAGAAGGGCACTCAACATGTACTGCACTGACACAAATTACTGATGATTGGTTGAAGGAAATTGATAATAAGAAGTTTGTGGGAGCTGTACTCTTAGATTTCAGTGATTTTAGCTGCAGGTGATGGGCAGGACTCGTAAGAGGTATATTTGTAAATTAATTTGATCAAGCTACCATATGTACCATTTTGATTCCTTCTTGAATAAATAAAACAAATACATTGTGTTGTGTATCTGTAATACTAGCCACCTAGCTTGCTAGCTAGACAGCTGGATAGGTTCCCAATCTCCCAACATCCTAACTAGCTACCAAGCCATTTCAGGCTATCAATCAAGTTAATCAAGTTGTCTAAGCGTCTTAGCTGGCATGTTTTAACTATTGGATCATGATACTGTATACCAGTGTGGCAGTTGTACTAAACTCGTAAGGCATAAAAGTTCCTAAATAATCAATGTGTATCATTAATTCAATTGAACAGGTAAACATTAGGCATAATTATTATGGAAAAGGCTGTTTCAGGTGTTTGACTACCCCCCTCAATCCTCACATACTTTGTGCCCCCTCTAAAATAATGGGTACATAATGCCACTGGGTGTCACGCCCTGACCTTAGAGAGCTGTTTATTCTCTGTTGGTTGGGGCGTGATAGTGACTAGGGTGGGTCATCTAGGTGATTAATGGTTTATTTTGGCCTGGTATGGTTCCCAATCAGAGACAGTTGTTTATCGTTGTGTCTGATTGGGGATCATATTTAGGCAGCCATTTCCTCATTGTGCTTTGTGGGATCTTGTCTACAGTTAGTTGCCTGTGTAGACACGAGTAGCTGTCCGTCGAGTTTCTATTAATTAAAATATGTGGAACTCTACGCACGCTGCACCTTGGTCCAATCATTTCGACAAACGTGACACTGGGACTCATGCTCACAGAGAACTGAATGTGAGAGGAATCAGGAAGCTATTTATGGCTGGGTGAGGTAATGTGTTGTTTAAGTCACTGCTCTTCTCATGAAGCACAGACAAAAAAAATGTACAACATTTCTTAGGAACAAAGTTAGAAAGAAGTAGAATTAAACAAAATACAATAAGGTGACTATGAATAACAATAATAAAACAACATTTATAAGCAAACACTGTAGTTACTGTATAACAAAAATGGCAACAGTTCAAACACAAATGCTAATTCAAAAACAGTATGACATGAACAGGAAACAAATAATTTTACCAGTATGTAATTAGTCATAGTCAATCATACATTTTTATTTTCACCAATGTATTGACAGATTGCAAATATTATTATTATCATATATTATATCATTATTAATCTACAACAAATCCTAATTTAGTACATTTTATTGTTGTTGGAATAACGTTTTCAGTAATTACTGTAAAATTTAAGATTTCAGAGGAAGTTATAGAACCAACACATGTATTTCATATTTTTCTCCATTGCAACCTAACACACTTTCTTAGAATAAACCTCTTCTCTCATTAGAAGAGACGGAAAAACTAGCTTTCAGAATCCTAATCCATAATCCCTTTCTATGCTCAATCATCACCCTCTAATTCGATTGGTAGATTCTGCCCTGGCAGGCTGCCATGAACTACTGCTCAGGGTTCAAGTCAGTAGGAGCAGCATCACTTGGATCTGATTGGTTCTCCCCTTCCGTCACAAGACCCTTGACCATCCTATAAAACAACAGGAAAAGAATAGGCTTCAGTGCATGGGTGGATTATGTGGGGTAGCGGGCCAGGTAGCTGAGAGATGCAGTGGGGAAGGAGATCTAATCTTTTCAGGATTATGCCAAAAGGTGGTTTTCAAGTTAAATCTGGAGCCAGTAGGTAGGGTGTGTGGGTGATGGTGATGGAAACACTGCTAACAGGATATTGGGTTAAAAAAACAGATGCCAGCATCCCGGAGTCGCCTCTTCACTGTTGAAGTTGAGACTGATGTTTTGCGGGTACTATTTAATGAAGCTGCCAGTTGAGGATTTGTGAGGCGTCTGTTTCTCAAACTAGACACTCTAATGTACTTGTCGTCTTGCTAAGTTGTGCACCGGGGCCTCCCACCTCTTTCTATTCTGGTTAGATCTTCAGTTTCTTGGCAATTTCTCGCATGGAATAGCCTTCATTTCTCAGAACAAGAATAGACTAGTGAGTTTCTGGCCATTTTGAGCCTGTAATCAAACCCACAAATGCTGACGCTCCAGATGTCAACTAGTCTAAAGAAGGCCAGTTTTATTGCTTCTTTAATCAGAACAACAGTTTTCAGCTGTGCTAACAATTGCAAATCGGTTTTCAAATTATCAATTTGCGTTTTAAAATGACAAATTTAACATGCGCACGATGGTGCACGCGGACGCCTCCCAGAGCATGTTTGATCATCACGTAAGGTGCATTGAACTTTTAGCTAGACCCAGGGAGTAAAGGGAGACACTCACCTCTCACTGTTATTGGTGATATTTGACGCACTTCCTCCAGTCCTGGCCTGTGATGTGCCTGGGACAAGGGACTCGTCTCGTTGTGTCATCAGGCTGGGTCTCTGGTCAGACTGGCTGCGCCTACTGACAGTCTGGGACCCTCGTGTGGACAGCCTTCCCCGGGAGGGCTCACCATAGGCCCTGGGTAGCGTAGAGCTACAGGAGGGGGTCCAGATCTGGGAGTTCGATTGGCTATTTTGACAGAACACCGATCGGGCATCATTGAAGGACACTGAGGGTGACCTGTCTTCTTCACCACTCTTCTTTGTGCTCAATCTCAGGACCCGGGGTGATGATGGACGTGAAGGTGGATTAGGCTGTGATAAAGCAAGGGGGATTGGTAGTTCTTGGTGAATAGAGGGACAAGAGGGTGGTAGGCGAACTCTGTAGAC
The DNA here is from genome assembly GCF_057628025.1 of Oncorhynchus mykiss. NCBI lineage: Eukaryota > Metazoa > Chordata > Actinopteri > Salmoniformes > Salmonidae > Oncorhynchus > Oncorhynchus mykiss. The sequence continues at coordinate 32,678,787 of NC_143029.1, read as the reverse complement.
TGTTGGGATGGTTGGTGGCATGCTGGCGGGGTAATACTCTCCCCCATCGGGGTTGCTGCTTCCTTGCCTGAGGCTCACCTCAGCTCTAAGGGGTCCTCGAACCCCCTGATCAGGTCTTGTAGGAGTGGATTCAGTTGCATTGCGCAGGTGGATGATCTTGCAGGCCTGACTGTATAGCGATGTAGCCTGATGATCTCCCCTCACCATGGTATCTTGCCTGATTGGTCCGACACTGCCACGGTTGGGCAGAACCGTCATGGTCTGCAACGAGGCCCTCAGGCGCTGACAGGTGGTGCTTGTTTGGTGTGGCACAGGGTGGCCCCTACTGGTGATGTCCTCCTCTTCCCCGCCCTGATCATCCGGGTTCTCCTCGTTGCTCTCATAGGAGTTGTCCATCAGGACCTCAGGGGGAGGTGGGGGCAGGTAGTCCACGTCTAGGTCCTCCCTGCCTTCCACTGGCCAGGGAGGACCTGGAGTTTCACTCCTCCTAGACCCCCTAAGGTGTGTACTAGTGAGACTTTGGACTTGTCTAACATCCGTCCCACCACTGAATGTGTTTATGAGTCTTTTGACGGAGTTGCGACCAGGGGGTTGTGGTGCTATTGCTGGTAGAGAAGTTGGTGTTTGGTTTGCCTTCGCGGACCCTTTGAGTTCATATCTAGAAACCTTCCTCCTTCCTGAAGAGTGTCTCCTCAGAGTGTCGTCTCCCATCCGCTGGTCCAGATCTTTGTGTTGCAGCTCCTGAACATCGAAAGATTCTATGGACTGTGAGTGTGGCGGTCTCACTGGCCTGCCCAAAGGGGCAGCGGTCTGGGGTTGTTTGGGTGGCTGCCTCTCACTGCACTTGGGGGTCTGAATGGGGTCTGACGAGGAAGAGTTGGACCGCACCCTCCCTGACCTCTCTTCATCCTCCTCATCTTCATCATCATCCACTTCCTCATTTTCCTCCTCACTTTTATTAAGGCATACCTTGTCAGGTGAATGGCTTAGGGGTGTGGGGCGAGCACTGCCACCGGGCCCAGAACTCCCCCGTTGGCGACGTTGACGCTCTGATCCCGTCAGCGACTCATTCTCTCCCCCAATGCCGCTGTCCTCGCTGTGAAGAGACAAGTCATCGAGGTTGCACTTGGCGGCTGCCTCCACGCGTGCCAGCACCTGGCTCAGACGCTCCTCTACCGCTCGCTTGGCCTGCAGCCTCTTGCCCAGTAGTTTAGATAGCGAGGCAAAGTAGTCTGCCGCATCTTCCAGTGCGGTGTCTCCCAGGCCTTGGACCGAGCTCCCCACCAGCTTAAACTTTTCAGTGGAATCCTGGAGCAGCTGCTGCAGCAGGTCTGGCTGGGGTTCTGATGGGTCAGCACTGAGCTTGGCAGGGATGGGATATGGGGCCCTTGTCTCGGAGGGCCAGGCCATGTGGTTGCCATGTTCCTTCAGCATCAGCTCACCATCATCAGCCATCTCCTCTAGGGCCTGGTTGACCTCCTCGAAGAGCATTACAATACCTGTTATGATGGGCTGCAGGGAGAGGTGGGTCTGGGCGACCTGGTCCAGCATCTCCAGCAGGGTCTCACACTTGGAGATGTTGGGGATCAGGTATTTGTAGGCGGCCTGGTGAGCTCTCACAATGTGTATGGGGAGGTCCACCTTCCCCTGCATGATGGAGGTATTTATCTCCTTTTCTTTTCGGCAACCCTGTTTGACGCCCTTATTTTTCCTTCGCTGCTCTACCTTTTTCACCTGCTTTTCCAGTAATTTCTCACTCTGTATGTCTCTCACCTGAGACGTCATTTTGACCTCGATTTCAGAGACAGCCCCTGGGTTTGACACAACAACTGTGTTGGGGGCCATGTCCGACACTTTGCCCAGAGGGGCCATAGGATTCACCTCTGATAATGAGAATTCCTCTAATTCTTTGTCAATATCCATATCGTCAATATCTTGGTTTTCTCCCTCAACAGGTTTGATGTCACCCAACTTTGGTGGTCCCCGCAGCGGATCCATGTGGATCCCATCTGCGACCCCGGGGAAAAGCTGACCCTTGGATGGGGAACAGCCCATTTTTACGTCCAGATGTCGGAAAAATAATTTTGATTTAAGTTCTTTGTTTACGATGTAATTTCAATAAAGAGATACAGAACCAAATCTTTAACCTCTTACGTGTGGATAGTCTTGCTCATCCATTGGTGCGTATGTTTGATTGCCTTTGAAAACTTCTGTGTTCAGCAGGGTGCGTATCTTACAAAAACTTGACAGCAATTCAGCTTCTCAGTCAATCTTCTTCACTGGGTTCTTCAATAGATGGCTCATACCGACTATCTATCATTTTTAACATTCTTCTGGGTTTCGTGGATGTGCAGTCCGGCTGAGGCTTCTGGAAGCTATGCAGTCCTCCCCAACGAAACGGAGCTAGAGAGACTGAGGAGCTAAACGGATCAAGTAGGATTGGAGGACTCATGCACACAGATGGTCACATTAAGTGAATGATGCACGCACGCACGCACACAAATGCACATAATACTAAGCCCATCAAGGTAATCGGGGCCAAGTTTGTCAGGTGTCTTTTTCAACCTCTTCCACCGTAGGTCCAATGAATGTTTACAGGCAACAGGCAACAGTGGAAATAAGATACGGGTCAAATCAGAGACAGGAAGCTGCCCATGTTCTCTAGTTGAGTTACTTTGTTTTGTTTCCCAACTATCCAACTATTCTTGTTCACAGACACATACCACACTCTCCTCCATGTGTCCTGTAAAGTTTCCCTTGTCTTGTGTTTCTAAATGTACAGACGTGTTATTTACTGAATTGAAAAACCGATATAAAGTCATCTACAAGTTCTAAATTCATTTTGATAATAGATCAAACCAATTGATCAAACCAACGGTCCATACTGAATTGCAATTACGTACAAGTTTGAATATAGTTGTGATTGATCAGCAGACACCAGAAGTCATAAAATACAGGGTACATTGAGATGTTATGTTTATAGTTTCACAAACACCTCTGTTAATCTTCTTTCTGAGCAAAGTGACTTCAGGGAGCGTGCTTTGCGAGAATTGAAACCCCCCCTCGCTCCAAAGCTGAACATTTCCCAGTGAGGTGTATTTTATAACCTTGAATTCCTCTTCTGGTGTGTGCCTGTCAAGTTTCCCAGAAGAGACACATGATTGCGATTATGATACTCTACACAGACGGAAATGAATGAACACCAACAGGGATCTTTATGCTAAATTAGACATACTGTATTTTTTCAGTGCCTAATCTACTCATACCAAAGCATACATAAAAACCTGTTTGCTCTGATTAGATCATATACATCTAGACATATTGAATGTCACAGCTTCTGTCATACATTGGACAGGTCATACTTGTGGGCATACATCAGGGCTAAGATAGGAATCCAGGGTAATCATGCCCAGTCTGAGCCCATAGCCAACTGTCTCAACACAGTTAGTATCCCACTGTAATCCTTGCCACTCCTGGTTAGTCAGGTGCACACACAAATGTAGGCTACCAGGAAATCACCTCCCACTGGGCACAAACTGCTTTAATCAACATTGTTTCAGCGTCATTGTTCGATGTATTTTGTGATGTGGAATCTAGGTGGAAAATACATTGGATTTGTTGTTTTGAGGCTGGCATTTCAACCACAGGATTATGTCATCATGGTAACCAGATTTCAACAGACAAACCTTGCATAAAATATGTTGAATTTCTACCTTTAAAACACTGTCAGATCTTCAACATTATATCCACTATCAGAAAACAAACTAAAGGCTGGGCAGCTCCTCCTACTGCAGAATGTATCCACAGCTACCCTTTGGTTTCCCATCCAGGTTTTTAACCCAGTACAACCCTGCTTAGCTATGATATTTGTCACTGACTATTACCAATGTGCTATCGTGAAAATGATTGAGAGGTCTCCACTAAAACTAAATAGATTCACTGTTGCTATCGAAGTCATTCCAAAGGATAGGTTTAACAGAGCAAATGAAATGTAACCATACTTTATCACTCATACTGTATATCATCAATGATGCTATTTAGGCCTATATAGCATTTGCAAAGTCATCAACAGCTATCGTTTCAATTTAACCTAGAATTAAACTAAAATACAATAAAACAGGCCTAAGGTTTCAAGATCTGGTTGATTTCAAAATGTATATTTAATGATACTGGATTGTGTTTGGTTGTCAATGCAACCAAAAATCAAAGTTAAAGACTAGGACTAAAATCAAATCAAACTTAATTTAAAGTGCATTTAAAGTTTGATTTGATTAAGTCGTATTCTTTAATTTAGATTTTTGTTTGAAATGAAGATGTGAATCCAACATATCAATTAATAATTAGACAAACTGGAATAAAAGCCAGACTAAGTCAGTGGAACTATCCAAGCAACTATCCAAGCAAAAGAAATCTCCTTCAAATGTTGATATTTGGTTGCATTGAAAACCAAGTACAATTCAAGATCACTTTTGAAATACAATAAATAGCCTACTAGCTTGTTTAGTTAAGAAATGTTATCTTGGATGCACATCTCCAACTCAACCTATAACACAATTTAAAGAATGGGATTAAGGCAGTGACTGAGATGTATCTACTGCTTTGATAGTTCCATCTCCTATAAATGTTGATATTTGGATTTGTTTTCAACCAAACACAATTCAATATTACTTTTGTAATACAGTAAATAGCCTAAAGTTAAGGCTATCTTACAAACTAATGTGTGTATGTGACCAATACAATTTGATTTGATGTAACATTCAACCTTAAAATGAGTAACACATCCATGGCCACATTGAGGTTACTGTAACTATCTTTATTATTATATAAGATAGCATGCATAGGTCGTTGCAGGCCTGTGGAGATCTTCACAATTGCTGTAATAATCTGCACAGTATCTCGAATGCCATTGATCACTTGCACAATGTAGGCCTACTTTTAATGTAATCTCAACTGCAATCCAGGTCATTTAGTTCTGCTATTAGATGGCTCACAGTGACAACACATGAACATGTTGTATAAGTAAACAAAATATCTAACATTGTATTCCCATTTTAACTTTGCTGTGCTTTTAAATGGTTGAAACGCAGTGATAGACATTTGGGTGACAACTTAACCAAAAATCTGACATTGTCTTTTCCATTGGAATTTGGTTGTGCTTTTATATTGTTGAAAACGTAGTGACAACACATTGGAAATTCAACAAACTTTTTGCTGTCTTTTTGATTGGGAAAATATAGGTTGTAATCTAATTTATCATCGTCTCAACCAAATATGACCCAATATCCATAAACAGCGTGGTGTGACCAGAGGGCTGTGTCATGACTGTCCTGTGAAGGTCAGAATGGGTCAGATTGGTGGGGGAGAATGGTCAGTGGGGAGATGTAGAAAACAAATGTAATATTGTTTTTCATTTTGTGATGTCAGTAAAAACTGCACAGACAAAATACTGTAATTTGGGAAGGATACCCCCTTTGTCTGTGAAGTTTCAATCCAATACGTTGTCTATGTGATATTACTATTTATGGAAGTATTTTTGTTAAGATAAGAATGTGGAGTCATAAAAATAACTTCTAATCATATCCTTTGCACATTAAGCAGCCACGTGTGAGGTCAGAAGAGCTTGTCAGTGTGATGGAACTGTCCTTTTCGACCAGAGGGCTTAAAAGGACTGACTAAGAATTAACATATAAGACCAGAACATTGCCAGGTTGTTGCTGTGTGTGTAAAGTGGTCTGGATCCTGAACCTTGAATAATCAACACAAGGTGTAGGCTAGAAGCTCAGTCAGATGTTGAGAAAAGTTCATTGAAGTTGGACCATCATACTACGCTGCAAACCATCCTATCCTACTACGAGTCTCAAATCACAGTATGTTCCTAATCTCATCAACGAGGGGAACCGTCGACGCATCTGGCTAACCATCACCCTAGGCGCATCGTCCAGAGTGAAAAGACGTAAGTATCACATTTAGGAAAGACCCAGATGCAGACAGTGTCAAAGTAACAAAAGTTTATTTAATAGAACGGGGCAGGCAAAACGACAGGTTAAGGGCAGGCAGAGGTCAGTAATCCAGATCAGAGTCCAAAAGGTACAGAACGACAGGCAGTCTCAGGGTCAGGGCAGGCAGAGGTTAATAATCCAATGTGGTGGGACAAGGTACAGGATGGCAGGCAGGCTCAGGAGCAGGCAGAATGGTCAAAAACAGGAACTATAGAAAAGACAGGAGCAAGGGGGAAAACGCTGGTAGGCTTGACGAACAAAACGAACTGGCAACAGACAGAGAACACAGGTATAAATACACAGGGGATAATGAGGGGAGATTGGAGACACCTGGTGAGGGTGGAGACAAGCACAAAGATAGGTGAAACAGATCAGAGTGTGACAGTAAGAAGACGGAAAAGGTGGGACCCCCCCTTTTTGACACCTGAGACTTCTAGCGTGCCACTGAAAGGCCAAACCAACATTCTTCCGAAGGAGGGCATTAACGGCATTAACACGTAAATACATTAATGATTTCTTATTCCAAATGGGCGGCGTTCGTGTGCAAGGTATATGATTAATGTGAGGACAGTTCTAGAATGTATCCACGATAAGTGTCCTTTTTCTCTCTCTCTCTCCTCCCCACCCCTCTTAATTTGTTGTGTATAAGCTGCCATATTTTGTCAGTCCACTAGCGACCTTTCTTCTCATGTATTATGTGTGTATGTTATCCTGTTTTCTACATTTTAATTAGCTAGTAAATAAATAATCAAACAAATTGGTGTGGTACTAAATCATGAGTAAAGTCCGGGTTTTTGCAGATGCATGAGGTTACGAATTAGGATATAATTATAGGTAATGATTATAGATGAAATAGGTAAAGACCTTATAGAGTTTAATTCGGGAGATGGTAACTCTCTAAACAACTTCTTCCGTGGTGCCCCAAATCCTAATGAGTTAATTGTTACATGATTAATTTAATCGGGTAACAATTAAACATAGTTAGTGGATTAAATAAGTAACAGTCATCAGATTAATGAATGTAAAGTCATGACAGCTGTCTGTACCTCTCTGTTAGGGGAGCAGATGGAGCTTAGCCTGTGAAAGGTCTGTTGTTGCCACTTGTGTATTTTCATTAACCTCCATCACTTCCTCCTTATGGCAGAATTTATGATTCATGTTCATTAGCCTATTTGTGTTATTCCCTTAGCCTCTTAGCATGGCTCCATCAACACATAAAAAGTTACTGAAATAGCATTGTTATTCTACATAGAATGACTTGTATGTTGATATGTTGATATTGTAACTCCACCCCTGCTTATGTATTGCCTTAGAGGCAGATAGGAGCTGTTGTCTTCTGGGAACTATAGTAGCTATTACTGTATGTTCTCCCGTCGGGACATGCAGTCAATTTGAAGTTGGGGCGACGTAAAGAACACCTCTGACCCAGTTGGGGTGACTGGGCCCAATGGCCCTGTCTAGTGTTGAGGTGGAGCTACGAGGGGTGTCAGAACCTTGAGGGAGGTATGGCCTTCTGATCTCAGTGCCGACTCCAGAGTCTGTGGAAGTAGTATCTAACTTCCCTCCCTCAAACCCAGTGCAGAGTAGGCCTACCACATAGCCCCTGGGGAGGAAGTGGCAGAAGATGATGCCATAGCTGGAGACTAGAATAGAAGTGGCCTGGAGGGTGGCGCTCTGTTCATGCCTGAAGATATAGATGGGAATGAAACACACCCACACAAAGAGGTACATTAGTATGCTAAAGCTAATGTAGCCTGTTTAGCTGAACTTGGTGGGACTTTCCTGCATTCGAAGGTCAAGAGGAAGCGGACCAAGGCAAGCAGGGCTTTGTAGGTCCCCCTAATACCCTGACCTATGAACTTGGATCTGCATACTCTGTGGGGATGTTGTGTTGCCTACCTTGGGAGAGTCAACAATCAGAAAGAGGGTGCAAATTACCCCCTGGACAGCAGTGACTAGGGATGATTACTGGAGGCTTGTAATGAAGGCGCTCCTGTTTCTCTTGATCGAAGGCAAGAAAGGCCAGAAACGTGCGGAAGGCCTTGACTAGAACGCAGGAGACACACAGTGTGAAGCCCAAGCCTTACACAGAGGCTCGGTTTGCCTATGAATCAAATAACGCTCGCAAAACTTACTGATAGCCCAGCCGATAACTTCAGCTCTTTTCATGGGCAGATATTCTTTGTGCACTAAGAAAATAATAAAGATGATAAACAGTAGCACCACCTCAAATATTTGCCGAAGACACCAGGGCAATGGGATGACCGTCGTTCCACCTGGCTTCCAATGGGTCCACTCCTTAAGGGACCAAGTGCCATTTGGACACTTGAAACAGTCGTGCTGATCTATGAGAAGCAGGGAAACATGGTAAGATATTATACTTGCCACTGTTGGGATACATTTTCATATTCAGGTGTGAAGTGCAACAAAGAGATATGAGATTAGGCAACGTACAGGCAAATAATATAACAGGTTTAATCGAAGCATTGGAGCAATAAAGTACATAGGACAAAATGAATTCAAGAAGAAACGTCTTGACGTAAGACTTACGCCTGCTGTCAGTGAAGGTCCATTATCATATGGGGTGCAGTTGTAGCAGCAGGTCACATTGAAAACTTTCTTCACAAAACTGGCAAAAATGTGGAAAATGTGGAATAGTATTTTCTGTTTGAACTTAAAAAAATGTCACCTGATATGTGGTCACTCCCCCTTACTTTGAATGTTCTCCATCTTTTCCCCACATTATCAATTCGTAACCACCCTGCATCCCACTGCTGGTTTGCTTCTGAAGCTAAGCAGCGTTGGTCCTGGTCAGTCCCTCGATGGGAGACCAGATGCTACTGGAAGTGGTGTTGGAGGGCCAGTAGAGGCACTCTTTCCTCTGGTATATCCCAATGCCCCAGGGCAGGGCACTGACACTGCCCTGTGTAGGGTGCCGTCTTTTGGATGGGATGTTAAATGGGCGTCCTGACTCTCTGAGGTCATTAAAGATCCCATGGCACTTATTGTAAGAGTAGGGGTGTTAACTCCCGTGTCCTGGCTAAATTCACAAGCTGTCCTTCATACCATCATGGTCACCTAATCATCCCCAACTTACAATTGGCTCATTCATCCCCCTCCTCTCCCCTGTAACTATTCCCCAGGTCGTTGCTGTATAGGAGAATGTGTTCTCAGTCAACTTACCTGGTAAAAAATAAATAAAATAACCATCCACAGTAGCCTAGTGGTTAGAGCATTGGGCAAGTAACCCTCCCTTGGTCGTATTCTCGTGGTGCAGAAATCTCCGAGATTAATTGGTAAACTCTGATTTACCACCCCAAGATATCTCTGCACAACTTCTATTTGCGTCCCTACTGGATGGAAACTACAAGTTGTGCTCAATGCAATGGCACTTATAAATGTAGATCCTTTAAACGCCCTCAAACAGGGAAACAGACCCCAATCAAATGTATCAATGCTCCACTAAGGCAGTTATTTATCTTATAACTTGTCCTTGTGGTAAAAAATTGTGGGTAAAACAAAGTGTGAATTAAAAGCATGAATCTCGGGGGCATCGTAGCACCATTTTAACGAAGTACGCTGAGAGTCGGGAAGTAAGTTCAGGGAGTGAATATATTTAATCAATAAATGATCATAAGAAACACAAACAGCGCACCGACATTTAACAGGAACATAAATAATAACGTCTGGGGAAGGAACCAAAGGGCGTGACAGATATAGGGAAGGTAATCAAGGAGGTGATGGAGTCCAGGTGAGTGTCATGAGGTGCTGGTGCGCGTGATGATGGTGACAGGTGTGCGGGATAATGAGCAGCCTGATGACGGAGAAGGAGCACACGTGACAGTACCCCCTCCCCGATACGCGGCTCCAGCCGCAGGACCCCGACCAAAGGGACGATCCGGGGATCAGGAGCGACTGGTCACCTCTGCTGAGGTGTCAAGCCGGCTCATGCTGCTCTGTCTACTAGAGATGAATGTACTTTGGTGCGATAAGTGCAAATCAATCCCAGAACAACAGCTAAAGACCTTATGAAGATGCTGGAGGAAACAGGTACAAAAGTATCTATATCCACAATAAAAAGAGTCCTATATCGACATAACCTGAAAGGCCGCTCAGCAAGGAAGAAGCCACTGTTCCAAAACCGACATAAAAAAGCCAGACTTCGGTTTGCAACTGCACATGGGGACAAAGATTGTACTTTTTAGAGAAATGTCTTCTGGTCTGACTCAGTTACACCAGCTCTGTCAGAAGGAATGGGCCAAAATTCACCCAACTTATTGTGGGAAGCTTGTGGAAGGCTACCAGAAACGTTTGACCCAAGTTAAACAATTTAAAGGCAATGCTACCAAATACTAATTGAGTGTATGTAAACTTCTGACCCACTGGGAATGTGATGAAAGAACTAAAAGCTGAAATAAATAATTCCCTCTACTCTTATTCTGATATGTCACATTCTTAAAATAAAGTGTTGATCCTAACTGACCTAAGACAGGGGATTTTTACTAGGTTTAAATGTCAGGAATTGTGAAAAACTGAGTTTAAATGTATTTGGCTAAGGTGTATGTAAACTTCTGACTTCAACTGTAAATACCAACTCTACATTTGAAAATGCAAAAAAGACTCTACATACACTAACTCTATTAAAACACGGCAAACCAGACTCAATATCTAATCACTCTGTCAAAACACTAGCAAATTTATATCCAAGAGGAACAAATAGTATTTTGAAAGTCGTTGTGCTATGATTGACTAACAGTTTATAGCATTACAAAACTGCATTACTTTTCATGTCTCAGTTCTACCTGCTTACAATAGGCAATACGAAACCCATTGTTTTTTATAAATGTTCCTTTTACTGTAAACCACTCTACATTTTTTTGGTTAAGTGTCAAATGTGTGCATTTTTGGCAACATGCTATCTAAAGGTGAATGAGTCATCTTTACTTTATAGAATGTACAGTAGAAACAAATAGTGACAGAATTGCTGCAGTAAAAGCTTTATTAGCAACAAGAAATTGCTGCCAGTGATCAACAAAACCTCCAACATACATGGCCTTTGGTTCAACAACACATCCAACATACATGGCCTTTGGTTCAACAACACATCCAACATACATGGCCTTTGGTTCAACAACACACCTAACATGCATGGCCTTTGGTTCAACAACACATCCAACATACATGGCCTTTGGTTCAACAACACACCCAACATGCATGGCCTTTGGTTCAACAACACATCCGACTTACATGGCCTTTGGTTCCAAATGTGTAAAAATAAAACAATTACAGTAAAAAAGGCACAGAAGGGATCAAACACTAAAATGCCCGTCCTGTTCTAATCTATTCCATCTTCAGCATTTGGCCACATATTCTCGTCCACGTCACATCTTATGTCGTCTCTCGCCATGCGCCTTGGATAGAAACGCTTGGCCTGCCTTATCCACCCCTGGCAGTCTTCAGCTGAGATGTCTCTGCAGCTGGCATCGGTTGCATCCAGGAGGGACATTTGGTCATGTGACCAATAATCATACACTTTCCACCTCCAGACAGAAAAACATTCCTCAATGGGGTTAAGGAAAGGTAAGTAGGGGGGGAGGAAAGGGGAGTAGGGGGTAGGAAAGGGGAGTACTTGTGGAATGCTACATTGTCCCATGCAATCACAAATGTCCTCATGTTGCCTCCCAGCTGTTCCCTTTCTGCTTCTGGCACCAGTTGTTGGTGGAGGTCATCTAAAAAAAAAAAAAGAAGTCGCTCAGTATTGTAGGAACCAATCTGGCATTTCTGCAGGACCAAACCAGCACTCCAGATTGCAGCACACATTATGATATTTGCTCCTCTCTGACCCAGCACGTCAACAGTGGCCCTTTTCCCGATTACGTTTCTTCCCCGCCGATGTCTTTTTGCCAGGTTAAACCCTGCCTCGTCTACATCAATGATTTAATATGGGGTCTGATTAGCTTCCAACTCCATGACTCTCTGAAAGAAGTCAAACACAGTATGTGTAAATGCTTTTCAGTATATCCTACTGAATGTACTGTAACCCATGTTTACATGTAGAGTAGCATAGTGGAAAACTCACTGTAGAACAAGACATAATGGATAGACCATACCTGGACGTATTGGTCCCGGAGATCCTTGACCCGCTCACTGTTCCTTTCAAAAAGAACTGTGTACAACTGTTTCATTCAATCTGTGTTTGGTCAGAGTCCGAGCCAATGGTAGTCAGGCTGATGCTTTCCACGTTGTGAAGTACCAGGTTGTCCTCTACAATTCGGGTCTGATTTTTTCTCAGTTTTATTGCATTGTCAGCAATGACCAATCCTACAATGGCATGCTCTTGGTCTTCACTGAGGAGCTTTCCTCTTCCCTGAGAGGGAGGAAGATGTCGCGTCCTTTAGAGGAACAAAAATACTACATATGTATTGGGACTGGTGGCCTACAGTTACTGTGGGACATAGCAACAGTAATGATAGAAGAAGCCCTTGTGAAATGCATTACTTGCCTGTTGGTTTGCTGAAAATTACAGATAATGGAAGCCATGGTTGACCGTCTGAGATTAGGCTGGACTCTTTCACCAGCCTCTCTCAGTGATAGACCATGGTTTATCACATGGTCTATGATGGTGGCTCTTATTTCATCAGTGACAACAGCTCTTACTCGCCTTTGAACACCACCACACATTCTTACTCCTTTCCCCCTACCTCTCCTTCTTCATTGTCCTGGTCCAACTACTCCTCTGCCTGGTTCAGCTACTCCTCTGCCTGGTCCAGCTATTCCTTTCCCTGGTCCAGCTACTCCTCTCCCTGGTCCAGCTACTCCTCTCCCTGGTCCAGCTACTCCTCTGCCTGATCCAGCTACTCCTCTGCCTGATCCAGCTACTCCTCTGCCTGCTCCAGCTACTCCTCTGCCTGCTCCAGCTACTCCTCTGCCTGATCCAGCTACTCCTCTGCCTGATCCAACTACTCCTCTGCCTGGTCCAGCTACTCCTCTGCCTGGTCCAGCTACACCTCTGCCTGGTCCAGCTACACCTCTGCCTGGTCCAGCTACACCTCTGCCTGGTCCAGCTACTCCTCTGCCCGGTCCAGCTACTCCTCTGCCCGGTCCAGCTACTCCTCTGCCCGGTCCAGCTACTCCTCTGCCCGGTCCAGCTACTCCTCTGCCCGGTCCAGCTACTCCTCTGCCCGGTCCAGCTACTCCTCTGCCCGGTCCAGCTACTCCTCTGCCCGGTCCAGCTACTCATCTGCCCGGTCCAGCTACTCCTCTGCCCGGTCCAGCTACTCATCTGCCCGGTCCAACTACTCCTCTGCCTGGTCCAACTACTCCTCTGCCTGGTCCAACTACTCCTCTGCCTGGTCCAACTACTCCTCTGCCTGGTCCAACTACTCCTCTGCCTGGTCCAACTACTCCTCTGCCTGGTCCAACTACTCCTCTGCCTGGTCCAACTACTCCTCTGCCTGGTCCAGCTATTCCTCTCCCTTGTCCAACTACTCCTCTGCCTGTTCCAACTACTCCTCTCCCTTGACCAGACATAATTTTTTCTCTCTCTGCTCCTCTGTGTTGTTCTGTATCCACATTAAACAAAATAAGTCCAAAGAGTCCCCTTTTTACTGTGTATGTCCATGCAATTGAAAGAACTTCAACACCTCCTTCAATATCTCAGATTGAGATTGGAATCAGCTGTGGTTGGTCTATTTTACACAATTTACAGTAAATCAGCTATTTCTCAATCTGTTCATTCAAAAAAAATGCTTCTCAGCTATTTCAATATAGCTTTTGAGCTGCTGTTACAGAAGTAGAGGCTTTATACTATATTTAAGGTTTTGAACATTAGGTCTTCATTTCTGGCATGCTGTGTGCAAGCATTTGTAAATAAGACAAGAAAGATCCATCATTTTGGAATTGGGTGAGCTTGTATGTAACTAAAATGTAAGCATTTTAGAAACGTGTTAATTGACTGGATATTCTGTGAAAACAACAAATTGTGTTAATGGTGTATGGTCCACAACAGACGGATGTTGTGATAGTTGTGTTGAGAGTTTTGAAAATGTGACTATAGATTGGGCTAAAGGATGTTAGCGAATGTAAAGGCACTCATTTAAAATGGCTGTTTTTTCAGTAAATGTTGATCAATGTTGCCATCAAAAGGTTGTATGAACCTCTACAGGTGTATTCTTCAACAAAGATTCTTCACGTCTTTAAAGTGTACACGTGGCGCCACCTGGTGGTCTAGATTGACAGTTTCCCTGTTTGTAATAAAATGTTGCCACTGTCAGTAGTTTCCTCAGTAGACAAGGCCACATAAAGTAAGTATGGGAGAGTGGGGTAAGTTAAGGCACCACATAACTTGAGCCACCCCTTGTTTTTAGGCTACCATACACAAAATGAATAATTTGACCAAATAGTTAGGAAGATGTCATAATTTCATGGAGTCTGTAATAGAAGAAACCAAATGGAAAAAGTGGTTAAGTATAAAAAACTGGTTTTCACCAAGTCAAATTCATTTCTTGTGTTAGAGGTTCCAGTATCTAAACCAAAATAGATTATTTTAAGATTGTTCTATACATCAATTGGTGTCTCTAGCTTCAACATGAGGTTGTAAACCTAACATGAAGTGCATCCTTGTACCTGTGTGGGCTAACATAGTAATAATGTTCTCCTTGGGGTAAGTGTTTGTTAGGCATTAAGCCTGTGTTAAAAGATGCAACGATTAAAACACTAAAAAGTGATTGTGAGGAATGGTGTTTGGAAAATAAAGATAGACATGGTTTTAAAAAGATAGCGGTAATGTTTAATTCAGTACAGAAATTAGTAGGCGGCTCGACTTACCCTGTCCCTCGGCTCAACTTGTGCCAAGAGAACACTTTTTTTTGGACAAGCTATGTTCTCAAAAAAGCAATGTTTACATGAATTCGGATTATTTCCAGGGATACACAACATCCTGAAATGTATGTAGATATATTTGTTAGAAAGAATACAATATGTCCCTCGAAGGAGTGATGTTACATGTAAAATGTTTTATCTAAACTTACCCCACTCTCCCTTAAGTAGCCTTGGCCAGAAAGGCTCATAGGAGCAGGAGCCCATCTCCTGTTTCTGTAGCGTGGCAGCTTGATGTACAAGTACACGCCCTGGACAAGACAGTAGGCTATCGCATGGCCTTACCTCCAATCCATCTCCTTGATGCTGAGTGCCGAGCAGAGATGCATCAGGTACCATTTTTTAGTCTTTGGTATGACTCGGCTGGGGAACAAACTCCCCGACCTTTCAATCTCAAGGTGAACCCTCTAACCACTGAGTTGGCGAGGCTACATGGTACCACCTAATTGCTATTGTCCACCTGCAAAAGAGGTTTCTAACCTCAATGGTCTTTTCTGGGTTACATAAAGGTTATTTATAAAAAAGGTTTAAGTCTGGTGACAGAGCTGACCATTGCAAAATGTTGATTTTGTGGTCATAGCATTCCAATCCAAGTGCCAATGCTGTCTATTAAACTCTAGGCGGTGCTATTGTCAGGTGACATGAGCTTTTGGCCACGCACACCAGTGGTGGGTTTGGCGTCGAAAAACAGAAGCATGTGCAGAAAAGTAACTCATGCCTACGGTAACATATGGTGGTTGCATATTTGATGGTAAGCAAAATAGTCCCATAACCTGGTCCTGTGGCCCTTGTTAAGGTCAACAGCATCATGAGCTTTACCAAGTACCAGGACATTTTAGCCCGAAACCTGGTTGCCTCTGCCAGGGTGCCAATACATTTGACATATCTTTTTTTTTAGATTTATTCTATTACTTGTTAAACAAAATCTCTTTCTGGAGCAATTGTATTAATAAAATATAACCTCCTCAGCAGCAGGAGCAGGTGAATGCAAGGCTGAGAGATTTACCAGCTAAAGGAAACCGTGAAGCATTTTCCTATCAGAGTTGTGTTTCCATCAAATTGACTTGTTGCAGATACAAGTCTGTTCTTAAATACATAGAGTACTGATGTTTTTTTTGTCACTTAAAATGTTGTGTAGGCATTGCGGATGTGCCACTCTGATATTGGCATGTGCGCTCTAGCCAACAGCTTGAAGATACAGTGCAGCTATAGCATAATACATGATGAGATTATTACGGACAAAAGTGCAAGATTATTTTTTATCAATCATCATGTCACCAGAATAAGACCCTCGATATTTATTGAAAGAAGCGTCAACCTCATCACTGTGCACTTTTACTACTCTCTTTTACTACTCTGTTTTTCAGCCCTAACAGAAAATGCCAGGGTACCAGTTGATGAAATTGCAAACTAGTGTGTGTTTGGCATACCGACTACTGACATACTGTCTTTGTTTGACTTACCTGTATAGGTTCAGCTAGGTTGTTTAATGTTCTTCTTCAATAAGATCATTCTGACATGTAAAAAATCTATCAGATAGACCTACTAGCCCGACATATAGGCTTAGCCAGCTAGTTGGCTAGCTGCTAGCTAGTAGCCTACGCCAAATCAATTCAGACCTGCTACCTATTTCATCTCAACTATATCAGACACATCTGAAACACAATGTAAAATATACCAGAATAAACCGCTAGCTATCTGCAGTAGCCTAGGTTTGTTTGCATACACTTCTTATGACTGGCAGAAAACAAACCTACACTACTGCAAGCAGCTGTGTGGTCCAAAAAAATTATGTGTGAAATAAATAACACAAGAACAGGGCTACAGTGCATTCGGAAAGTATTTAGACCCCTTCACATTTTCCACATTTTGTTACATTACAGCCTAATTCCAAAATGTATTAATTAGTTTTTTTCCCTTATCAATATACATAATTTGCTGGTGTGGTCCAAGTATGGGTTTAAGGATTTAAAAAAAAAATCTAGCTGAAAGTGTCTCTTTTCCAAGCTTAAATGGATAAACATTCACATGCAACACCATATTTTACTAGTTTCGGAAGTGTTTGCACATATGCCAAGAGCGTACTTGGCATACGACACCGAGTACCAAGTGTGGAATGTTAGCTTAAAACAGGTCTGGATTTCAGGCTTTACACAGGTATTCAAATTCATTTCACAAAGGTTTTGTGCTTACCAGCTATTAGGTGATATCAGATGTGTTTGTAGATCTTCTTGGCAGTCATTCTCCATATGCTTAGAGATTGAAGGTTCTTCCAGGTCAGGTAAGGGCAAAATGAATGCTCATTGGTTGTGGCTAAGACCTTGCCCCTCCCCTAATTTCCTTTGAAGCGTAATGAGAAGGCTTCCTGTTTCTGTAAGAGGGTCTGTCGGAGGTTTCTTCCTTTTCAAACTTAAACAATAGCTATATCTTTTGAAGATAATTTGATACAGCTTCTCAGTGTTTCAAATGTATTTACTTGAACAGATTACTACCAAAGTGACAGTTACAAAACTCATACAGCTGCACAGTTCTCACTGGGAGTGTGTTTGAATTAACCCGCAAAGCAAGAATAATCACCAAGCAACTCTGAATACTCTGTGACAAGAACAACCTGTTGACTGGTGAGTCGTTATCTTTCTCTCTTTAATTATATAACTCATTAAACTACAGACTTAAACTTAGACCAAGGTTTGCTATGCAAACATGGTTTCTTAGTTTCATATGTCTGTTGTAAACAGGAAGGGAGAGGATCCTCTTTGAGGTTCATGTCAGAGTGAGTGCAGTTTTGAGTGAAAGTAAAATAATCCAAAACACGTATGGTCGTTTACTGTATTGGCTAACCCTCAGGTCGAGTCTGGTTTAATGTTTTTACCCAAAAGAGCACAGCATAAGGCAACACAAAGTAGAACTGCAGGTTAGTACTATTAGTTAAGCAAAATTGTAAACATTAAAGCACACCTCACCCACCATTGTAAAAATCCCATTAACTTGTGTTGTACTGAGAACAAAAGTTAACAATTAACTTGGACACAAAACTGAGGTGGTGGGTATGTAGTGAAAGAGTGAGCCATGAGCACATTTCCTTATTGGAAGGAGGAGGTTTACACCCCAGTTATTGGGTTCATAGGTGGTTGTCTTTCTGATACAGAGGGAAATTATGGATAAAAGCAGAATAGGTACTTTTGAAGCTAGTCTGACTAGTTGGTTCAACTTCGCTGATGTGTAAAAGGATGTGGTTTACAGTTCTGGGCTTTCTGCCTTTGTTGCATTTGCTATGTTCTCATACTTCCTGTACACAAAACAGGTTGTTAATACATAAAACAAGATTGATCTGACTTAAAATAATAACTTCTCTGTTTTTTGCAGGACCAAAAATGTCTTCTGGATTGGAACGTGTCATCCTGTTCTCGATTCTTGGTCTAGGAGAATTTCTGATGCTGTTTTTAATGTACCATAAATCAGTTCCATCTCAGATCTGCCCCCCCGAGCCTGCTTTGCCAGGTCCTTACTCAAAGCGACCTGAGAACAGGTCCTTGTCTAAGCAGCCAGAGCCAGAAAAGCCCATCATGCTGTTGTGGTTCTGGCCTGAAAACCGCAGGTTTGATTTTAGCGATTGTGCCACTTTCTTCAACATTGATGGCTGCCACCTGACAGATGACAGGTCTCTGTACAACAAGGCAGATGGTGTGCTCATCTTTCACAAATCCATCAAACGCGATTTATCCAACTTGCCTCCATCACCTCGACCACCATTCCAGAAGTGGATTTGGTATCACGTAGAATCACCTACAAACACAATTAGGATACCTGGTCTAGATAACCTTTTCAATTTGACCTTGAGTTATAGGGAAGACGCAGACATCCCTGTTCGTTGGCGTTTGACTGCAAGGAAAAGCCAGGGTGAAGACTTTGTGTTGCCAAAGAAGGATAAATTAGTTTGCTGGATTGTGAGTAATAAAAACCCTGCAACTGGAACAGGGGTACGGAATAACTATTACGGAGAACTTGCCAAACATATTAAAGTGGAACTCTTTGGCAAGGCCTTTGCTAGATTCTTGAAATATGAGGACTACTACTCAACACTCTCCAGCTGTAAGTTCTACCTCTCCTTTGAGAACTCGGTCCACAAAGACTACATCACAGAGAAGCTAAACGGACCACTTGCAGCAGGAACAGTGCCAGTAGTATTGGGCCCACCGAGACAGAACTATGAAGACTTTGTCCCAGGAGATTCCTTCATCCATATTAATGACTTTCCCGATGCAAAAGCCCTGGCGGAATTCCTCCTCAAGTTGGACAAGGATGATGAGGCATATCTGCGCTACTTTCAGTGGCGTAGAAACTTTTCTGCTCAGCAACATCTGGTTCAACTGAGTCAAGAGTTCATCCAAGCTATTTGTTATGGATGTGACCATGTAGGACAACACAAAGAATACCGGGTTGTTCACGACCTTTACAAGTGGTATTTTGTGTAATTAGTCACTTATGATGAGCTTTTATCATAATTTGCATGTCTATTATCTTCAATATACCAAAAAGGTATCTTGATTTATTCCACAGCACATAGGGAGTGCATACACCGCATCGAATGTGTGTTTTAGTGACCAGCCGCAGATGGGTGTCTGCCAACATTTTCGCGAGATTCTACATGTAGAATCACTTTACACTCTGTTTGTACATTACGGCTGGTTCTCTGTTCAGAGGTGTTAAGTACTCTCGGCCGACAGACACTACCGGTGTCTCCGTGCCTTTATACTCACATTTGTCTATGAAAACTTGGTATTGGTAGACTGGCCTAATATACACTGCTCAAAAAAATAAAGGGAACACTAAAATAACACATCCTAGATATGAATTAATGAAATATTCATATTAAATACTTGTTTCTTTACATAGTTGAATGTGCTGACAACAAAATCACACAAAAATTATCAATGGAAATCAAATTTATCAACCCATGGAGGTCTGGATTTGGAGTCACACTCAAAATTAAAGTGGAAAACCACACTACAGGCTGATCCAACTTTGATGTAATGTCCTTAAAACAAGTCAAAATGAGGCTCAGTAGTGTGTGTGGCCTCCACGTGCCTGTATGACCTCCCTACAATGCCTGGGCATGCTCCTGATGAGGTGGCGGATGGTCTCCTGAGGAATCTCCTCCCAGACCTGAACTAAAGCATCCGCCAACTCCTGGACAGTCTGTGGTGCAACAGGGCGTTGGTGGATGGAGCGAGACATGATGTCCCAGATGTGCTCAATTGGATTCAGGTCTAGGGAACGGGCGGGCCAGTCCATAGCATCAATGCCTTCCTCTTGCACGAACTGCTGACACACTCCAGCCACATGAGGTCTAGCATCGTCTTGCATTAGGAGGAACCCAGGGCCAACCGCACCAGCATATGGTCTCACAAGGGGTCTGAGGATCTCATCTCGGTACCTAATGGCATTCAGGCTACCTCTGGTGAGCACATGGCCACCCCACACCATGACTGACCCACCGCCAAACCGGTCATGCTGGAGGATGTTACAGGCAGCGGAACGTTCTCCACAGCGTCACCAGACTCTGTCACGTCTGTCACATGTGCTCAGTGTGAATCTGCTTTCATCTGTGAAGAGCACAGGGCGCCAGTGGCAAATTTGCCAATCTTGGTGTTCTCTGGCAAATGCCAAACGTTCTGCACGGTGTTGGGCTGTAAGCACAACCCCCACCTGTGGACGTCGGGCCCTCATACCACACTCATGGAGTCTGTTTCTGACCGTTTGAGCAGACACATGCACATTTGTGGCCTGCTGGAGGTCATTTTGCAGGGCTCTGGCAGTGCTCCTCCTGCTCCTCCTTGCACAAAGGCGGAGGTAGCGGTCCTGCTGCTGGGTTGTTGCCCTCCTACGGCCTCCTCCATGTCTCCTGATGTACTGGCCTGTCTCCTGGAGCATATTCTACATATGCAAACAGTTTTCTCATTCTTAAAACTAAAATTACATTTAATCTTTTCACAAATAGTTTCATATTTAAACATTTAAATTGCACAACAATTCCATGTGAATATGATAACTAGAATGTGTAGACTTTCCAAGACACAATTTATGTTGTCCTATCATCAGCAATAATGTCTCAGACGACAACTGATCTGACATATTCTTTAACCTTTCTGATCTCCCCATCCCGGATCCGGGTTCGTGAATACAGACTCAAGCTCATTACCATAACGCAACGTTAACTATTCATGAAAATCGCAAATGAAATGAAATAAATATGCTAGCTCTCAAGCTTAGCCTTTTGTTAACAACACTGTCATCTCAGATTTTCAAAATATGCTTCTCAACCATTGCAAAACAAGCATTTGTGTAACAGTATTGATGGCTAACGTAGCATTTAGCATTAGCATTCAGCTGGCAACATTTACACAAAAAAACAGAAAAGCATTCAAAAAAATCATTTACCTTTGAAGAACTTCAGATGTTTTCAATGAGGAGACTCTCAGATAGCAAATGTTCAGTTTTTCCTGAAAGATTATTTGTTTAGGACAAATCGCTCCGTTTTCTGCGTCACGTTTAGCTATGAAAAAACCCCTGTATCCAGGATTGTGTAAATCTATCAGCAAGCTCATTAGCATAACACAACGTTAACTATTTATGAAAATCGCAAATGAAATGAAATAAATATGCCATCTCTCAAGCTTAGCCTTTTGTAAACAACACTGTCATCTCAGATTTTCAAAATATGCTTCTCAACCATAGGAAAACAATCATTTGTGTAAAAGTAGCTAGCTAGAGTTAGCATTTCGCGTTAGCATTTAGCGTTAGCATTAGCGTTAGCATCCAGCACGCAACATTAACAAAAACATAAAAGCCTTCAAATAAAATCATTTACCTTTGAAGAACTTCTGATGTTTTCAATGAGGATACTCTCAGTTAGATAGCAGATGCTCAGTTTTTCCAAAAAGATTCCTTGTGTATTAGAAATAGCTCCGTTTTATACATCACATTTGGCTACCAAAAAAAATCCATAAATTCAGTCCTCAAAACGCAAACTTTTTTCCAAATTAACTCCATAATATCGACTGAAAACATGGCAAACGTTGTTTAGAATCAATCCTCAAGGTGTTTTTCACATATCTCTTCATTGATACATCGTTCTTGGAAACATGCTTTCTCTCCTGAATCCCAGGAGAAAATGCCTGCACCTGAAGATTACGCACAAATTTAGACAAAGGACACCGGGCGGACCTCTGGAAAATGTAGTCTCTTATGGCCAATCTTCCAATGATATGCCTACAAATACGTCACAATGCTGCTAAGACCTTGGGCGAACGACAGAAAGTGTAGGCTCATTCCTTGCGCAATCACAGCCATATAAGGAGAGAATGGAAAACAGAGCTTCAGAAATTCTGCTAATTCCTGGGTGATGCATCATCTTGGTTTCGCCTGTAGAATGAGTTCTGGGGCACTTACAGACAAAATCTTTGCAGATTCTGAAACTTCAGAGTGTTTTCTTTCCAAAACTGTCAAGAATATGCATAGTCGAGCATCTTCTCGTGACAAAATATCGCGCTTAAAACGGGAACGTTTTTTATCCAAAAATGAAATAGCGCCCCTAGAGCTCTAAGAGGTTAAGTACCAACGGATACTTTCAACTGATTGGATTACCTAAATATTGTTCCGTTCACAACCTTTTGATGTTACCATACTCTCTATATGTTAACTTCTTGACGCTACCCATCCCTTAAGCGATATAATTGTCATCAGAAACCGCTGAATAGCATAGCGCCACAGTCAAATAATATGACAAAAATATGACAAATATTCACGAAATCACAAGTGCAATATTGCAAAACACAGCTTAGCCTTTTGTTAATCCACTTGTCGTCTCAGATTTTGAAATTATGCTTTACAGCGAAAGCAATCCAAGCGTTTGTGTAAGTTTATCGATCGCATGACAAAACATTAAGTACACCTAGTATCAGGTAGCTTGGTCACGAAAATCAAAAAAGCAATCGAATTAATCGTTTACCTTTGATGATCTTCGGGTGTTTTCACTCACGAGACTCCCAGTTACACAACAAATGTTCCTTTTGTTCCATAAAGATGATTTTATATCCAAAATAACTCTGTTTGTTTGTCACATTATGTTCAGAAATCCATAGGAAAGAGCGGTCACGACAACGCAGACAAAAATTCCAAATAATATCCATAATGTCCACAGAAACATGTCAAATGTTTTTTATAATCAATCCTCAGGTTGTTTTTAAAATATATATTCGATAATATATCAAACGGGAGTGTAGGTTTTTCAATAGGAAAGGGAGAAACAATGGCCGCTTTACTCTGTTGCGCAAAACTCACTCTGAGAGCCCCCACCTACCACTTACGCAATGTGATCTTTCTCGCTCATTTTTCAAAATAAAAGCCTGAAACTATGTCTAAAGACTGGTGACACCTTAGGGAAGCCATATAAAAAGGAATCTGGTTGATATCCCTTTAAATGGAGGATAGGCATGCATAGGAACAGAGAGGTTTCAAAACTTCCTGATTGGATTTTCCTCAGGTTTTCGCCTGCAATATCAGTTCTGTTACACTCACAGACAATATTTTGACAGTTTTGGAAACTTCAGAGTGTTTTCTATCCTAATCTGACAATTATATGCATATTCTAGTTTCTGGGGCTGAGAAATAGGCAGTTTCAAATGGGTACGTTTTTTAGCCAAAAACGAAAATACCACCCCCTGCACGCAAAAGGTTAACAAAGGGCTTTCCAAGAGTCCATTCTATAGAGTAGAGAGAGAAAAGGGGCAAAGGTATTTATGGGGGTCATAAACCTCACCAACAGGGAAACGTCATGACACTGGGAATACAGATGGTCACAGATACCAATACAGTTGGTCACAGATACCTTTAAAAAAGATAGTGACTGATTTTCTGATCCATGCCCCTATCTGGTGTGACCACCATTTGAAACATGTAGGTATTACAAACTCGGTCTGGGAGAGGTTGAAAATGTCAGTGAAAACACTTGCCAGTTGGTCCACGCGTGCTTTGAGTACACATCCTGGAATGTTGCTCACATTGGCTACGGAGAGCATTATCACACAGTCGTCTGGAACAGCTGGTGCTCTCATGCATGCTTCAGTGTTGCTTGCCTCGAAGAGAGCACAAAAGGCATTTAGCTTGTCTGGTAGGTGAGGTTTCCCTTTGTAGTTCGTAGTAGTTTTCAAGCCCTGCCACATCCTACGAGCGTCAGAGCCGGTGTAGTAGGATTTTAATCTTAGTCCTGTATTGACGCTTTGCCTGTTTGATGGTTTGTCTGACGGCATAGCGTGAATTCTTATAAGCGTTCGGATTAATGTCCTGCTCATTGAAAGCGGCAGCTCCTGCCTTTAGCTCGGTGCGTATGTTACCTGTAATCCATGGCTTCTGGTTGGGATATGTACGTTCAGTCACTGTAGGGACGACGTCGTCGATGCACTTATTGATGAAGCCGGTGACTGAGGTGGTATACTCAATGCCATTGGATGAATCCTGAAACATATTCCAGTCTGTGCTAGCAAAACAGTCCTGTAGTGTAGCATTCATGTCATCTGACCACTTCTGGTACTTCCTGCTTTTGTTTTTGCTTGTAAGCAGGAATCAAGAGGATAGACTCATGGTCAGATTTGCCCTATGGAGGGCGAGGGAGAGATTTGTGTTCATCTCTGTGTGTGGAGTAAAGGTGGTCTAGAGTTTTTTTCCTCTGGTTGCACATGTGACATGCTGGTAGAAATGAGGTGAAATGGATTTAAGTTTGCCTGCATTAAAGTCCCCTGCCAATAGGTGCATCGCTTCTGGATGAGCATTTCCTTGTTTACTTATGTCTTTATACAGTTCGTTGAGTGCGGTCTTAGTGCCAGCATCGGATTGTTGTGGTAAATAGATGTCTACGAATAATATAGATGAGAACTCTCTTGGTATGTAGTGTGGTCTACAACTTATCATGAGGTATGCTACCTCATGCAAGCAATACCTTGAGACTTCTTTAAGTTACCCAACCCCTCTTCCCAATCTGCTTATCAGTGGGCTAAACACCGGGCTTTTATCATTTGTAAGGAAGGAATAAGCCAGAAGAGAAGAAACAATGATGCGAGTTTCAATTTATTAGTTTATCAAGTTTTCTTTTCTCTTGATAATGAGGAAAGCCATCACTGGAGAAGCATAATGGAATTGTTATTACCATTTGAAATATGTTTAAAAGTTCAGAGATCAACATTCCTATTAAGATATTATATATATTGAGGAAATCATTTTAAACAGATAACAAGTCATACATTTTTGTAGGCTACAAAAGCGTAAAATTCAGCACTGCGATGAAAATATGTTGTTATCCTGTATTTAGTCTCCAATCTGAGAGAGTTGCATACAATTTATATAAAAAGGTTTTAAGAAAAATAAAATGATTTACCAAATATATCTTCCATTTTATTTTAAACTTGAATCACAGATATTATCATAATTAGCACCCATTCATTTCATACAGGGGTTTGCATTTATAAAATCATTCATAGGACCTACAGGCTCATCACACAGATATCTTGATCAGTCATGCTAAAACATTCATATGGGTCAATAAATAAATAATGTAGACAGATTTAAAACACTTTTAAAGCACGTTAAGCTGTCCAAGCAGTTGGCAGGGTAGTGGTTTCAAGGAGGAGGGTATGGGAAGCTCATCCAGGCTGTCAGGGAACTGCTCTGGGGGAAGCTGCCTCAGATATTTTTGCATAGCGATGACAAACAATGGAGCTGGCTTCTGTCCAACAAGATATTTTAATTTGCGCTCACCAAGGACTTTGGACCAACAAACAGTGTCTCCTTCGAGTGCACTCTTCATTTTGAAACAAATCTTGGGTATAAACATTAACAGGTTGTCAAGACACAGATTTTTGGCCCCAATGTTCACTTTGGAGTCCCACAGCTGTCCCAAAATTACATCCAGTGATGTCACACCGTTGTGATCCTCTGCCAGTGGCGAGGCGCCATTGCCCAATAACAGAATGAATGCTTCGGAGCGCAGGAGCTCACAGGCCAGATGTAGTGGGGTCTTACCATCCTCCATGTGAAAACATCCGCCTCGGTTCATATATGACTGCAGACTAGGTAATCGATGTGCTTCTTGCAGTATGAGACCCAGTATGTCCCGTCTGTCATTCCTGACAGCCATCACTAAATCGTGGCCGATGATCGACAACAACAAAAGCGCTTCATCAGTGTAGTGACTGAGCAAGTATTGAGCGTAGGCTTGGTGGTCATGTACGATAATGTACAGCAATGCCTCTTGAGGGAGATTAGGATCTCTTGCTCACATCCTCCTCCCAGTAAAAAGTCTCCATTATCCACATCCTGTGAAGAAATGGACTCAGAGCTCAAACGCCTTCTCTCATACACAGAAGTCAGATGGCTAGATAGCTTGCCAGAGCGTTTGAGTTAAGAGAGCCACTGCAGAGATTTCTTTCAGAAAAAAAGACACCACTGGCAGCACATTTCAATGACAAGGAATGGGTCGCAAAACTCACTTACCTTTGCGACATATTCAACCTGCTCAATGAACTCAATCTGTCACTTCAGGGGTGAATGAGAGCTGTCTTTAAGTTGGCAGATAAAGTGGCTGCATTCAAAGCCAAACTGGAACTGTGGGGACGGCGAGTGGACAGGGGCATATTTGACATGTTCCAAACATTAGCAGGGATTTTGGGAGATACCGGTCCGTCTTTCTCCCAGCTGGTGCACGATCACCTAGCTTCGCTGTCAACAGAGTTCGAGCGTTACTTCCCAACCGCCAAAGACCCACGAAGTGCGAAGGAATGGATCCGCGACCCATTTGTGAATATCCCAGGTGAATCGTCCATGTCTGTGCAGGAAGAAGATCAACTCCTTGATGTTGTAAATGACGGTGGCCTAAAAAGTATGTTTGAGATAACTTAATCTCTGCCGACCTGGATTAAAATCAAGGCTGAATATCCTGAGAGAGCCACAAAAGCACTGAAAACATTGCTTCCATTGCCAACATCCTATCTCTGCGAAGCAGGGTTTTCCGCAATGACGCCAACAAAAACGAAATTACGGAGTAGACTGGACATAAGGAACATGTCACTGTCTCCCATCACCCCTAGATGGGACTGTCTTGTTGCCGGGAAACAAGCTCAGGGCTCCCATTGATTCAGTGACATGGTGAGTTGCAATGTTTTTATAATATGGTCAATAGAGAAAAATATGCCCTTTATGTTTTTATAATATCATCACATTAGACCTACTTAAACTAAAATGTTATGAAAAAGCAGCTATTCTAAACTTATAGGCCTAATCGATATTGTAGTGTTGTGACCCCCCCCCCCCCCCCCCCCAATTGTACTCTGAATTAAATCGCCACAGTGTAGCTGCTGATGTAGTAGACCCATTTTTACACTGGAGGGAATCTCAAGAGAGTGCCTTCCTGCAGAGTCACCTCCCTCCAAGCATTGCAGTGTAAACAGAATTGTCTCATTGAGCCAAATGCTCAACAGTAAAGCATTTAATAGCAGAGATATTTTCCTTGTATTCCTTCTGTTTTATTGAGATTTTACCAGAATATTTTTTAACAGCCTGTCAACAATTTTGAAATTGTAGCAGTTCCGTTAAGAAAAGGAATCTCAACTGTGTTTCTTTTTCTTGGCTGCTCAGAGGGAGCTATCATCTAGAGCAGGGGATCTTAAACTTTTCAGCCTGGGACCCAAATGAGAAATTCTGTGTTTTCCTGGGCCCCAAGCTTAGGAAAATATGCAACTATATGTAAATATCAGTACATTTCATTAACCTTATGCCTTAAACAAATGCAAAATAGACAAAAAAACAAAAAACAATTAAAATAAATATCTATTAATGTTTATTTTCCCCCGTTTAAAAACACTCTTACATATCTGTCTAGGTTGGAACTGTTGCTCTTAAAATACAATAAATCATTTTCATTCCGAACTGGAATAAACTGATTGATCACGTCACACAGATGAATAACAGAACACACACACAGGCTTTTTCATAGTGCAACCCTAAGTAACAGTACAGATGAAAAATGATCAGGCCTACTGTACATCTTACTGTATAAATTATTGTTGAAAGAAAGTCTAGGTTGGAACTGTTGCTGTTGAATTACAATACATATTTTTTATTCTGAACTGGAAAACTGATTGATCACATCACACAGATGTAGACCAGAACACACACACACACACACACACACACACACACACACACACACACACACACACACACACACACACACACACACACACAGTCCTAATGAGAGGTGTGTGGCTGGTTAAAGTTTTCACCAAGCATGTCTATTCTGGGCTCAGTGTCTGACAGTACAACACACAGGTCATACTCAGCATTGACACAGTTACAAAACAAGTACAGAAACAATGTCAGAGTTGAGAACCCTGACTCGCATAGGTATGTGGTGCCAAACTGGATCAGAACATCTACTGCTTCCTCAGTCAGCCAGGAGACCACTTCCTGCTGTAGAGGAGCAACCCAGAACTGTGTGTGTGTTTTCCTCAAAAAGCATCTTGCTTAAATGATGTTATTCCAGTTCAGAGTATTTTAACAGCAACAGTTCCAACCTAGACTAGTTTTCAACAGTCATTTCTACAGTAAGGTGTACAGTAGGCCTGATCTTAAAAAAAAAAAATCTTCATCTGTGCTGTTTCTAAGGGTTGCACTAAGCTAGGTAGTTTGCTTTGGTTAATGTTAGTTATTATCTGTGTATAAGGCCAAGGGATTGTTTGAAAGAGAAATTCACATCTACTACTATGAGAGTTAGTACACCCTTATTTCTGCTCATCACCCGTTATAAAATGACAACAATGCCCTGCTAGCTGACTTCCTTTTCCACTGTCGAAGCACTGTTTCCTGGAGCATTCTGCCCTGTTCTGAAAGAACTCCCTGGGTTTACGATCATCCTGTGGATGTTTGGCCAGGATGTGTCGTTTTATTAATTTGTTCGTTTTGAAGGACTCATTACTAAGCACTTCCCCGCACAAAACACATTGTGGGCGCTCCTCGTTTTTTCTCAAAGTTTGTATGAAAGAGAGAGAAACTCATCGCTGTATTTGCGTTTCATGACAACTGAGTTCAGTCAGAACTTGTGGCTAGCATGAATCCATTTGATGACAGCACTGAGTGATGGCGAGTTGAAATGACAAGTCAATGTGTGTCGCAGAGTGATCTTCAAGAAAACTGCAGAAAAATATCCGGTAAACCGCGAAGCACACTGACATCTGCTGCTAAGCAGAGAGCGCACCGAACAGAGAGCGCAGTTGCACTTGGCCAAATCAATTCCAGTAATTCATGAAATAATTATCAAGTTACTCTGACAGGTCGCGACCCACGTTGATACCCATACTTTAGAAAAATAAAAAGCTAAGGTTATGCAAGCAAGCAGCAGGGAATTATCAATGTTTTCAGTCGCAATTGAGCTTTTACTAAATATAATCCTTCCATGATACTGATAAAATGAAATCTAACTATCTAACTATGGTTCAGCAAATTGTCTGCATTCAGCTAACAGCTAGCACGTCGCGTTGTTATTGTGAGGACGCAGAAATTATTTCGATTAGTTGGTTAGCGAACGTTTCCTACCTGTGTATTGTAGCTATATTATGCAATTAATGACACTGTATAATAAGGTTACTGAACTTCTATATTCATCTATTGATCATGAAGCATGTTGTTAGCTAGCTGTGTATTGTCTGCTAATGTAATGTGTACGGACACGAAAATAAACCCAGTCTGCACATGCTTGTGAATTGTTTGGTTGCATTATTCAGGAGTGTAGTATGTCTTACAAGTTGGTTGCATTGTTGAATAATTTGTAGCTATGCTTTAATGTGTAATACAAGTGGCTATTGTGATATTTACGTTAAATATGGCTTCGGAATAGAGGTTGACTCACTGGAGTGATGTGATGTGTCCCATCTTGAATTTTTTTTTCTCCCAGCACTGTCTCCATCCCGCAACAGTTATATAAATAACCCGATACCTTTCCTGTCCTGTTACGAAAGATCATTACCGTCCTGTGTTCATTTTAACACCATGAAATCAGAAATAACTTATTCCGTTAGCTGCGTGTCTGTCTGCCCCACCTCCCTGCACTCTGCTGCGTGTGAGTTTCCATAGCAACATACTTATTTTGGGCTGGGTGAGACGAGAGGAGAGCGAGAGAGAACTGTCAGCTGTTAGCTAGCTACTTTTCGTTGCCTGCTCATCTGATAAATGCCTATTATCATTTTTAAAATAGTGATTGAAGACTGATGAATGTGTGTTACACAATTAGAAATTAGGGTTCTTCAAGGGTTCTTTGTTAAGGTTGATGGTTCTTTGTGGAACCATAATGACTAAAAGAACTTGGAGCCCCTCAAGGTGTGGTGACTCATTAGCATATTTTGGGGCGTGGTTTACACACCTATTTTTGTGCAACTATGAGTGACATTCCATTTGAGCTAATCTGTTGTGTTTCGCTCTTAGTTAAATATGAATATGGCCAGTTACAGTGTATTGTGGAAGACTCGCTTGTGTTATTTGAGAACAGTTGACTAAATTAGTGGTTCTCAATTCTCACCTCAGGGACCCCCTGCTATTCTAGAGCTAGTACACCTGATTCAATTTGACTATGAACACAAACATAACACATATGGAATTAAAAATATATAATATGGCTAAACAGAATAATAAATACCAGTTTGGTTGTTAAAAATGACCAAACTCTGCCTTGGTGTCCGCCATTGCCCAGATTGCTCATTTATACGGTTACCACAGTTTCCCTGTGGGTTTGAGCCTTTGGCTGCCATGGTTCGTTGATGAGGCGACACGGGAATGCGCATTATCAAGTCACAGCAGGTGCCCTGTTGTTTTGGACTTGCTGTTCCTTGAACGAGTTCTGACTTTTCAGGCTCGCAAAGTAAGTATTGTTCTTGGAACTGTGGGGTCTATGGACTTTGGCAGCATTTTGTCCGGGTTACCAGAGTTTGCCTGTAGGTTTGAGACTTGGGCTGCTATGACAGCGCTCGTGTACATCGTTTTTAGGTTACTGCAGGTTCCCTGTGGGTTTGAGCCTCGGGCTGCCGTAGTTCATCGACTCTGGTTGATGCTATGCAGTGTGTGTGTGTGCTTTACCAAGTCACTACATGTGTTCTGTGGTTTTGGACTGGCGGTTCCTTGTACGAGTTCTGCCATTTCAGACTTGGAAGGTAAGTATTGTTCTTGGAACCATGGAGTCTATGGACGTTGGTTGCAGTTGGGGTTTAGCTGAAGATCGGTACTGAATTGGGGAAATGGATGCAAGCCCAGAAATTATAGGCAGGAAGGATGTGGCTTCAGAGGGTGGACTTGGCATCCATTATCTCATTGTGCGTGAATCGAATTGGTCGTTGACTCCCATGCTATGTTATATCTCATTCCCTTCTTCGGGGAACAGTATAAAGCTCTTGTAATAGCCTATGAGTAGGCTACTCAAAAGGCAGAGACCCTCAAATTCTGCTAATTATATCAAAAGGCCACATTGATCATTTACAAAGTCTTGAAATATCGAAAGGAGTACAAGGAAAAATGTTGATATAATAAATATGAATGTTAAAATATTAGTGGTGGGCTTCAATTGCCTATCGATAGTTTGATTGATATGATATCAATATCGTTTAATATCGATATAAGCAAAGCATTGTGATACCGGTTTACCCTTCCTGTCACTATTATTGTAAAAAGACATTACAGGCTCTCAACTTCAGGACTTAATCTACAAAGCAAGCTAAACTCAGCAAAAAAGAAATGTCCTCTCACTGTCAACTGCGTTTATTTTCGGCAAACTTAACATGTGTAAATATTTGTATGAACAAGTTCCACAGACGTGACTAACAGAAATGGAATAATGTGTCCCTGAACAAAGGGGGAGGGTCAAAATCAAAAGTATCAGTCAGTATTTGGTGTGGCCACCAGTTGCATTAAGTACTGCAGTGCATCTCCTCCTCATGGACTGCACCAGATATGTCAGTTCTTGCTGTGAGATGTTACCCCACTCTTCCAAGGCACCTGCAAGTTTCCGGACATTTCTGGGGGGAATGGCCCTCGCCCGCACCCTCCGATCCAACAGATCCCAGACGTGCTCAATGGGATTGAGATCCGGGCTCTTCACTGGCCATGGCAGAACACTGACATTCCTGTCTTGCAGGAAATCACGCACAGAACGAGCAGTATGGCTGGTGGCATTGTCATGCTGGAGGGTCATGTCAGGATGAGCCTGCAGGAAGGGTACCACATGAGGGAGGAGGATGTCTTGCCTGTAACGCACAGCGTTGAGATTGCCTGCAATGACAACAAGCTCAATCCGATGATGCTGTGACACACCGCCCCAGACCATGACGGACCCTCCACCTCCAAATCGATCCCGCTCCATAGTACAAGCCTCGGTGTAACGCTCATTTCTTCGACGATAAACGCAAATCCGACCATCACCCCAGGTGAGACAAAACCGCGACTTGTCAGTGAAGAGCACTTTTTGCCAGTCCTGTCTGGTCCAGCGACAGTGGGTTTGTGCCCATAGGTGACATCGTTGCTGGTGATGTCTGGTGAGGACCTGCCTTACAACAGACCTACAAGCCCTCAGTCCAGCCTGTCTCATCCTTTTGCGGACAGTCTGAGCACTGATGGTTGGATTTTGCATTCCTGGTGTAACTCAGGCAGTTATTGTTGCAATCCTGTACCTGTCCCGCAGGTGTGATGTTCGGATGTACCGATCCTGTGCAGGTGTTGTTAGACGTGGTCTGCCACTGCAAGGACAATCAGCTGTCTGTCCTGTCTCCCTGTAGCACTGTCTTAGGCATCTCAAAGTATGGACATTGCAATTTATTGCCCTGGCCACATCTGCCGTCCTCATGCCTCCTATCAGCATGCCTAAGGCACGTTCACGCAGATGAGCAGGGACCCTGGGCATCTTTCTTTTGGTGTTTTTCACAGTCAGTAGAAAGGCCTCTTTAGTGCCCTACGTTTTCATAACTGTGACCTTAATTGCCTACCGTATGTAAGCTGTTAGTGTCTTAACGACCGTTCCACAGGTGCATGTTCATTAATTGTTTATGCTTCATTGAACAAGCATGGGAAACAGTGTTTAAACTCTTTACAATGAAGATCTGTGAAGTTATTTGGATTTTTACAAGTTATCTTTGAAAGACAGGGTCCTGAAAAAGTTAATATGCTTGCTGAGTTCATATGCTTCTTTCTTGCATACAGTACCTCCTTTGGCAAAAGCAATACAACATGTAATTCAACATAAGACCACTGGATGATGTCCTTAGCAAAGCTATAATGACAGAATTAGCTGAATCAGTCAATATGTTTTGTAGGCTATATGGCTTTGAATAAAACCGGCATAATAACATGGTAAGAGGTGGTGGGCACCAATATTGATAGTTCCATTTGATATCAATATGAGCAAGGCATGTCCTTCTTGTTGCCTCCCAGAACATTCACACCTGTCCCAATCAGCAATCAGTTGTCTAGACTTTACGGACCTGTGGAAGTGAACATTCACACAGTTACAATGCTCGTTTTGAAATAAAACTGATATGTGTCAATATTGTATCAAAGAATGTAGCTGATATTGATATATATAGATGAATTGTCAAGACAAAGCATAAATACATATAACATGGAAAAAAAAGTCACTACAGTAATAAAATATAGCAAGAACATTTTCAGTGAGACCGGAAAGCATTCCCTAATGTTCTTCCCGTTGGGACACTATTATTGAACTGACAGATGCAGAAATTGTTCACACTCCCCCCAGACAGTTCAAAAGGGAACAAAAAAGGCAATCCTAGTCATAACAACAAAATTACAAGCAACAACATAACAAAACAAAAAGGAATGTATTGGAGTGGAGACATGAGAAGCTAGGTTGACCCCAACATATCCTTTCTGTATGTCAATATTGTTTACAGAGTCCTGTGCAGAAAAAAAACACCTTAGTACAAGCTCACAACCCTAATCCAGACAAAATTACAGAAGCTCAAACCGAGAACATATGCTATTTGTTGAGTTCAATTGACCCAAAATATCAAGGCAAGGTGTATCACCAGTTGCCTTGACATGAGAAGAATTAGCCGTCAGTTATAGTTATATTGCCATCTAGTGGGACAGCAAATATGTGCCCTGTGGCATATTAAATAATTCCTGAACCAGCATCTCTTAAAAATGTGAGGCCACTGAGATAGCACAAAAATAGCACATGAATTCACTCCTTCACTGGATTGTTCTATGGCTTGAAATACAGTATTATTCAACAGCTCTCTCCAGTCATCTGTTTGTGCTAGTCACTGGGATGAGAGACCTTTACTTACTCCTTTAACATTTGACACCAGACCCCCCTCCCCCTTGTTTCTTGGAGGTTCCCTCATCATATGGGAACACAGCTATTAGCTATCACTCACTCCACAAATATCTGGTGCAAAGAGAGGTGTTATGTTCTTCCCAGTGTTCTAGCTAGCTACTGTAGGTTGATGGTCATAAGAGTGACCAAACATTTTTCATCATATGCCCTGAAATGTCCCTGGTTTTTAATAAATGTGTTACATTTCTGATACATTCTTGATGCCCTATGCGAAGTGGGTAGGCTACAGCAGTCATGTACACAGAAGGCATATCCTGATTTTATCTAGTGGAACATAAACCTGGGATATGGATTTGTTTTTACCCAGAAGTAACCACTTTGTTGACCAGTCAAAAATGTGATGGAATGACTCAAAGCGCCCTCAAATGATATATCATGTTTGTATGTTATATGTCCTGTTTGTATGGACCTATTGAAAAGCTATTCAACTTGGAGGGGGGCAGTCCCGGTCAAGGTGCTTACTGTAGGTAAGTTCAATGAGCTAATATTAGCGTTAGGGTCACTTTCATCTTTCGTTCATAGACATCAGTCATTATGTTGACTTTTGGTTGTATTTGATCGGCCTCTTTACAACCACCTGTAAAGCCTCTTTAGAACCACAGGGAGGCACCAGCGTACTATGAATGTAGGTTGTTTTTTTTAACCCATTATGCCCAACACATTGGGGTCAATCTTTGCATAAATGTACTCTAAAGCTAATTAATTTAAATGAAGCCACCTATCCACTTTTACCTCATCTGTATTCTCCTTGAGTTCACTTTAACTGAAGTTGCAAACGATACAAAATACAGACATAATCAAATATGGAAAACATATAGACTGTGTATTGTGCTCTCTAGAGTTATTTTAAAATAGATCAACCTTTCCATATGCTAAATAAGCCCATAATGGCTGAGTGGAAGGTTTCAGCCCATGGGTTCTATTGCCCCAGGCGCTCCCCATGGCTCCAGTCCCCATACGCTCCAGCTCAGAATTCATGTTCTAGTCATGGCAACATGGACCCTATCACCATCCGAGGCCATTCCCTAATAGCCTTGGAAGAACAGCCACACATGGACCCAGTAAATAATGCAAACCAGTCATGATGACCCTGATTCTGTGGTGCAGTAAGGACACACTTCTTGAAGGTTCCATGGAGAACAATCTCAAGCACTTCTTCAGTTTTGAGGTAATGACCATGTGATATGCCTTCAGAAAGTGTTCATACTTATTATTACACATTTTGTTGTCTTACAGCCTGAATTAAAAATGTATATATTTTTTGTTAACCACCTACACACAATACCCCCATAATGGCAAAGTGAAAAAATATTTGTAGAGTTTTTTGCACATTTATTGAAAATGAAATAAAGAAGTGTCTAAGTTACATAAGTATTCACACCACTGAGTCAATACATATTATAATCACCTTTGCCAGTGATTACAGCTGTCTTTCTGGATACGTCTCTTAGAGCTTTGCACACATGGATTGTACAATTTTTGCACATTATTCTTTCTAAAATTCTTCAAGCTCTGTCAAGTTGGTTGCTGATCATTGTTAGACAGCCATTTTCAAGTCTTGCAATATATTTTTAAGCCGATTTAAGTCAACACTGTAACTAGGCCAAGAACATTCAATGTCGTCTTGATAAACAACTCCAGTGTATATTTAGCCTTGTGTTTTAGGTTATTGTTCTGCTGAAAGGTGAATTTGTCTCCCAGTGTCTGTTGGAAAGCAGACTGAACCAGGTTTTCCTCAAGGATTTTGCCTGTGTTTAGCTCTATTCCATTTCATTTGATCATAAAAAACTTCCTAGTCATGGCCGATGTCAAGCATACCCATAACATGATGCAGCCACCACCATGCTTGAAAATATGAAGAGTGGTACTCAGTGATGTGTTGTGTTGGATTTGTCCCCAAATGTAGAAAAAGGCCAGACCTTCAGATTTAGTATTTCTCTATGCAGCTCTAGTTTGTCCCTTTAGTTAGAATGTCCGACAGCTCATCAATCAATCAGCCCTAACATGCTATCCAATCAGAGACATTCTCTTTAGTGTTGTAAGTCCCGCATCCAGCCTGTGAGTTTTGGTGTAGACAGGGAATGGACAGTTGTGATTATCCACAGAAATAATAAGAAGACATGTTTCAGCATGTTTAACTGTATTTGTGCGTTCATCTAAAACCAAGTAAGAATATGTCATGTTTATCATACTGTATGTATGCTGTCGGGGGGTTACGTTACGTTAGCTACTTAGCCAGGCTAACTATTTTCTATGCGTCATGCACACAGTGCATTGCAGTTATGTTTATGCTTGAGATATAAGATTTAGGTCCCTTTATTATCGTCGTCATAAGATGCAGAGTTTGTTTACATTGTACAGCCTGCTGGTAACTGCAGCAGCTCATTAAATATAGCAGGTTTAAGTTACGTTAGTGAGCGCTTTCGCTCTGTCCCACCAGTTTCATGGTCAGTACGCAGTTATTGCGCCTTCCTGGTGTCACGTGTCCTTTCGGACCACTTTATAGTTTAAGGTCTAGCGGTTTAGCGGTTTATGGTTAGCATACTAGGGCTGTATTGTGTAGCGGTGTATAGACTGCAGCTGTATTCTGCGGCTGGTATTCATGTTCTCATATACCGCGTAATCTTTTAGATGTAATAGGAGCCTATTACATACCACATATCATTTTAAGTCACCATTGTATTCACATCTGTGTCTTGTTTCATTAGGTTACGTTGCCTACGTAGTAAGTTCATCCGATTAAGCCTTTATACTGTATGCATCTTATAGTAATAATCACATATTATTGTGTCCTATAATATGTTATTTTTCTATTCCTTGTAGAACCACATCCTACAGTTGTTACGTAAAGAACCCTAAAGAGTACCAGTGTGTGGTTCATGGTGGTGAGGTGACAAGCCAATTATGAGTGGCATCCATACTGCTCTTGCCGGACAGCCTTGTAGTGATTCAATATCCAACCCAGCAACCTAGCCTAGCAATCAGAACACCGGTGTAACCCTGCCCTATTTTACAACAAACATAAAGCTTTCCATTCTGGACATGAAGTCATTTTCTCTTACACATTTTTTGCCGTTTTCCTTTAGTGCCTTATTGCTAACATGATGCATGTTTTTGGAATATTTTTACTCTGTACAGGCTTCCTTCTTTTCACTCTGTCATTTAGGTTAGTATTGTGGAGTAACCACAATGTTATTATCCATCCTCAGTTTTCTCCTATCACAGCCATTATACTCTGTAACTGTTTTAAAGTCACCAATGGCCTCATGATGAAATCTCTGAGCGGTTTCCTTTCTCTCAGGCA
The DNA here is from genome assembly GCF_057628025.1 of Oncorhynchus mykiss. Classification (NCBI taxonomy): domain Eukaryota; kingdom Metazoa; phylum Chordata; class Actinopteri; order Salmoniformes; family Salmonidae; genus Oncorhynchus; species Oncorhynchus mykiss. Next base: position 32,641,163 of record NC_143029.1, on the reverse strand, counting down.
ACTGAGTTAGGGAGGATGCCTGTATCTTTGTAGTGACTGGGTGTATTGATACACCATCCAATATGTAATTCATAACAACCATGCTCAAAGGGATATCCAATGTCTGCTTTTGTTTCTTCTTTTTTTATCCACCAATAGGTGGCCTTTGGGAGACATTTTGGTAAACCTCCCTGGTCTTTGTGGTTGAGTCTGTGTTTGAAATTCACTGCTCAACTGAGGGACCTTGCAGATAATTGTATGTGTGGTGTACAGAGATGAGGTAGTCATTAAAAAATCATGTTAAACACTTTTTGCACACAGTGAGTCCATGCAACGTATTATGTGAATTGTTAAGCAAATGTTTAGTCCTAACATATTTAGGCTGTCAGCGATTGGGTGCAGAGTGAAAGCGGAGTCAGGCGCAGGACACAGGTATGGAGTAATCCAACTGAGTTTACTCAAAGAATAAAGCAAAATTCCAAAATGGAACATACAACAAAACTCTAACACGAACACAACCACTAACGACATAAACAATCACAGAAATGTATGTCAGATGGTTAAATAGGGAATGTAAAACAGGTGTGTATGTAATCAGACAAAACAAAACGAAACAGAAAAATGGATCGGTAGTGACTAGAAAGCCAGTGACGTCGACCGCCGAACACCACCCGAGCAAGGAGAAGGGCCGACTTCGGCGGAAGTCGTGACATAGGCTTGCCATAATAAAGGGGTTGAATACTTACAGTATTGACTCAAGACATTTCAGATTAGCATTTTTATTACTTCATTTGTAAAAAATAAATAAAATTGAAATACATTATTCCATTTTGACATTATGGGGTATTGTGCGTAGGCCAGTGACACGAAATCTCAATTTAATAAATGTTTTATTCAGGTATCACAACAAAACGTAGAAAAAGTCAAGGGGTGTGAATACTTTCTGAAGGCACCCATAGCGGTTGTTTTGGCGGTGTCAGAGGTGGAGCTGTCCACATGTGGCTCCTTGCATTAGGTCATGCCTAAAGTGGACAATGCCATTAGCAACACAGAGTCGCATTAAGAGAAATCCCATGCAGCATTGTTTAGAAGTTTGAACACTGGAATGTGAGAGAGAGCCTAATCTACACCTTGATTAGGCTGACAGAAGCGTCATTATTTCTATATAGCCTACACGTTCTTATTCTGAACTTCTAATAGGAGTGGGACAGATGTGGCTTCATGACAATGATCAAGAGCAGCTGTTGACTGGTTTGAGAGCTCCAATGCAGTTACACCTCCGACACCACCAAAACTTCAGCTATGCGGGTGTCCGCTATCAACGGTTAACACTTGATCTGATTGAATTGAGGCCTAAGTGTCAAACAGGAGCCATTGTATGTGTACTGACAGTACTGCACGCACCGTTACCTTGAAACACAACGTGACTGGCTTCTGCATCTGCAAAGGGTCCTCATTTCTATGCAAAGCCATTGTTTGATTCTTCCACTAATTGATGCTGTGTTGTCTCCTGCTGGTTGGGGAGGCTGCTGTGAGTTCGTGGTTTGTGGTGGAGCTGATGTGGCTGCTACTCGGGGGAAGATAGCTGAAGCCGAGGGCCCCATATCCTATCCACTGGATGGATGTGGCGTGAAGGATCCGAGTGGTGGGCAGCCTGCCAATCAAGCTGTGCGTCCTCCACATTGAGCCAGCACGATCACTCCTCCCTCTTTCTCACCCGGCACAGAGCGTCTCACACCCTCTGAATATTCTTCCACACACACATTCCTCCACATATTTTTCACATACGCACAAATGAACGCTTAAACGCATGCACGTACACACTCACAACACAGCCCCTCAGTTGGGACTAGGTCTATTGGAGAAAGGCTGCCCACTACACACAGTGTTGTGGTCAACAGGTAGGGATGATTCTGACTAGAGGAACCACACTGTGACCAACAGAAAGAGAAGAAAGAGTGGCATTTCTGGTCGAGTATCTCATGGGGAGTTGGATTGAATGCTGACTGTTGTTGTGTTGTGTGCCGGTGGTGCCACGCAGAGTGAGTGGACTTTGTAATGAAGAGATGCTGCGTTGTTTGATGTGTATTGTGCAAAAGCCCCGCTCTTTCTGCTTTGTGTTTGTCTTAAGGCTGGAATGTGGTGCAGGGCTGATAAAATGGGAGAATACAAATAAGTCTCCATACGGATGACCTTGGCAATGTGAAGATGCTGGAATACAGTTTCTATTTCTGTCAACATAATCCCTTGATAATGTCGGTCCATCTCTCTTGTTAAATCAGCTGATCATAAAGTACAGGGCACAGTAAGACTTTTTGGTTTACAGTTGGACAGATCTCTTATTTGCCCAACCTTGTTCTAGAGTCATTTAGACTGGCGCTAGTCGACACCTGCATCAGGCTGGCCTCTGAGCCAGGGCTGGCATTATGGGTGGGCCTTAGGGGCCCTTGCCGCCCTACCGTACCTACTTGCCCGTCCAATTAAAATATTGAAATAATTTGTATGACCGTGAAGCTCAGTTAAAGCGAGCAAAACAGCGCCCCCTTTGTCTCAGTATGTGTAGACAATGTATCTGATGCTGTCTGGACAAAAATAGTATGACATGTCATACTATTTCTGGCCAGACAGTATCAGATACATGAGATACATATAGACGGGTGCTGTTTCGCTCCCTCGGATGCTTTCTCCAGTGATATTGTTTCAGCAGAGAAGAAGAGGCGAAGCGAGAGGGCTCGCTATCACCAAAATCTGTCCAGAATAAGCCCAATGCATTTCTATGTGAATGATTTGCAGACCTAATCTTGTCTCCTGCCTTACCGCCTTTGGGACAGACTCCCATTGTTAGGGCGGAGACATGAGCCTCTGCTCATTATATACAGATCTATGGTTTAAGCCTCTTGCGAATTGGTGAGGAAAGTTGGTGGGTGCACAATTAGGCTAAATTGATGTTTCACCAAAATTATACTATTGTTATTATTATACTATCAAAATATTTCACCAGGGAGCATGACTTAGCCACAGAGGATCATTAGCTTATTTTTGAAAGAATTGCTGTGGATTGTTTCAAATCACAAGTGTGCAGGACTATGCCTCTTTTTGGGTAGTGCGTGTGGCAATAGGTCTAGATGATTGAGTTGCGGTTGTCAGTGTGAAGATAATGCGTCTTGAGTATAGTTAAAAATGTTGCATCAAGAAGAAGGGGAGGAGAGGGGTGTGTCGCAAAGATATGGTGCGTCTCTCTCCAGAATGCATATAGGAAAGTGACAATTTGGCAATGTCTGATTTCTGATTGTCTCAACTCACCACATACACCACTAATACGCTGAGCTTCTCAGTCATTTTGTCTCTGCCTCACAAGTCAATGAAGTCTGTTATTTTAACATCCAGTGTGAATGATAGTTCCTCAATATTTTACAAATCTTTCTAACACTACCGGCCTCAATCACCAAGCCTTGGTGGGAAAGAGAAAAACAGAATGATCTGATGATCCCACATATCCAGTGGAAACGTCATTAAAGATTGTCTGTCCCGAGCTCACTGTCGCAGGAAACCGCGAGGGCCCGGAATATGCTAGTTCACACGTGTCAAACTCATTCCACGGAGGGCCGAGTGCCTGCAGGTTTTTTGCTCCACCCTTGATTGATTAATTAAGGTGACTAATTAGTAAGGAACTCTACTCACCTGGTTCTATAGGTCTTAATTGAAAGGAAAAACATAAAACCTGCAGACTCTAGGCCCTCCGTGGAATGAGTTTGACACCCCAACTAGCGGCTAGTTGATGCAGTGTTGCAAGCGCTTCGGGTTGGACCCAACATGATGTTTATACAATGTTGCACTTCACTAGCAAAGGCTCAAGTCAAGACAGATAAAAAGGGAAGCAGACAGGTGGAATAGAGAGATTCATGTGATTGAAAGAAACAATTTTCATTAGGATATTTTCTACTGTTTTTATCTGACGGCTTTAGGCCTACGTATTTTACTTAGTTAATGGACATTATACTGCTGCATGGGCCTATAGGTTATCTCTGAGTTCTATGCTCTCATTTATTTAGCCGCCATGGATCACAGTGTATTAATGTGTCCATATGGCAGAGGCTGGTGCTCTCGCCATAATTATAATTTAATTTGAACTTTTAGATTTGTATCATTTTCCTACAGATTTTGACAATAAACCACGACAATGATGTTGAGAAACAAAAATGCACATATAAATGATAAGCTTCCCCAAACTTGAAACTCACAAGTTGCTATGGTCTTTATTATTACACCCATAACAAAAATTGTGAACGCGCAAGCGTGTGCACACACAGGAGTTCCTGTGAAAAAACGTGCCCCCCTATGGAAATCAAAGGTCCATCCAACTGATTTGTTCTGACGCCAGCCTTGTTCTGAGGAATACAAAACGTACTTTACGTATTTTACGTATACTGCATTGGTTGGGGAGAATTGGTGGGCATAATCCGTGAACATCTAGCAATCCAAAGGTTGCGTGTTCGAGTGGCGTTGGTGACAACTTTAGCATTTTAGCTAACTCTTCCCCTAACCTTTCTTATAAACTTAACTCAAACAACCTAACCTGCTACTTAAATTCACCTAACCTTTGTCGTTAGTTTCCCTAACCATCAATGTAAATTATCCCTGTAATTCTTTTTTGTTGTTACAGTGCAACAAGCAAACTGGTCTCAGGGAAAGATGTATAATACAATACGTCATCCAAGAAGGATGATAAATTAAGTAATCCAATTCATACACTATTTTAATACCAGGTAAATTGACTGAACACATTCTTATTCACAGCAACAACCTGGGGAATAGTTACAGGGCAGATTCATAAACCAATTGAAGGTAGGGGATGAAGTTCAGATTGGGAATTTAGCTAAGACACTGGGGTTAACACCCCTACTCTTACAATTGCCATAGCATCTTTAATGACCATAGAGAGTGAGGACACCTTAACTTCCCATCCAAATGACAGCACCCTACACAGTGCAATGTCCCCAATCACTGCCCTGGAGCATTGGGATGTATTTTTATAGGAAAGAGTGCCCCCTACTGGCCCTCCAACACCACTTCCTGAAGCATCTGGTCTCCCATCACAGGGACCAACCAGACACAACCCTGCTGAGCTTCACAGGCAAACCAGCAATGGGGTGTAGCATGAAACACTGCTGGCTGTTGTACAACTGGGTAAGAGGTACTGTATGATACTATACGTCCTATAATTCATATGCTATTGTACGACCGCTATTCCATTCGTAATATAACTTAACATAGCGTAATATATCATACCTTTGACATGTCACAGATTTACTTACATAATGATACAAATTGCACTGAGACCACGTTGCCAGCCCTGCATAGCGAGAAGGGTACAATTTCCGCCGGCAATTGAGGCCTTTCCTACATGTGGGCATTCTTGCATTTTATTGCTACATTTTTCAGCTAGGACTCCTAATCACAGGTGTGAGGCGGTGATACTCCAGTACAGTAGGTGGCGGTAATGCACCATAACGTTGGGTGCCAACTGCCAATAAAACCCACAGAACAAGAACGGGGTGACAACACTGGTAGCTAGCTAGGACGACAATAAACAGTGTCCTTCGCCCCCGCCTGTCGAGCACAGTTTTCCCGCAGTTCTGTTAATGACGGCGAGGGCAGGTGTTAGCAAAGGACACTGGGTGCTAGCTAGCTAGTTAGCTTGCTAGTTAGGACTCTGGTACATAGCAGGCGGGATAGGTTGCTAGGTAGCCAACGATAGACAGTGTCCTTCACCCCCCACCTGTCGGGCTCTGCTTTCCCGCAGTTCTGTTAACGATGGCAGGTGTTCGGCAGGTGGGAGCGAAGGGAACTGTGCGCTAGCTAGAAGGAGGCGGGGGTGACACCGGTAGCTAGCTAGGACACCGGTAGACAGTGTCCTTCGTCACCCAAAAAACTCTGATAATACTTCTATTTCCATTTTGACCCACATTTTAGGGGACATTCTGAATATCAAAAGTGTCACACAAGCATGAAGATGGCGTGCTCAAGGGAGGCCTTCATGCACAAACTAATGGGATGCTCGAGGGGGAGGAATACCCACATGCAGGAACGACCCGAATTGCGGCCTGCAATCACACACTATTGTGCATAGCAGGTGTTTTGACAGTGTCGGGAGGTGGAGCTATGTTAGAGCTGTCAAATCCACAAGAGGATCCTGGCGTTATACCTATTATGGACATTGCCATTGGCTGCATGGAGTCATGTTAGTATCATTCCCATGCAGCTTTGTTTACACTTTCAAACACTGGAATGTGTGATCTACACCTTCATAGAAATCCTCATTATTTGGTTTAATAATTTGAGTGTCATTTTTATTTCTATATTGCCTACACTTTCTTGTTCTAAACTTTTAACGTGTGTGGGGCCCATGTGGCTTTGTGATAATGACCATAACAACCAATTTAAAAGCTCTAATGAAGTTACACCAAACATACTTATAACTAACCCACGATAGTTCATCTGCATCGAGCTGCATGAGCTAATAAGATCCTGTTGGCGTGTTTGAGCATGTACTTGCACTTCCGTTAGGGAACGCGTCTGTGTAAGTGCAATAACTAATTTTGCCATATTTGGTAATGAGTTGAATTTCCATCCAGACGCTTTAAATTTTCACCCCCTGTGATCCATCTGGGTTCCCGTCATCCATCTGTGGTTACACTTCCAACACGACCAAAACACCAGCTATGCGGGTGTCGGCTATTGAGGGTTAATACTTTATCTGATTGAATTTAGGCCCTAGTCTAGGCCCTTCATCTATAATAGACAGTGCATTTCACATTGGATAGCTACACAGATTCAAAGATCAAGATTCCAAATAAAGATTTGTTATTTAAAAATAAAATGCATACAGCATAGTATTGCCACTGTACCTCCCTGGTTAATTTTGGTGCCTACTGAATATGGCCCAGTGTGCACTCTGCCTGTATTTAGAAGATAGGGCTTCATGCACCTCACTCCACCTTTAACACTTGAAGTCCATACCTGCCTCCAACACTCTGCCTGTATTTAGAAGATAGGGCTTCATGCACCTCACTCCACCTTTAACACTTGAAGTCCATACCTGCCTCCAACACTCTGCCTGTATTTAGAAGATAGGGCTTCATGCACCTCACTCCACCTTTAACACTTGAAGTCCATACCTGCCTCCAACACTCTGCCTGTATTTAGAAGATAGGGCTTCATACACCTCACTCCACCTTTAACACTTGAAGTCCATACCTGCCTCCAACACTCTGCCTGTATTTAGAAGATAGGGCTTCATACACCTCACTCCACCTTTAACACTTGAAGTCCATACCTGCCTCCAACACTCTGCCTGTATTTAGAAGATAGGGCTTCATACACCTCACTCCACCTTTAACACTTGAAGTCCATACCTGCCTCCAACACTGCCTGTATTTAGAAGATAGGGCTTCATACACCTCACTCCACCTTTAACACTTGAAGTCCATACCTGCCTCCAACACTCTGCCTGTATTTAGAAGATAGGGCTTCATACACCTCACTCCACCTTTAACACTTGAAGTCCATACCTGCCTCCAACACTCTGCCGAAACAACCCAAAAACCCAATGTGTTCTAACATTATAAAATGCATTTCATGGCTACAGATATGAGTGCCTCGAGGCTATAGTCATTTAGACAGGTTACCTCATACGGATCAGATTACGGTTTACCCCAGAACTACCAGAGGCTGACAAAATAATTGCAATGCCGAACAATTCAATACATTTATTTGGCAAATGTTGCACATTAGCATATCTTATAAAAAATAGGGTCTGACACAACAAAAATGTTTTAGAATATCTTTATTTTATTTTTTTCATTTTGTAGCAAAAAACAATAGGTTTGACCACCGAAACATTGTCTACAATTCCAGGTGAGAAATGTACATGGTTACGCTGTAATGATACAGTGAAGCACCTCTGTATTTCTTTATGCTTACAAAGAAAAGAAAGACACTGGTATACATTATTGTTTTTCGCCATTGAACATTCTCACTCAATTATTGTACAAAAAAAAAGCCAGTATACAGAGTCAATGTACAGAAGCAATGGAAGTCATTCAGACAATGTGAGAAAGGACAGATAGAGAGATAGTGTATAAGGTCCTTCGTGGTCTTTATGAGTTAGTCCTCGATAAACATGCAAGTTGTACACGTTACAGAAAAGCCAACAACGTCACCATTGTTGAGAGCATAACCATTGTGGACTGTACGTTTATGGTACCTTACAATGGACTTTTTTAGTTTTTTTGTTTGTTGTAAACTCAAGTTAAATCAGTTGTAGTTCATGTTCTTGAAGGGCTGTCTTGACACGATCACAAAGAGATGGAGGGTTTTGTAACACTGCGAGTTTATGCTACCAAACCAAAAATCCGGTTGGACAATTCCTAGACACAGATGGTTCAGTACGAATTCCCTGTACATTTCTCATGCCAATAACTGGTAAGGATGGCAAGCTGTATGTTTACTCTCAAATGTCGATCATTTAAGGTGATGAGTTCCAGATAGAGAATAAAGGTCAGTGCATCAAAGTTCATAAACATGTACAAATGTTCCTTGGAATTGGAGAAGAATGCTTGTCTCTCAACAATTGTGCATGTTGAGCTGCAGTTTTTCTGGGGGCTCAATCTTTCTTGCTGGAGAGTGTTAACTTGTGCTGGTTGTGAGCTCTATATTGAGTTAATTCACGATAACAGTTCCATTTTCACGTACGACCTTACCATTTTCACATTGTTAACTTCAAGAAAGAGAAATTGTTTGCTTGCTTTATACATTAATCCAACTTGATAGGGTACCAGATATGGAGTTATTTAATGAACCCTCAAATATATACTCTGTATATAAAGTTAATATATTCACAGACATTGTTTTCATGAAATCTTTTTTATATATTTTTGTAAGGATTCATTACATCACTGATATATAAATACCATTCAGTCCAAATGGATTAAGAAACAAAATGGTTCTGTGGATATAAAAACAATGTGGCTGGATATACTTGTGTATTGTGGTTTTTCATAATGCAAATATTGAGGTCGGAGCCCCATCTTGTACAGAGGCGAAGAACAGTATTAGACAATGTGTACTTGATCGGCAAAATTAAATATATAAAAATTCATGACATATTTCAGATTAACTTGCATCTGTAGTATAGTCCAGAGGCATGGCCCAACATCTCAGCAACAGTAACAAGAGTGGCTTTTATGGTATGCCATTTTACAAGTCAACAAATACAGTGATTTGTTTTACGTTCCTTGTGTCTGAGAAACTAAGGCCCTCGTTTTGAACAACAGGCCTGCTTCCAATTTCTGAGTTTCCATGTGACTCCATACCGCACACAAATTGCACAATCCACTAGGTTTCATTACATGACTAACTTGTAGTTTGTGGTTGACCATTACTGTGCGTCCCCCCCCTCCCCATGTAGAGAACACACACATACAAACACAAAACATCCTCACTCCACCAATCAGCTCCGTCCACCGAGCGTCTTCACCCTTATTTACCCATTTGGGGTTCGAGAGGTGTGGTTTGAGCTTTACTTATCTGTCACAACAATGGTGGATCCACAATAGATTAACATGAATTAATTCCATGTAAACAAGGAAGGAGGGAGGAAGCAGGGACTTCTCCACTCACCGGTGGGTCTATCAGAACTTAGGCGTTTTGCCACCTTCCTGGGGCAGTGTTTAAGAAGATGTAAAGTGTGTCACCATCTCTCCTAGACAGTACTCTCCATGACCCACTCTTGGCTCTCGAAGGTCCCCTTGCTCCCTCCCATGTCACCCTCCTCGTCACACTGCAGCAGCATGCCGTTCACAGACAAGCTCCTCTTAGTCCAGATGCTGCTGATGCGCCGGGGGTAGCTGCACACCGGCGTTGTGGCCGTGGAGGCGCTGGAGGCCATCGCTTTTTCTGTTTGTCGGTTTGTATCCATACAGTCCCCCATGTCAAACGACTGGCTTCTTTTTGGCTTGGAGTCCAGAGGCAGCATGAGCACCCGGCTGAGCCGTGAGTCCATTGTGTGGCCCAGCAGGGGCTCCCTGTCCGTGGGGGGCCTATCGCCGCCCGCCACTAGAGTGCTACTGCTGGAGGATGGCTCCCCCAGGTCTCCCCTACCCCTGGCCTGGCCCGCCCGGAGCTCTAGGGAGTTGAAGGCTCCCAGCAGGTGGTCCAGGTTGGCCCGGGGCTTGGAGGGGGCCGCCTGCCTCCACATGTTGGCCAGGGTGCTGTTGGGGCTGTGAGAGCCACCCCCAACCATCGATCCACCCGACGAGGAAGAGGAGGAGGTGAGGCTGCTCTGGAGGGATCCGCATTTAAACTCCACCACCTCGTCTTGGATGGTTACTTTGGCCTTGGGTTTGGGCAAGGGCAGAGGCATGCCATTCTGTCCCAGCCGGCCCCCATTGGTCTGTGAGTGGGTGGCACTAACGCTGGTCAGCTTGCTGATCGCCCCCGTGCCACCCCCCTCATTGTCGGTGGCCTTGTAGCGCAGCATCAGGATAATGATGAAGACGAGTAGCGTCGCCACGATGATGCCACCCACCACAAGGATCATGGTGCCCCCTAGGAACTGGCTGTGGAGAGACTGGCACTGGGTGTAGTCATCGCGGGTGAAGAACTGGGCACAGCCCACCACGTTGGTGGCAGTCAGGGTGGTGGCGGTGTCGTCCCAGGCGGCCAAGACACACAGGTCGTACTTTGTCCCCGACACCAGGTTGGTCACCAGGAAGGCATTGCTGGAGGCCGGGATCATCCTATAGAAACACAGAGCAAGTGTTAAACACCCATGGTGAAAACCTAGTAGCTTTGGTACAATTGAATTGATTTGGAGGGATAACGCTATCAACATGCGTCTTTCTTCAACACCATACATGTAATATCTATGCAACGGAAAGAAAACTGTGTTTGATTGTTCTTTATGAGGTCATTTCCACTAAAAGGAAAAGAGGGCTTCCGTGTTCCTATGTTCATTCCCGAGGAGATGTCATTTGTGGTTTCTGTTCTCGTCTAACAGACAGCCAGTTGTAATTGGCTTTATCTCTTTAAGCAGTCTGTCCTGCTGCAGCAAACAGACGCTCCACCCCATATCTGAGCCACGGAGATGAGAGAGAAATAAATAACCAGAACACAGAGGAAGAGTGAAAGATAGTGAAAGAGAGAAGATTGAACGCCTTGTGTAACAGCGAGAGCCTCAGATACCTATGTCGCTCAGGCAGCTGCAAGCGCTTTCTTACATTCAGAAGATAGAGTCTCTGAGGCGAGAGACAGCTAGCCTTATACAACAGTAGTGGATGAGACCATCTCACCTGTCCAGAGGAGGGTCTTATACCCCTTAAGGACAGAACAGTCCCTCCAGGATTTAGAGATTTTTTTTCTTGCAAATCAACAATTCCCCACATATTTGAGGACTTGCAATCACCTCGCTATTACCGCATAAAACAGCATAATCATTACAATATTCCTTCATATAACTGTCCAATCACCTCACTACAAAAAGAGGGCTCCCCCACTCAGCGCGTTTTGAGACAAATTTGACAAAATCATTGCAAATTGCCTAGCAAAATGTCAGAATTTTGGCACACAACTATCAATAAAAAGAAAGAAAGGAATCCTGGAGGAGCTGTCAGAAGTAACATGTCTTAGAACATAGTGAGTGATGTCCAGGGAACTGGCTCGGAGCTCGTAACATCCTGTCAATTCCTCGACAACATCAGTCATTCAGTCAAGGTAGCTGGCCATGAACACCCATGCTAGACTAACCCTTTAGTTTAACGGGCTGAAATACATTATTTATAACAAAGCATTTACTAACAGTTTGCTCATCATTTCTTAATCATTACTATCACAATTGTAAATATCAGTAAACTAGATTTTTACCCATTTATTTAAAATGCTCAGTATGTTTCCTAAAATCCTTAAACATCCTGTGTTCTTATTCTTTTACAGATTATATGTTTGTTCTAGGTCATTTTCAGCATCAGGTACCACTGGAATGTCTACCACTGGTCACGCAAAACATTTGAAGAGTATTTATGAAGTATAAAAGTGCAAAAATATTTTCAAAATTATTTGAGAATGGTTTATTCATGTGGGAGTAATGATTAATACAGGTGAAAGAACACATCATTTATAAAGGCATTATAAATGGTTTATTATGGACCATTAAAATAAAGTCTTACCAGCGGGCCATGAACACCTATATAATATGCTGGCCATGCAGGTCAATGTAATATGCTGGCCATGCAGGTCCATGTAATATGCTGGCCATGCAGGTCCATGTAATATGCTGGCCATGTAGGTCCATGTAATATGCTGGCCATGCAGGTCCTTGTAATATGTTGGCCATGCAGGTCCATGTAAAATGCAGGTCAATGTAATATGCTGGCCATGCAGGTCCATGTAATATGCTGGCCATGGAGGTCCATGTAATATGCTGGCCATGCAGGTCCTTGTAATATGTTGGCCATGCAAGTCCATGTAATATGCTGGCCATGCAGGTCAATGTAATATGCTGGCCATGCATGTCCATGTAATATGCTGGCCACGCAGGTCCTTGTAACATAATGGCCATGCAGGTCCATGTAAAATGCAGGTCCATGTAATATGCTGGCCACGCAGGTCCTTGTAACATGTTGGCCATGCAGGTCCATGTAATATGCTGGCCATGCAGGTCCATGTAATATGCTGGCCATGCAGGTCCATGTAATATGCTGGCCATGCAGGTCCTTGTAATATGTTGGCCATGCAGGTCCATGTAATATGCTGGTCATGCAGGTCCATGTAATATGCTGGCCATGCAGGTCCATGTAATATGCAGGTCCTTGTAATATGTTGGCCATGCAGGTCCATGTAATATGCTGGCCATGCAGGTCCATGTAATATGCTGGCCATGCAGGTCCATGTAATATGCTGACCATGTAGGTCCATGTAATATGCTTGCCATGCAGGTCCATGTAATATGCTGGCCATGCAGGTCCATGTAATTTGCTGACCATGTAGGTCCATGTAATATGCTGGCCATGCAGGTCCATGTAATATGTTGGCCATGCAGGTCCATGTAATATGCAGGTCCATGTAATATGCTGGCCATGCAGTTCCATGTAATATGCTGGCCATGTAGGTCCATGTAATATGCTGGCCATGCAGGTCCTTGTAATATGTTGGCCATGCAGGTCAATGTAATATGCTGGCCATGCAGGTCAATGTAATATGCTGGCCATGCAGGTCCATGTAATATGCAGGTCCAGGTAATATGCTGGCCATTCAGGTCCATGTAATATGCTGGTCATTCAGGTCCATGTAATATGCTGGCCATGAACACAAAGGGGGTGCACAAAGGGGAGAACACAAAGGGGTTGCACAAAGGGGGGAACACAAAGGGGGTGCACAAAGGGGAGAACACAAAGGGGGTGCACAAAGGGGAGAACACAAAGGGGGTGCACAAAGGGGAGAACACAAAGGGGTTGCACAAAGGGGGGAACACAAAGGGGGTGCACAAAGTACTGAGAACAGGGTTGGCACAATCATTCTGGCACATTTTTTATTTATTTTTTAAATGACAAATAAAACATTTAAAATTATCTCTGAGAAATTGTATTAGTATAAAATAATGTGATTTTATTTTGGAGCATACAATATAGCTCCGTATTTGTAATATTGATTTTATTCAGTCTTTTTTGCAAATCTTTATCAAGGTTGGCAATGATTTTAGATGTGCCCGTATAATCATCAACAGGGATGCTGTGGAGAAATTGTCTGAAATTAGAAAACCACATCGACACTGTAGTGAAGAAGGCACGACAGCGACTCTGTAACCCTTTCCTGACTCTGAAAAACATCCTGGATCCCTGCTCATCTGCGTGAACGTGCCTTAGGCATGCTTCAAGGAGGCACGAGGTCTGCAGATGTGGCCAGGGCAATAACTTGCAATGTCCGTACTGTGAGACGCATAAGACAGCGCTACAGGGAGACAGGACGGACAGCTGTCACCTGCACAGGATCAGTACATCTGAACATCACACCTGCAGTACAGGTACAGGATTGCAACAACAACTGCCCGAGTTACACCAGGAATGCACAATTCCTCCATCAGTGCTCAGACTGTCCGCAATAGGCTGAGACAGGCTGGACTGAGGGCTTGTAGGCCTGTTGTAAGGGAGGTCCTCACCAGACATCACTTACAACAACGTCGCCTGTGGGCACAAACCCACCGTCGCTGGACCAGACAGGACTGGCAAAAAGTGCTCTTCACTGACGAGTCACAGTTTTGTCTCACCAATGGTGATGGTCAGATTCGCGTTTATCGTCGAAGAAATGAGTGTTACACCGAGGTCTGTACTCTGGAGTGGGATCGATTTGGAGGTGGAGGGTCCGTCATGGTCTGGGGCGGTGTGTCACAGCATCATCGAACTGAGCATGTTGTCATTGCAGGCAATCTCAACGCTGTGCTTTACAGGGAAGACATCCTCCTCCCTCATGTGGTACCCTTCCTGCGGGCTCATCCTGACATGACCCTCCAGCATGACAATGCCACCAGTCATACTGCTCGTTCTGTGCGTGATTTCCTGGGTGAGGGCTAGGGCCATTCCCCCCATAAATGTCCGGGAACTTGCAGGTGCCTTGGTGGAAGAGTGGGGTAACATCTCACAGCAAGAACTGGCAAATCTGGTACAGTCCATGAGGAGGAGATGCACTGCATTACTTAATGCAGCTGGTGGCCACACAATATACTGATTGTTGCTTTTGATTTTGACCCCTCCTTTGTTCAGGGACACATTGTTCCATTTATGTTAGTCACATGTCTGTGGAACTTGTTCAGTTTATGTCTCAGTTGTTGAATCTTGTGTTTTTACAAATATTTACACTTTAAGTTTGCTGAAAATTAAAGCAGTTGACAGTGAGAGGACATTTCTTTTCATTTGCTGAGTTTATATACAATATTATACTGTATTCTTGTCAATGCCACTCAACATTTCTCGTCCTAATATTTACATATTTCTTAATTCCGTTATTTTACCTTGAGAGATCTGTGTGTATTTTTGTGAATTGTTAGATACTACAGCACTGTTGGAGCTAGGAAGACAAAGCATTTTGCTAGACCCGCAATAACATTTGCTAAATATGTGTATGTGAACAATAAAAATGCATTTGATTTGTTTCACAGTAGGTTTGTTTAAGACTACCAAGAAACATTCTGCGCGACCCTGATTTATCCCACTGCAGTAAACCTCAGGAGGCTGAAGAAATTCATCCTGTCCCCCAGAGCCACGGCATGTTCTCCCCACTTCCATCAGTTGGACGCGGGCAGTACAGGCAGGAGCAACATGGCAAAAACTAACACTGGCCAATAGCTTCTACCCCCCCCCACCCCCCCCCCCCCAACTCAACAGACATCTACCCTTCGCCTCCCAAATATACATTTATCATGATGAATAGTCCCGTTTTGCTGTGCGCTGCTCTCTCCTCTGTCCATGACTGATTGATATTAAACATATTTGTTTATTCAGATGAATTGAAATACAGAACAAAGTGGAACTCAAGAAAAACATCTGCTGGTGCTTATCATGGGGAGATAAACCAAAAATGTGGGCTGCAAAAGCAGGGCATGAGGCCATAACATTAATCTCAGAAAGAGGGAGAGGGATAGTCCTGAAACATTGCTTCTGGGAAGGAAATGGAGAGGGGAGCCACAGTATTGTCAGTTATAGTTTCAACACACTTCCACATTGGCAAGAAATAGACCCAGCGAAAACAAACAAACAAACAAATCATTATTTCAGGCTAAAGCATTTCTTTTTTGGCCATCTAATCTCATTCGTAGAAACTCATAATCGGGTTTAACGGTCATCTTGCGCCGAACTGCGCATGTGCAGGCCATCAAATCAAAAGCACTCCTTCGATAAGAAGTTGTTTTTGACGAAAATGTAAACGTGACAGTTTGTCACTTTCAGGAGGTTGGAGTAATAACAAGTTCAGCTACTTAACACCATGGCTCGAATCTAGGTTGTGCCTTTAGTTTTAAAAATAATTTTTCACTTCTCTCATTGAAACCCCGGCCGGGTCTGTTTGGTCAGTGGAAGCCTTGCGATGTTGCACCTCTGGGTTTAGAAACTCTGTGACTCATGTTTCAAAAGCATCGCTCATTCTTCTCATTGATTTCTTAAAGCGGCCTCTCTCTGGACAAATTCAGACAAGGTCATGCCAAATGGGTCTCTTGCTCCATTGATTTAGCCTAAACATCAGGGTGCTGGGAAATTTGATTATGCTTTTATAAGCAAAAATCCCTAATGGACTCTGCAGTCCCTGCCATGGCATTTCTTGGGAGATGCTGCTGTACTGTATTGTACTGTAGCAGCAGTGGGGAGATTAAATGAGCCGTTACTCTCGCCAGTGTCTGTGTCCATACCCTTGAGTGTATATCTTGCAATAAAACTTCCCGCAATACTAACTATAATGGATGAATGCAAAAATAAAATAGGGTGATAGGTGAGGGGGATATCATATTTTGTTGCTTTTGGGAGGTTTGTGTGGATTTTTATTGGGGATAGGGTAGGGTAGTGCGTTTTTTGCCTGGTTTGCATTCACAATTTTGCAGTTTTTCATATATAATTTATTCTATCCTAGCCAACTTTGACCATCTGCTTGCATGCACCTCCCCAATCAGGGTTTTTTGGTACTTTCCACATCACCAGCCTGTGCCACAGTCTCCACATGGGTTGCCGCCGTCAGCTCAGGGCTCATATTCATCACACTGGCACAAGAATCGGGAGGTAGACAGCACATGGTGCTGAAATGATCCTAATTCGAGTAATTCATTTCAGCAGTCTTAATTTTAAATCAAATTAACTAACAACTAGAGGACTTTGTATTGGAGTCTATTTCTTCCTATTTAAGAAATAGAAATGTAGGCCTACCTGTTTGACAGACTAAATTATAGGCTATCCATAAATATTCTGTCCAATTCCTCTCATAGTGTCACCATTCATTAATTACACTACATGACCAAAAGTGGACACCTGCTCATTGAACATCTTATTACAAAATCGTGGGCATTAAAATGGAGTTGGTCCCCCCTTTGGTGCTATAACAGCATTCACTCTTCTGGGAAGGCTTTCCACTAGATGTTGGAACATTGCTGCGGGGACTTGCTTCCATTCAGCCACAATAGCATTAGTGAGGTTAGGCACTGATGTTGGGCGATTAGGCCTGGCTCACAATTAATTCCAAAGGTGTTCGATTGGGTTGAGGTCAGGGCCCTGTGCAAAGTTGGAATTCACTGGAACTAAGGGGCCTAGCCCGAACCATGAAAAACAGCCCCAACCATTATTCCTCCTCCACCAAATTTTACAGTTCGCACTATGCATTGGGGCAGGTATCATCCGCCAAACCCAGATTCGTCCGGCAGACTGCCAGATGGTGAAGCGTGATTCATCACTCCAGGGAACGCGTTCCTACTGTTCCAGGGTCCAATGGCTGCAAGCTTTACACCACTCCAGCCCATGCTTGGCATTGTGCATGGTGATCTTAGTACTGTGTGTAGCTGCTCGGCCATGTAAACCCATTTCATGACGCTCCCGACGAACAGTACTTAGGCTGACGTTGCTTCCAGAGGCAGTTTGGAACTCGGTAGTGAGTGTTGCAAATGAGGAAAGTGTCACGCCCTGACCTTAGAGAGCCTTTTATTCTCTAATTTGGTTAGGTTGGGGTGTGACTACGGTGGGTACTCTAGTTTTTGTATCCTATGTTGGCCTGGTATGGTTCCCAATCAGAGGCAGCTGTCTATCGTTGTCTCTGTTTGGGGATCATATTTAGGTAGCCTTTTCCCACTGCTTTTTTGTGGGATCTTGTTTTTGTGTTGATGCCTGTGAGCTCTACAGAACGTCACGTATCGTTTATTCTTTATTGTTTTGTTGTTCGGTTCTCCTTAAAATAAAAAGATGTCGAACCAATTCCACGCTGCGCTTTGGTCTGAGTATGATTACAACGACGATCGTGACAGACAGACGATTTTTACGCACACTAGCAGGGCAGAAATTTTATGAACTGACTTGTTGGAAAGGTGGAATCCTATGGCAGTGCCACATTGAATGTCCCTGAGCTCCTCAGTATGGCCATTAAATTGCTAATGTTTGTCTATGGAGATTGCATTGAATGTCCCTGAGCTCCTCAGTATGGCCATTAAATTGCTAATGTTTGTCTATGGAGATTGCATGGCTGTGTGCTCTATTTTATACACCTGTCATCAACAGGTGTGGCTCAAATCACTGAATCCACTCATTTGAAGGGGTTTCCACATACTTTTGTATATTTAGTGTACCTGTGTCCGTGAATGGTTTGGTCTGTTAAAACCAGTGCTCAAATTGAGAGGGTAGGCCTATGTAAGGGTATGCCATAGCCTACTTTTTGAAAAAGACAACGGCAAAAAGCATATCCCTTTTCAGCTTAAGAATTTGAATTCTGATTATATAAAGCTGTCTATAACAATGTTTTCCTCCGCAATGGTTTATGCTAGAAATTTGCTGAAAAATGCACAAGACAGACTCTGATGCATATGGGGATGACTTTAGTTCGTGTCTATGAAATTCAGCTACGATGGTGAGCTACAAAGTTCTTTAGCCGAGTAGTAATTTGTCGTTTTTTTTGGCAAGTCATTGAATAGGCCTACAATTCTGACGCTATCAGTTGAGCTAGGCCTATTCACATTCTTTAAAAGAAAAGATATTTAAACCCAGGCAGCTCTGAGGGACGCACTTGTGACCTTCTCTTGTTGGGTTACGCCTAGGAAGAGTAGACAGCAGTTAAGGATACTTTTTTTTGTTGCTTAAGTCCTCTGTCTAAGGTGGAAAGGTAACTTTTGAAATTAGGCTACAATGCTTACAATCAGTCATATGATGTCTCAGATTTAGTTATTTGCAAACAGTGACTGTTCTGTTACAAGTCAGGTAGGATCACCACTTTTTTAAGAATCTGAAATGTCAGAATAATAGAATAGAGAGAATTATTTATTTCAGCTTTTATTTCTTTCACCACATTCCCAGTGGGTCAGAATTTCACATACACTCAATTAGTATTTGGTAGCATTGACTTTCAGTTGTTTAACTTGGGTCAAACGTTTTGGGTAGCCTTCCACAAGCTTCCCACAATAAGGTGGGTGAATTTTGTCCCATTCCTCCTGACAGAGCTGGTGTAACTGAGTCAGGTTTGTAGGCCTCCTTGCTCGCACACACTTTTTCAGTTCTGCCCACAAATTGTCTATAGGATTGAGGTCAGGGCTTTGTGATGGCCACTTCAATACCTTGAATTTATTGTCCTTAAGCCATTTTGCCACATCTTTGGAAGTTTGCTTTGGGTCATTGGCCATTTGCGAGCAAGCTCTAACTTCCTGACTGATGTCTTGACTTGTTGCTTCAATATATCCACATAGTTTTCCTACCTCATGATGCCATCTATTTTGTGAAGTGCACCAGTCCCTTCTGCAGCAAAGCACCCCCACAACATGATGCTGCCACCCCCGTGCTTCACGGTTGGGATGGTGTTCTTCGGCTTGCAAGCCTCCCCCTTTCCCCCCCTTTTCCCTCCAAACATAACGATGGTCATTATTAAAGCCGTAGTCTGGCTTTTTTATGTTGGTTTTGGAGTGGTGGTTTCTTCCTTGCTGAGCGGCCTTTCAGATTATGTCAATATAGGACTCGTTTTACTGTGGATATAGATACTTTTGTACCTGTTTCCTAGGTAGAGGCGAAGGTCGAGAGACATGTGTTCTCCGAAACATAACCCTGCCGAGCCACACTGCTTCTCGACACACTGCTCATTAAACCCAGAAGTCAGCCGCACCAATGTGTTGGAGGAAACACCATCCAACTGACGACCGAAGTCAGCTTGGAGTTGCCCTGCCCGCCACAAAGAGTCGCTAGAGCACGATGAGACAAGGACATCCCGGCCGGCCAAACCCTGAAGTAGGATAATTTGTGACTTAGTGTAAGGAGCCAGGAGGGAGCTTAAGGCAGGTAGGGTACGGTGCTGATGGTGGACAATAACACCCAGCAAAAGTCAACAACGTGCTATTTGAAAGCTTAATAATGCTTAAAACAAGCAAATCAAAACTTCCTTTGGAAGATCTGCATTGTGTAACGATCGTCTGTGGTGGAAGAAGGTGAGGGCCAAAGCGCAGCGGGGTAAGTGTTCATGTTTTTTAATAAAGTAATGAACACTGAACAAAACAATAAACGTGAAGTAATCAAACCGAACCAGTCCCGTGTGGCACCAACACTAACACGGAAAATAAACACCCACAACTCAAAAGGGAAACCAGGCTCCCTAAGTATGATTCTCAATCAGGGACAACGATTGACAGCTGCCTCTGATTGAGAACCATACCAGGCCGAACAATCCCAAATCAATAGAAAAAAGAACATAGACAACCCACCCAACTCACGCCCTGACCATACTAAAACAAAGACATAATAAAAGAACTAAGGTCAGAACATGACACTTTGCCAAAAAAGGTTATAACTAGAACGGTTTACATCAGTGTTGAGAACACTTTCTTAACCATGTCCCAGTAATGAACTACACATCTGGATTGGAGCTGTGAACCAACACTTTCAATTGATCAATTTTAGATAATAAGCTTCTAGTGTTAACATGCAGAAAACCCAGGCTTTTACGAGAGCAAAAATCAGTGAAGCCGAAATCATCAGAGCACAAGTCAGAATTGGGGCTATCAACAGTAGACGGGCCAGGGTGTACATGCACATTTCCAGATATTATCTGCAGTAATACAATCATGGCACAGTAGAGGACGGGGAGAGCTGATTTTCTATGATATTTGAATGTGCATCAGATGGCAACAAGATCATAGTGTACAGCAATTTCATCAGGTAACATGAATACAAAGCCTGGCGAGAGGGGGTTTGAATGGAATGGGAGTCCAAGATACCATGCAACCGATAGAGAGTCACGAGTTGGGGAACAAACATTGCCTGTCCCACGGTCAGGGAACAAGCAAGTTCATGGTCAACAAAGCGTGCAGGGGTCATGGAGCAAATAGTACAAACCAGAAGAAAAAAGTTAAATGGTTTGGGGCTAGCCATTGTAACTTCAAAGAGTCACTTGCCCCAACAAAAAAACGTGAGAGAGTAGCTCTTTATGAGTTCAGTAGGTTATAAAAGTCTAATATAAAATAAATAAATAGTAGGCTTATGCTAGTTAATTAAAGTGTTGCTGAGTAAAGCTCAAATAATAAGATTCACAAGTTAATTAGCCAACATAAAATTCAGATCAGTCCAAATTCTGTGGCGTGTGTGTATGCACGTATGTGCGTGTGTGCTCGATGTGAGCGAGCGAAAGCTCGGGAGAGAGGGGGAGTGTGACTAGGGTACCTGTGCCAGACAGGGGGGACACAGGACAGGGCAGACGGGGCCCAGATCGCCGGGTGGGATCCAAGCAGCAGTGCAGCAGGCAATGGGAGTAGGTGTCACACCCACTTGGGAGAAGCTTTTGTAAGGAGGCTGAGTAGGAGAGGACGCGTTCAACCTTACCAGACACGTGATGGAGCAGATAAACATATCCAAAGGGAAAAGCTAAATGAAAAACGTTGGGCGAAGACAAAACCAAGACGCCGGTAAAAGTGCTCAATTCCAAAGCCAGATCAAACAGAAATTAAAGTAAAGAACGAAAAAGTAAACGCTGTAATATCCCAGCAGCGTCCAGAGCCAGCAGTCATTCGTTAGAAAGGTATTCATCATAACTTAAAAAGACGAATGTATCTCTACCTCAGATTTCTGTCTGAAATGCACCATTAAAATGCAAATGCAGATCCCATCTCCCTCCCTTAAAAAAACTCATGATCTGCCTGAATATTTCATTACGTTATGACTAACACAGGAAGTCATCCGTTCACTTGTACCCAAATGGGACACATTTAAAAGACCACATTCTCAAGTATTAATGTCTTGGCCTAAGGATAGGTTCAAGTTCAACAAACAAATGTAAAATGGGTTCAGGGAAAGGCTCTAGATGGGCAAGAACCCCCTTTATGTGTGTACTATGGGCTAATGCTTACATAACATACAGTAAAAAGAGTGGAGAGAATTATCTTGACATTACATGATGTTGAGTACTACAGTATATGGCATGAGGCACATTAACCGTTTCTCACAGAGAGTGCTAATCAAAGTAGCATGTTTCTTTGTGATGCGTGAGCAGTGGAGCGTGGATCCACACCACTCTCTTCAACTCCAGCTAATATCCAATAATAGTGGCCCCAAGAGCTTGCTATCATTTCTGAAGCACATCTCCAAGCCGAGGAGAAGTATAGGCATTAAATCACATGGCATGCGACAATCCAACCATTATATGGGGGGGCCTCATTGCAATTCAACTGAAATATCACTGAATGTCCCCGTCTCACACATAACTTCCATTATTATGTCCATATACACTCTTAGAAAAAAGGGTTCCAAAAGGGTTCTTTGGCTGTCCCCATAGGATAACCCTTTTTGGTTCCAGGGAGAACTATGTTTTGGTTCTTTGTAGAACGGTCTGTGGAAAAGGGTTCCCAAAAGGGTTCTATCTGGAACCAACAAGGTTCTTCAAAGGGTTCTCCTATGGAACCCTTTTAGGTTCTAGATAGCACCTTCCTTGGCTTCCATCTCTACCTCTAAAATCCTGATGGATAAACATAATGCCCTTAACATATTCATGATGATACATCCTCTGGGTAGACAGCATATTATTTCTATCTTTCCCTAGCCATATGGTAAATCAGTATACTGTTTGATTCTCTTCCAAGCCCTTTGTCAATTCTACATGTTTTACCCTTGATGATTTAGGTTTGGCAGAGACACGAGCAAGCATGTAATATTTTGAGTGTCAGAGATTTGTGTTGAAGAGTAAGACGGACTGTTTTTCTCACTTGCTGTTATCAAAATCAAATCAAAAATTATTGGTCAAATGTGGCGAATACAACAGCTGTAGACTTTACAGGGAAATGCTTACTTATGAGCCCATTCCAAAAAATGCAGAGTTAAAAAGTAGACAGTACCGAGTCAATGTGCCGGAGTATGAGGTAGTTGAGGTATTTGAAGTAATTCAGTATGTGGGTAGGGATAAAAGTGACTAGGCAATATATAATAAACAGAGCAGGAGCAATGTACGCTGCCATTCAAAAGTTTGGGGTCACTTAGAAATGTCTTTGTTTTAAAAGAAAAGCAAATTTTTTGTCCATTAAAATAACATTAAATTGATCAGAAATACAGTGTAGACATTGTTAATGTTGTAAATGACCATTGTTGCTGGAAACAGCAGATTTTTAATGGAATACCTACATAGGGGAACAGAGGCCCATTATCAGCAACCATCACTCCTGTGTTCCAATGGCACATTGTGTTCGCTAATCCAAGTTCATCATTTTAAAAGGCTAATTGATCATTAGAAAACCCTTTCGCAATTATGTTATCACAGCTGAAAACTGTTGTTCAGATTAAAGAAGCAATACAACTGTCCTTCTTTAGACTAGTTGAGTATCTGTAGTGTCAGCATTTGTGGGTTTGAATACAGGCTCACAACGGCCAGAAACAAAGACCTTTCTTCTGAAACTCATCAGTCTATTCTTGTTCTCAGAAATGAAGGTTATTCCATGCGAGAAATTGCCAAGAAACTGAATATCTCGTACAACGCTGTGTAGTACTCCCTTCACAGAACATTGCAAACGGGCTCTAGCCAGAATAGAAAGAGGAGTGGGAGGCCCCGGTGCACAACTAAGCAAGAGGACAAGTACATTCGAGTGTCTAGTTTGAGAAACAGACACCACACAAGTCCTCAACTGGCAGCTTCAGTAAATAGTACCCGCAAAACACCAGTCTCAACATCAACAGTGAAAAAGCGACTCCGGGATGAGGCCTTCTAGGCAGAGTTCCTCTGTCCAGTGTCTGTGTTCTTTTGCCCATCTTAATCTTTTATTTTAATTGGCCAGTCTGAGATATGGCTTTTATTTTACCCCTTTTTTCTCCCCAATTTCATGGTATCCAATTGTTAGTATTTACTGTCTCGTCTCATCGCTACAACTCCCGTACCGGCTCGGGAGAGACGAAGGTCGAGAGCCATGCGTCCTCCGAAACACAACCCAACCAAGCCGCCCTGCTTCTTAAGTAACACAGCGTGCATCCAACCCGGAAGCCAGCCGCACCAATGTGTCGGAGGAAACACCGTACACCTAATGACCTGGTCAGCGTGCACTGCGCACGGCACGCCACAGGAGTCGCTAGTGCGCGATGAGACAAGGATATCCCTACCGGCCAAACCCTCCCTAACCCAGACGACGCTAGGCCAATTGTGCGTCGCCCCATGGACCTCCCAGTCGTGTCCGGCTGCGACAGAGCCTGGGCTCGAACCCAGAGTCTCTGGTGGCACAGCTAACACTGCGATGCAGTGCCTTAGACCACTGTGCCACCCGGGAGGTGAGATATGGCTTTTTCTTTGCAACTCTTTCCAGCTACAATAGTCATTTACAAAATTAACAATGTCTACACTGTATTTCTAATCATTTTGATGTTATTTTAACGGATAAAAACTGAGCTTTTCTTTCAAAAACAAGGACATTTCTAAGTGACCCCAAACCTTTGAACGGTAGTGTATGTGAAGTGGGAAAATGTGTCTGTGTGAGTGTGTGTGTGTGTGGTGTCAATATAATCTGTGTGTGTTTTGTGTCTGTGAGTGTATGTGGTATGTGTGTGTGTGTGTGTGTGTGTGTGTGTGTGTGTGTGTGTGTGTGTGTATGTGTTGGAGTGTCAGTGTAGTATGTGTCAGTGTGTGTGGAGAGTTTTGTGAGTGTGCATAGAGCCAGTGCAAAGGAGTATGTGCAAAACAATTAAGATAAAGATATCATTTGATTAAATGCTCAGCAGTCTTATGGCTTGGGGGTAGAAACTGTTCAGGTGCTTTTGGTCCCAGACTTTGGCGCTCCGGTATCGCTTGCTGAGTGGTAGCAGAAAGAACAGTCTGAATTGGGTGGCTAGAGTCTTTGACAATTTTTAAGGTCATCATCTGAAACTACTTATATTAGAGGTCCTGGATGGCAGGGAGTTCGGCCCCATTGATGTACTGGGCCATGCACATTACCCTCTGTAGCGCCTTGTAGTTGGATGCCGAGCAGTTGCCATGCCAAGTGGTGATGCAGCCAGTCAAAATGCTCTCAGTGGTGCAGCTGTATAACTTTTTGAGGATCTGAGGGCCCACGCCAAATCAGTTCAGCCTCCTGGGGGGGATGAGGCGTTGTCATGCCCTCTTCACAACTGTGCTGGTGTGTTTAGACCATGATAGGTCCTGAATGATGTGGACAGTAAGGAACTTGAAGCTATTGACCGGCCTCCACTGGGCCGGGCTGTCCCTGTCGATGTGAATTGTGGCAATAAGCTCCTTTGTCTTGCCCGCATCGAGGGAGAGATTGTTGTCCTGGTACCACACTACTTTCTACTTTTACATTTTGGAACACAGCTTGTGTGTTTTGTAACGGACTTTTTGACGTGTATCTGTAAATTGTATTAATGTTTTATTTTTATTAGATCATCTGATTTCAGGTCAGATTATCTTCTTGACACTGAAATATGATGTAATATTATTACTGTCTCATCATCATCGGTGATCAGGCCTACCAGCCTTGTGTCGTTTGCAAACGTAATGATGGTGTTGGAGTCTTGCACGGCCACCCAGTCGTGGGTGAACAGGGAGTACAGGAGGGGACTGAGCACACACCCCTGTGGGGCCCCCGTGTTGAGAGTCAGCGTGACAGATGTGTTGCTGCCCACCCTCACCACCTGTGGACAGTCAGTCAGGAAGTCCAGGATGCAGTTGCAGAGGGAGGTGTTTAGTCCCATGTTTCTTAGTTTATTGATGAGCTTGAAGGGCACTATGGTGTTGAATGATGAGTTGTAGTCAATAAAAAGCATTCTCACATAGGTGTTACTTATGTCCAGGTGGGAAAGGGCAGTGCAATAGAGATTGCATCACCTGGGAATCTGTTGGGGCGGTATGCAAATTTCAGTGGGTTCAGGGTTTCTGGGATGATTGTGTTGATGTGAGCCATGACCAGACTTTCAAAGCATTTCATGGCTACAGATGTGAGTGCTATGGGGCGGTTGTCCTTTAGACATGTTACATTGGCTTTCTTAGGCACAGGGACAATTGTTGTTTGCTTGAAACATGTAGGTATTACAGACTGGGTCATAGAGAGGTTGAAAATGTCAGTGAAGACACATCCTGATAATCCATCTGGCCCTGCGTCCTTGTGAATGTTAACCTGTTTAAAAGGTCTTACTCACATCGGCTATGTATCATACAGTCATCCGGAACAGCTGGTGCTCTCATGCATGGTTTAGTGTTGCTTGCCTCGAAGCGAGCATAAAAGGCATTGAGCTCGTCCTGTATGCTTGCTGGGCAGCTCATGGCTGGGATTCACTTTGTAATCTGTGAGAGTTTGCAAGCCCTGCCCCATCCGACAAGTGTCAGAGCCGGTGTAGTAGGATTCGATCTTAGTCCTGTATTGATGCTTTGCCTGTTTGATGGTTCCTCGGAGGGCGTAGCGGAATATCTTATAAGCAACCCTGATTAGTATCCTGGTTCTTGGAAGCGGTAGCTCTAGTTTTTAGCTCACTGCGGATGTTGCCCGTAATCCATGGATTTCTTTTTTTGGGATATGTATGTATGGTCACTGTGGAGATAACGTTGTTGATGCACTTGTTAATGAAGCCGGTGACTTATGTGGTAAACTCCTCAATGGCATCGGATAAGTCCTGTAGCTTAGCGTCCTGTAGCAATGCTTCATTGGACCACTTCCGTATTGAGTGTGTCACATGTACTTCCTATTTGAGTTTTTGCTTGTAAGCAGGAATCAGGAATATAGAGTTATGGTCCCATTTGCTGAATGGAGGGTGGGGGAGAGCTTTGGATGCATCTCTGTGAGTGGAGTAAAGGTGATCTAGAGTTTTTGTCCGTGTGAGTTGCACAGGTGACATGCTGGTACAAATGGGGTAAAACTGTCACACCCTGATTTGTTTCACCTGTCTTTGTGATAGTCTTCACCCCACTCCAGGTGTTGCCCATCTTCCCCATTATCCCCTGTATATTTATACCTGTGTTCTCTGTTTGTCTGTTGCCAGTTCGTCTTGTTTGTTCAAGTCAACCAGCGTTTTGTGTCTCAGCTCCTGCTTTCTCCAGTCTCTTTTTCTCGCCCTCCTGGTTTTGACCTTTGCCCGTCCTGACTCCGAGCCCGCCTGCTTGACCACTATGCCTGCCCCTGACCCTGAGCCTGCCTGCCGACCTGTACCTTTGCCCCCCTCTGGATTACCGATCTCTGCCTTACTCTGAGCCTGCCTGCCACCCGGTACCGTTGCCCCACTGGTTTACTGACTACTGCCTGCCTTGATCTGTCTATTTACTGCCCCTGTTGGAATATTAAACTATTCTTTATTCAATGTGGTCTGCATCTGGGTCTTACCTTCATACCTGATAAAAATGGATTTCAGATTTCTTGCATTAAAATCACCGGCCACTAGGAGCTCCGCCTCTGGATGAGTGTTTTCTTGTTTGCATATGGCCTTATAAAGTTGGTTGAGTGTGGTCTTAATGCCAGCATCAGTTTGTGAAAGATGAAAGCTTTCTTGGTAAACAGTATCGTCTACTGCTTATCACGACGTATAGTATCTCAGGCGAGCAGTACGTAGAGACTTCCTTAATATTAGAGATTGCGCACCAGGAGATTTTTTCAAAGAGACACACACACCACCCCCTGATCTTAGCGGACTCTGACATTCTGTCCTGCCGATGCATAGAAAAGCCAGTTAGATGTATAGTATCCATGTCCTTATTCATCCAAGACTCCGAGAAATATAGGATATTACATTTCTTAATGTCCGAACGGTGCTTGTCCAGTTTATTCTCCAGCGATTGCACATTCGCCAATAGAACAGAGAATGTAGATTCAAATGTTTAATTCTCCACCATATTCTCACCAGGGTGCCCGTGTGCCGGCCCCTATAGAGCAGTCTTCACGTCCTTCGAGTGTCAGGGATTAGGGCCTGGTCCAGTATGTCTTTCGCCTCCTACTCATTGAAGTAGAAGTCGTCGATTTAGTGATCGCAGTTCTGATGTCCAGAAGCATAGGACACGATGGCGGAAACATTATGTACAAAAAAAGTTAAGATCAGTGCAAAAAAAATACACAAAATAGCACAATTGGTCAGGAGCTCGGAAAACAGCTGCCATTCCCTCCTATTCTAAAAATGTTTGATGACACTGACTATAGGTTGCAAGATTTACACTATCATTTTAATCATCCCTGTTATAATGGCAATTTATAATCTACCGTCCAATTCCAGTGAAATAAGTAATGTTTTAAACTAAAACACTATAATAACGAACTGTAGTGGCAATGACTGAAAAAGCTGATGACAGAGAAATAAAATAAAATATATAACGAAAGGGGTACATCTCCCGAGGCTCCAGCTGAAATTATCTGACGTTCTCAAGGTTTTAACAGAGTAACTGATTTAAATGGCATTAAGTAATTGGATTTCCTTTCTGGCTGGTTTCACAGTCGTTTGGAGATGTGCTACTTTACAATGTATCAGTTTCCAGTAATACATTTTCAGCCTCATCAAATAGCTCTGGATTGACAGAATATCCACCCATTGATTTTAGGGATGGAATTCTCTTGCTTATGGCCTACTAAGCATAAGCGAGCCGAACGGCCATGCAGCGCTTAGCGGAAAAAGGCAGTGTAAAATTGGAGAGTGAGTTGTTTTGCTGTCGTACAATTCAACGAACAGAAAAAAGCAATGGATGATGGATGGATCACTTTGGATCGAGCTATATTAGCTCGATTATTATGGACAACTCGGTTTGAAAGGCTGAAAGTTCTGTACACGTGGCATTGTTATTGATGCTGTGCATTTTGTCTAGTGTAAAAGGCATTGTTTACTGTACTCCATCTATCTTTGGTGAAAGCTGAGAGACAAATTCTCTTCAGGCAATCAAAACAAGTCACCTGGAGTGTTAAAACAACACCTGTATTGAGTGTCTCCTCCATACAATATATTACAACTTGTTATTTTGTTACTTCATAGATCAAAGCTATCGGTGAACCTTCTCATCTGAAAATGAATGAAACGTTTAAAAAAGTCTGCATTTGTTACCTGTAGATGAGGACTTCATCGTCCGAACAGTTGTACTGGAGCTGAAACATTTTCACCTTGGGCGCTGCCTTGCTGACTGTCCACTTCACCAGAGCTGAAATGGCTGTCACCTCTGACACAGTGACCACTTTCTCAGGCGGGCTCTTAGGAACCCCCTTGCTGATCCTAGTGGTGCCTGTGATGTCTGAGAGGCGGGACTTGGGCTGCGAGGCTTGACTGGTGCCGTTGCTAAGGTGGGGCAGCTGGATGATTGACAGCTCCACAGAGGCGGTGGACTCTCCAGCCACGTTGGCAGCGATGCAGGTGAAGGTACCGTAGTCCTTGGAGGTGGTAATGAGGATTTCCAGGGTGCCGTTGCGGTAGACGGCGGTACGGGATGAGTTGCCAAGGAGACGGTCATCGGGGGCCATCCAGTGGATGGTAGGGGTGGGGTCTCCAACAGCCTCGCACCTCAGGCTGGCCGTCTGGCCCTCCAGCACCAGCATCTTGTGAGTGTGCTGAGTGATGAGTGGCGGCTCGCACACAAACTCCTCTTCCCTCACATACCAGAAGTAGCGCCCTTTCAGGCTGGGAGGGGAAGCGCAGGTCTCCAGGTCGTCGTCCCTCTCCAGCCGCCGCAGCCACAGCACCTCGCAGTTACAATGCAGGGGGTTTCCCCCGATGCTAAGGGACAGCTGAGGGGTGTAGGGCGTGGTCAACAGCACCAAATCCTGTGCCCTGGCGAAGATGGGGTCCGGGGGCAGCTTCTGCAGCCGGTTGGAGGTGAGATCCAGGCGAGCCAACCTTTCTAGATTAGTAAAGGTCCCCTCAGGGATAAAGTCCAGGAGGTTATGATCAAGACTCAACTGATGGAGGGAGACCATCTGCTTGACTGAGTTCCAGGGCAGGCTCCTCAGGTTGTTGTAGGACAGATCCAGATCCTCCAGGGAGGGGGCCAGGTCTTCGAAGGTCCTGTCTGAGATGCGTCCCAGCTGGTTGTTGTTGAGGATGAGGTGCTGCAGGTTAACCAGGCCCCGGAGATCCTCTGGACCCAGCTCCATGAGGCGGTTGTTGTCCAGGTGTAAGGAACGCAGGGTCTCCAGGTCG
Source organism: Oncorhynchus mykiss (assembly GCF_057628025.1). Lineage (NCBI taxonomy): Eukaryota > Metazoa > Chordata > Actinopteri > Salmoniformes > Salmonidae > Oncorhynchus > Oncorhynchus mykiss. The sequence goes on along the minus strand of NC_143029.1, from coordinate 32,610,864 downwards.
CCGAAGGAGAAGGGCTGGATGTAGCTGATGGTGTTGCGGCTGAGCGTCAGGTCCACCAGGTCGGTCATGTTGGCAAAGTCCTGCTGAGTGATGCGGAGGATGTAGTTGCCACCCAGCCGGAGCTCCACAGTGCGCCGGTCGAGGTCCAACGGGACGAAGAGAAGGCCTTTGGAGGGGCACAGGGTCCCAAGGGACTCGGATAGGTTCTGGCAGACACAGTACTTAGGGCATGCATGGGCCATCATCACTGCGGTTCCCAGGACCAGCAGGCAACAGAGGATGTGGTCCATGGTAGAGTCACACAAAGGAACCTACACAGGGAGAGAGAGAGAGAGAGATGATTAGTTATTTCATAGTGGGCACTTCTCATTTCACTATTGCTATGGCAGACAATCATGAGCTCATGCTGCTGTAAACTATCTATGCGGGTTTCTGCCTAGAGCAGTGGGGTTTTGGGGCCTGTTGTTGACAGCCTCCCTGGGTAATCTTGATGTGTATTGATTGGACTGCATTTTGATCAAACTCAACAGCTGCCATCAAATCCACATGGATTATAACTAGATTTGATCTGTTGTTTATGGCCGGATAGGAATGTATGTGGATGGATGTGTGTGTGTGTGTGTGTGTAGTCGTAAGACAGTCATACATAGAGGCAGATTTAACCAAGTGTTGCTCCAGTGAGACATCAAAACATTTATATTTACCATGTTCTATTTGCATTTTTGTCAAAATTAAGTTATAACTTTGTTCTGTTCAATGTTCTCTACCTACACCATATGAAACAAGTATGTGGACACCCCTTTAAATGAGTGGATTCGGCTATTTCAGCCACAACTGTTGCTGACAGGTGTATAAAACCAAGCACACAGCCTTCTCCATAGACACACATTGGCGGTAGAACAGCCTTACTGAAGAGCTCAGCAACTTTCAATGTTCCACTGTCATATGATGCCACCTTTCCAACAAGTCAGTTCGTCAAATTTCCTGCTAGAGCTGCCCCGGTTAACTGTAAATGCAGTTATTGTGAAGTGTAAATGTTTAGGAGCAACAACGGCTCAGCCGCGAAGTGGTAGGCCACATAAGCTCACAGAATGAGACCGCCAAGTGCTGAGGTGTTTAGGGCGTAAAAATTGTCTGTCCTCAGTTGCAACACTCACTACCGAGTTCCAAAGTACCTCTGGAAGCAACGTCAGCACAATAACCACACACAAGACTAAGATCACGTCCGCCATTGGATTCTGGAGCAGTGTAAACAAGTTCTCTGGAGTGATGAATCACGCTTCACCATTTGGCAGTCTGACAGACGAACCTGGGTTTGGCGGATGCCCCAATGCATAGCACCACCTGTAAAATATGGTGGAGGAGGAATAATGGTCTGAGGCTGATTATCATGGTTCGGGCCCCTTAGTTCCAGTGAAGGGACATTTTAACCTTACAGCACACAATGACATTCTAGAGGATTCTGTGCTTCCAACTTTGTGGCAATAGTTTGGGGAAAGTCTTGTCCTTTTTCAGCATGACAATGCCCAAGTGCATAAAGCCAGGTCCATACAGAAATCGAGTTTGGTGTGGAAGAACTTGACTGGCTTGCACAGAGCCCTTAGCTCAAGTCCATCGAACACCTTTGTGATGAATTGGATTGTCGACTGCGAGCCAGGCCTAATCACCCAACATCAGTGACAGACCTCACTAATGCTCTTGTGGCCGAACGGAAGATATTCCCTGCAATGTTCCAACATCTAGTGGAAAGCCTTCCCAGAAGAGTGGAGGCTGTTTTAGCAGCAAAGGGGGGACCAACTCCATATTAATGCACATGATTTTGGAATGAGATGTTCGATGAGCATTTGGTCATGTCAAATCAAATCGAACCAAAGTTTATTTGTCACGCGCGCCGAATACAACAGGTATTACAGTGAAATGCTTACTTACAGGCTCTAAACAATAGTGCAAAAAAAGTTATTAGGTGAACAATAGGTAGGTAAAGAAATAAAACAACAGTAAAAAGACAGGCTATATCCAGTAGCGAGGCTATAAAAGTAGCGAGGCTACATACAGACACCGGTTAGTCAGGCAGATTTAGATAGTATGTACATGTAGATATGGTTAAAGTGACTATGCATATATGATGAGCGGAGAGTAGCAGTCCCGTAAAAGAGGGGTTGGCGGGTGGGACACAATGCAGATAGCCCGGTTAGTCAATGTGTGGGAGCACTGGTTGGTCGGCCCATTTGAGGTAGTATGTACATGAATGTGTAGTTAAAGTCACTATGCATATATGATAAACAGAGAGTAGGTAGCAGCGTAAAAAGAGGGGTTTGGGGGGGTTGGAGGGGTGTATATCGTACTCGAAATACCCCAATTCTGGTTGCTAAGTTCAAAAGAATGCAATATAAATAGCTGACACCAGTCAAACCGACGAGGGTTCTGAAATGTAATGCCAATTATCTCAGAATCATCTTTTTTTGCAGATAGAACGTTATAGTCCCAAGCTCCCGATGTGTTATGTTGGTACAGTAAGTGTGGTAGCACACTACCATAATAGACGTCACTAATAACCTTCAGACGTACGAGTTACCATACCCAATCTCATGGATGACTAACTCTGGAAAATCAGCTGTAAATGTCTTAGCAACCCATACGGAACAATCTTCAGAGTTGATGGTGTCTTCTGAACAGTCCACAAGGTTAATTGAGGACCTCTTTGAGTGACGTCATCGTTTTTTGTGAGTGTGTTTGTCATTTTGTATATTTGTATTCTATTATATTTAGTCAATTGTGTGCATGCAGGGCTCCCTTACGGAAGAGACCTTGGTCTCAATGGGACTGACTCCCTGTTGAAATACAGGTCAAATGCATCCTACCTATAGGGGGCAGTGGCAGCAGGGACCAGGTAAGGAGCCGTCGGTATGCATAACAAGTCTGTGGTGTGCACAGAGGGAGTAGAGGGAATTACCGAGCTAATCAGCTGAATGAGTGTGATCTCCCGACCCGCGGGGCTTTTGATTTGGTGTCTTTCGTTTGACATGCCCTTTCTGGAGTTTCATTTTGGTATTATAATTTGTTTGTCACTGTCACGCTCGCTATCCTCAAACTCCCTGTCATGAATCGACCAAGGCGCAGCGTGCATGTAGTTCCACATCTTTTAATGAAAGTGAAACCGAAACAACCAAAAAACAAACAGGTAAACAGCAAAGACCGCGACGCAACCGAGGTGCACACAAACACACGCGGAAAAATTATTACCCACAAAACACAGGCGGGAAAACGCTACCTAAGTATGGTTCTCAATCAGAGACAACGATAGACAGCTGCCTCTGATTGGGAACCATACCAGGCCAAACACATAGAAATAGAAAACATAGATAAAACACATAGAATGCCCACCCCAACTCACGCCCTGACCAAACCAAAATAGAGACATAAAAAAGGAACTAAGGTCAGGACGTGACAGTCACCAACTTAAACATCAACAACCCGCCTGTGCTACTTTCACGCTAATGCACACACCTAGTCAGGATACAGAACAATTGTGCAAGCTTAGGTTGTCTAAACAGTTCCGCAACACATGTACAATTTGTCTAAAACACACCGCAGTTATGACAGGGCCATTAATCATGGAAAAGGTTGCCCTTTAATGGCTCCTGTCATTTATGGTCCTCTGAGGACACCGTAAGGTCCCTTTCGGGGAAGTCATGTGACACAGGTCAATTCCAATAATGGATAATTCACTCAAGTGGAGATAATTCTGTAAACATAATGTATTCTTTGTGATCAGGGAATTCTGGGTAATAACTCAAGCCCAAAGCATTGGCGATGTCTATGACTTGCTTCATTAATCTTCCTCTTATTAATCTTGATAATGTCAGCCACACACACAAGCGGTCTACAAACATACACACACATGAGGCACGCAAGCGGGCACAAGCGCAAGTCCTCACACAAACACACATACACACAGACACACACACACACAAGGCTGCTGATGGGACAATGACTCATAATGATGGCTTGAATGGATTAAATGGAATGGTATCAAACACATGGAAACCACGTGTTGGATGTGTTTGATACCGTTCCATTTATTCTGTTCCAGCCGTTACTATGAGCTCGTCCTCCCCAATTAAGGTGCCACCAGCTGCCTGTGACACACACATACACCTCTATGACCTCACTGTCTACTCATCCATCAACATCCACACCCTCTTTCATCACACCGTCATACCCTGTTTATCAAACAACGTACAAGCCTAGTCTCTCTCTCTCTCTCTCTCTCTCTCTCTCTCTCTCTCTCTCTCTCTCTCTCTCTCTCTCTCTCTCTCTCTCTCTCTCTCTCTCTCTCTCTCTCTCTCTCTCTCTCTCTCTCTCTCTCTCTCTCTCTCTCTCTCTTCTCTCTCTCTCTCTCTCTCTCTCTCTCTCTCTCTCTCTCTCTCTCTCTCTCTCTCTCTCTCTCTCTCTCTCTCACATATACAGGTAACTACCAACATAAAGGAAACACCAACATGAAGTGTCTTAATAATGTGTTGAGACGCCAGAACAGATTCAATGAGCCTTGGCATAGATCAAGTGTTTGGAACTCTATTGGAGGGATACAACACCATGCTTCCACGAGAAATTACGTAATTTGGTATTTTGTTGATGGTGGTGGAAAACGCACTGTCAGGCGTTGCTCCAGAAATCTCTCATAAGTGTTCAATTGGGTTAAGATCTGGTGACTGAGAAGGCCATGGAATATGGCTTACATCGTTTTCACGCTCATCAAACAATTCAGTGACCACTCGTGCCCTGTGGCTGGTGGCATTGTCATCCTAGATGAGACCACTCCCATCAGAATAGAGTTGTTTCCCCATAAGTTAAAGGTGATCTCTCAGGATGACTGTGTGTTTATTGGTGTTCACCTTGCCCTCGAAAGGGTTGAGTGGACCTTAACCATGCACCCATTTCAATATACTTTGTATCCCTAATTTACTCAAGTGTTTCATTTATTTTGGCAATTACCTGTATATTTTCTTGCAAGGATTTCCATATAAAGTAGCGTATGCTATAAAGCAGGACATTTTTTTGCATCAATTGATTTGAACCACATTTGTAATTATGTCGACTTGCGGCAGAATTCAAAGACCTTTGGTAACACAAAGCATCTCTGGGGCTTTTGATCTCCAGAAAATGGAGGTGGCTAATCGTTGGCCCGGTGAATAGAGAAACGGCAAAGCTGTAAGGATGGATAAGAGAGCACGCTTCACTTTAAAGTGGAAATCAGCAGTTGAAACAATAACAAAGCAAATCCCCGCCCCTGTTTCAGTAAAAAGCTGAGGGATGGGTCTGGAGAAATGTAATCACTCTCAAGTTCAAAGACAGAGCTATGGACGCAAAGATTGACCGTCCATGATATCAAAATTATAGTTTGAACCATTTTTAAGACTATATCGTTTTTACTTACATTTACCTTGTTTACAAACATTGGAGTAAAATACATTTATATTTAGGTTCTGATTGAGTCAGACAGTTGAACATAATAAAGCATTTAGAATGGATTAGTAAAATGTGTATTCATATTGATCATTACGCCATTCATAGATGTTTAATATAGGTCCATATTAACCATTTACTAATATTTATTTAAGTATTTTTGCGTGGCCTCATCTAGCGTGGGCTGTTTATACCTTATAAACAGGGGCGGCAGGTAGCATAATGGTTAGAGCGTTGGGCCAGTAAGTGAAAGGTTGCTAGATCGAATCCCTGAGCTGACAAGGTAGAAGTCTGTTGTTCTGCCCCTGAACAAGGCAGTTAACCCACTGCTCCTAGGCCGTCATTGTAAACAAGAATTTGTTCTTTAACTGACCTGCCTAGTTAAATGAAGGTAAAAATATAAGTAAATACTATTACAAAAAATGGAGTGACCAGTGTAATTTCTCACAAAAAGATGGACATGCCATTCGTAGCAGTACCTGATATTGCTTAGAGAGAGAGAGAGGACGTTTAAACACAGGACCTTTAAGGAAATATAATAAACTTTTGATTCCCAAAAACTGTTGTGAAAGAACTGCAATTTGAAGGTTTTTTGCTAATGAATGTGAATGTAAGCTAATCATTAAACAGGGATATGTAGCCTAAACACAGCTGACCGGATAGGGGGGGAGGGGGGGGGGGGGGGGGGGGGCTGAGAGTTTTCCTTTGCGAGGGTTGAGATTTCGCATCCCGGAACTCCCGATTTCTGACAAGGGTTTATAATTAGACCGGCAAAAAAATCCTCACAGGTCTAGCTTCTAACATGCTCACCCACTGGCAGGTGCATCAGAACATTATCACAGAGGTTCAAATGTCTGCTTACAATATGGGCTAATCAGTTGCCTGAGGAAAAGGAGAGGAACACATGGCGCCTGGATAGAATGTTGGTAGCACAGAGGCCACGACAACATGACACGACTAATTTGTGATCATTCTGGTGTTATCCATTGTAATAACAAATCAAATCAAACCCTTCTTAGCCAAAGGATTTCAACTGTACTGTGAACTCTTCAAATCGATTGTTGGTTGTATCGAAGAAGCTCGCTCGTTTCTTATCATCCTTGTATTATTCATTGTTATTGTCAAATCATAATTTACTCAGGGGAAAATAGATTGTCGACGTTCAGATGTTCTTGACGGGGTGCTGACTGTTCAGGTCCTAGACGATAGCACGGCAAATATAGTCGAAGACCTCAAGGTACACTTCTCGGAAAATAAACCATGATTCATATTTCCATGGATATGATACTCCTACCGGTTTCTTGCATTGTTTTAGCAGGTATCTCTCTCATTAAGAGGCTCGGCTGTAGGTGAGATGTTTCCGACCCAGATAATTATCAAGCCTCCGCATCACATTCAGACGTGGGCACTTGCAGTTCTATAATTGGTATCGCAGGCAGGTACAACACATCTTCCCTTATATATATGATCATAACATAGCCTACAGGGAAGAACGTGTGGCTGAGATTTATATATTCACCCACACATTTACTTTGACAGTGCCTGCCTGTACATATGCTGTATGTTCAGATTGTATACCATATGTTTTCTAGTGAGATTGAGATATTGGATTGTCTGTGCATGTTAATATTGTGTGCTGCATAGTTCTAGTCAGATGAAGATATCGGATTGGGAGAGTTCTGCCTGGCTGCATGTGACAATCCCATCTCTGTCACCTTGCAGACAGAGTGATCCAGTGTAAACGTCTCGATCTGGGTGTTGAGTCTTTGTCTGCAGAAGCTGGATCAGGACTGATACTTTATTTCATCTTCAAGACCGGGTGCCTATTAGCATCCTTCTGCTAGCGGTTTAGTGAACGGGCTCTAAGTAGCTTTCAGAACAGATATCTCCTCTCCCCTATCCCCTTCCTGAATGGAGGGCTGCATGAGTCTGCAAAGACGTCTGTTCTGAGTGTGCACTTTAGAGAGGAAACTACCAAGTTGATGGAGACGGTTGTGTTTAGGGGAAATGTCAGTGATTTGGGCCGGGAAGGAGGGCTTGAAGGACTAAATGGCAGGGGTACATGGTAGGGTGGAAATTGCGGAGGGAGTGGAGAGCTGTGGTTCACTCGGCTTGTTAAATGGAGCATCCTGCTACAGACACACAGGAAGGCAGACAGATACAGCGAGACAGACAGACAGATGCCCGCACGCACGCACATACACACACACACACACAACATCACGCCCTGTAAGGCTCCGCTCTTGTGATGTGTCGCCTTTTTTCTGCTGCAGTGCCATTTTAATTCTTCCCGCATGGCTGCATGGTTTCTCGGGCAACACTGATCTCATTTATCAAAAGTGACAGCCTGGGCTAAAGATCAGCATATTCTAACTAAGAGAAAAGAAAACACTCTCTCTCCCTCACCTTTGCATAGCCCTGTCTCTTTCTCTCATTTTAATAACCCAGAACTTTTTATTTGGTTTTGTGTATTTTTTTCAGACAGGGGGTTATAGGTACAAAAACAATCAAAGAAATGCACAACAAAGATAACCCCAAACCATTCCCCCTTCAGTCCCCATCCACCCACCCACATCCTCCCCACCTGTTTTTCGTAGCAGCGATGCCTACCAGCTGCAATCTTCTCTGATTGATTGAGAAGATTCGAGGGACTCCCATCGTCAAGTAACATACTGTAATAGATGCAAAGCATTACATTTTTAAATTACCCCAGAGCTTCTTCATTCACCAACCAGGTCTTCTGTCTTCCGCCGCCAAGTTTCCTATGGCACTTTGAGGAGCAAGCTCCCATTAAAAATATGAAAAATAATAATAGCTGTTGGTGACACAACGAGATTGATCCTCTATTGTCTGCTTAATTAACCTCATCAGCTAATTCTCCGTCCACCTACTCAAAGGTTTCTTTGGTGTGACATGGCAAAGGATTCCTTCCTTCTAACGCAGCGGTGAGATTGCATTTCAGGGGAAATGACTTGCCCTTTTGGGAAGACATATGACGGGATTACTTTTACCTTCTCCACAATTCTCAAGGAATCGAAATTAAATATATAAACCATTGACAACTCAATTGTTCAGGCCATCATTTGGATCCTTCCTTGGTCCAATAGAGAAAAGTCCCTGGCATGCCTGCAATGTGGTAATAGCCTTTATTCCCGAGCACCATAGATCACATTGCCACAGATCAGCAGGCTTCATGACCAAATCTCTCAGGGAGATACTAGGGCAATAACAGGCTGCAGGGAGAGAGAGAGGCTCTCTCAAATGCCAGCGCAGTCATGCAAGGGGCAATATAAGTTAGAGTATATTGGCAGAGCAGTTAAATAGGCATGAAGACACACAGGTGCACTAGCATGCACAAACATGCACGCACACAAACTATGAGTGCGCACACACAGACTACACATGCATGCAAACACACACGCACACACCCATTTTGCACTGGGAACAAGACATATAGTGGGGAGAACAAGTATTTGATACACTACCGATTTTGCAGGTTTTCCTACTTACAAAGCATGTAGAGGTCTGTCATTTTTATCATGGGTACACTTCAACTGTGAGAGACGGAATCTAAAACAAAAAAAACAGAAAATCACATTGTATGATTTTTAAGTAATTAATTTGAATTTTATTGCATGACATAAGTATTTGATACATCAGAAAAGCAGAACTTATAATATTTGGTACAGAAACCTTTGTTTGCAATTACAGAGATCATGTGTTTCCTGTAGTTCTTTACCAGGTTTGCACACACTGCAGAAGGGATTTTGGCCCACTCCTCCATACAGACCTTCTCCAGATCCTTCAGGTTTCGGGGCTGTCGCTGGGTAATACGGAGTTTCAACTCCCTCCAAAGATTTTCTATTGAGTTCAGGTCTGGAGACTGACTAGTTAAAAATCATACAATGTGATTTTCTGGATATTTGTTTTAAATTCCGCTTGTCACAGTTGAAGTGTACCCATGATAAAAATTACAGACCTCTACATGCTTTTTAAGTAGGAAAACCTGCAAAATCGGCAGTGTATCAAATACTTGTTCTCCCCACTGTAAATCAAGACGGACACATCTTCATTCCAATCTAGCCTCCCTATTGGGCCATAGTCACAGGTAATGGGATGAGACAGAGAGCTCTGTGTCTCAGGGAGCATCTGCCCAGGCTGACCCCCACACTGTACCTGCCAGTCCCCCGCCCACCTCAGTCCCCCCGGTCTCCCTGGCTGAGCGGTCAGGTGTAGTTGGCCCATCTGGCAGCTCAGATAGTCAGTAGACTTCCCCTGATGCTGCACCTGCTCCAATGAATGACTTAGAAAATTAGGAGCATTAAACACAGGCTAAGAAATGCTGTCCGACAAAAACAGGTTCTAAATCTCTCTGGGAGAGGCGTTTGTTGTGTTCCAAGTGGTAAGAGTGTGTGTGAGAAGAAGCTACCCGCCCGAGGCGATCAATATAAGCACGGCTGTTCTAAAAGACGGGCGAGAGATCGAGAGGGGGCAGCATGGGAAAGGGAGGGAGAGATATGAAGGGGAGAGAGAGAGGAGGGAGAGAGACAGAGTGAGATATCACTGATAACAGGGCAGTCTTATTCACCAACTAACAACTAACCAGGGCTATTCCTGCTGCTGTGGTGTCAATTGCACCTGTGAATGAGTGAGACAACACCCACGAACCCCAGCCCCTCATCCTCCTCTTCATCAACATCTCTGAATATAGCACTCCACAACAATGCAAATAGTCACCATCATTTAACACTGCATTCAATGTTGTTTTGACGTAGCTCATTGTCCAATCCTCATCATATGACTCCTGCACAGCACTTACTATAACCATCTCTCTCTCTCTCTCTCTCTCTCTCTCTCTCTCTCTCTCTCTCTCTCTCTCTCTCTCTCTCTCTCTCTCTCTCTTCTCTCTCTCTCTCTCTCTCTCTCTCTCTCTCTCTCTCTCTCTCTCTAGTGTAGACCATACAGTATATTGTGTTACTCAATAGGTTATAGAAAAGAGCAGGTCTGAAGTCTTTGTTCAGAAACCAGTCCTACCCATCTACAGGTTATAGAAAAGGGGATTTTTTGCATGTTTTCATAATGAGAACACCCCCCAACTTCTATGTCAAAGATAGTAAAACAGTAATGTCCCCAAATATATTACAGTATACTACATTCCGCAAAAACACTAGAGTATTTTGTTACTACAGTATTTATACTATAGTCAACTGTAAATACTACAGTACACTACAGTGGATACTACAGTAGTGTCACTCTCCCTCTCTCTCTCCCTTTTTCTTGCTCTCTCGCTCTCTCTGCCTCTCTCTCCTGCTCTCCTCTCTCTCTCATTCTCTCTTCCTATCTCCGCCTCTCTCTCTCCCTTTTTCTTGCTCTCTCGCTTTCTCTGCCTCTCTCTCCTGCTCTCCTCTCTCTCTCATTCTCTCTTCCTATCTCCGCCTTTCTCCCTCTCTTTTGCTTTCACTCGCTTTCTCTGCCTCTCGCTCCTGCTCTCCTCTCTCTCTCATTCTCTCTTGCTATCTCCGCCTCTCTCCAGCTCTTTTGCTTTCTCTCACTTTCTCTGCCTCTCTCTCTCTCTCTCTCTCTCTCTCTCTCACTCTCTCTCCCACTCTCTCTCTCTCGTGCACTTTCTCTGCCTCTCTCGCTCTCTCTGCCTCGCTCTCTCTCCCACTCTCTCCCGCTCTCTCTGTCTCTGCCTCACTCTCTCTCGCGCTCTCTCCCACTCTTTCCCGCTCTCTCTCGCTCGCTTGCTTTCTCTGCCTCTCTCGTTTTCTCTGCCTTTCTCTCTCTCGCTCTCTCTTTCTCTCTCTCCCCATTTTCTCTGTTTGAGTAGGACCAGGAGAGGCGACTGCTCTTATCAGTGTGTGTCAGACAGCATCCCACGTCCTCCTACAGTACACGAAGCCCGCAGGCTCACACACGCAGGAATCACATTTATTTCTAAAAAGAGTCAGTGAAGATCATAGACAAAGAGAAAGAGGACCAGAGGGACACACAGAACCAGAGAGGCAGAGATGGACAGAGGAATGGAGAAAGGGATCGACAGAGATATTTCCTTCTCTTACATACTGCACATTTCAGAACATTACAGTATTTTGGGTGGTGGCAATGGTCATGGTGGTGGTGGTGGCAATGATGATGATTGCGGTCTTGCTACTGCTATGAAATAAGCTACATTACTTCTACTCCTACTGTTATGAATGTCAATGTAATGGTGCAACACTACTCAGCCCACAATATATCAAACTCGTAGAATATTTTGTAAAATAGTTTCAATCCCACTTCTGCTTTGGATTTTGTATTGCCAAAGCTGTTTAATAAAAGATTATACGATCATTAGTTCAGAGAGTATCAAATTCACTGGGCTTTTTAGTGAAGCACGATAAAAGGCAGATCTTATCCAGTGTGCCCTAGCCTTTAAACTAATCAAAAGGGGGGAAGCAACATTTATTTTAATCTTTTTAATAAGTGTTACATAACCTTTTTTTCATGTAGATTAGAGATTGAGCTAAAAGCACAGAGAGATTTCACTACAGAGACACTGTTGTTATTATGTCGCATTATCTATTGACTTCTGTTGGCACAGCATGTCTCCCAAGGTCATCTAACCATCATAGTTTTGTAAATGGCTTTCAATGGAGTGGAAGTTAGTTGCCTTGAGAAGATCAATGGAGTTCTCTATTGGGATTCTTCTGGGGCTTTTGTGAACAACAAATTGAGCATGAGTGTTGTTGGCCCACTTTCTAATGTTTTTTTTTCTGTTTGTTAAGCCATGTCTTTGTTGAGGTGCTTCACATAGGGCATTCAAGGGGACTTTGAATACTATACTGCGGATTGTTGCATGCGTACAGTCGAAAAAAGGGATTCATTATCGCATGAAATAATTATAGACAGAGCTCAGAGCAATCTCGAGGTAATGAGAGCAATTAAACGGGGATGAAATATTAATAGGGCAGGATATTACTTTCCTGTAAATTTCTAAGTCAATACAAGTGGCATAAAAAGTAAAGTCCTGTTGCTTTTCGGGGGGCTCCGCATGGCTCTTTGGTAGCATCCTTCCTACTCAGGAAAACAGGCTAAAGACGGAAACTAAAAGAAGCAGAAATCGTCTAGAGAAATGGCTTACAGTAAACAATCCCCATCCATAAACAGCCTTCATGTTTATGTGAGCCTCTCTTATCTCCTGTCATATAACTCATTGGAATAATGAAATGCCGTGGAGTCAGTGCCTATGCAGTGGCTGCCCAGAGGGGGTTATAGCTAGCCTGCAAACAAGTCCCATCTGGCCAATAACTAAATGTCATTCCATTGTCTCTTTGAAACTTCCCAAACAATAATAACGTTGTGCACTGAGTTTACCAAACGTTAATATTGAGTTGTCCCCCCACAACTCCTCTTTGACCTAAGAACTGCCTCAATTCGTCGGGTCATGGACTCAACAAGGTGTCGGAACCATTCCACAGGGATGCTGGCCCATGTTGACTCCAATGCTTCCCACAGTTGTGTCGAGTTGGCTGGATGTCCTTTGGGTGGTGGACCATTCTTGATAAACACAGGACATTTTTCTCAAGGCTTAAAATCCCTCTTTTACCTGTCTCCTCTCCTTCTGACTGCAGTGGATTGAACATCATAGTTTTCACCTGGATTCACCTGGTCAGTCTATGTCAAGGAAAGGGTTTTTAATGTTTTCAGTGTATAGGGTCAAATCGAAGAATGCAATCCGGAGAGATCAAAAATGGAATATATACTGTCAAGAGTGTTGGATCAGATGAAATTACGACGGGGTTAGTTCCGGCCTTGCCATCTTAATTGGAGCCACACGGCGCTGCTGTGAAAGAGACGAGAAGACAAATAAACAATAAGTCGCTCAAGAAATGATGACGGCGCATTTTAAATAGGGGTAATGGAAAGCTCAGGAAGATGCAATTATGTCGACTCAGTGGGAAGGAAGTGAAGTTATTATATCGCGGCAGATTTTCAATACAAACCTAACCCATCTGGGGTGGCAGGTAGCCTAGTGGTTAGAGTGTTGGGCCAGTAGCCGAAAGGTTGCTGGATTGAATTCTTGAGCTGACAAGGTAAAAATCTGTCATTCTGCCCCTGAACAAAGGCAGTTAACCCACTGTTCCCTGGTAGGCAGTCATTGTAAATAAGAATTTGTTCTTAACTGACTTGCCTAGTTAAATAAAGGTTACATTTACTCAAGAGTCTCGGGACAGTAGCAGAGTAGCAGCAACAGTTATTCATACAGACAGAGGACACCATTTCAAAGTGCCACACATGTGCATCAGTACATTTCAGATATTTGAAAACATATATTGATAAAGTGATCTGAAACCGAAATTAATAAAAAATAAGTGCACCAAAAATAAGAAGCAGCAAAAATGACCAAAATTACTATATATAAATGCTATATAAATTACTATTTGGACTATTATAACTGCAAATTATCAGCACTCTTTACTGTCTCAATGTCCTCTCCTTGTTCGGGCGGAGTTCGGCGGTCGACGTCACCGGCTTTCTAGCCATCGACGATCCACTTTTCATTTTCCATTTGTTTTGTCTTTGATTTCTACACACCTGGTTTCTATTCCCCAATTACATGTTCATTATTTAACCCTCTGTTGGTGTGCGTGTTTGTTTATTATGTTCAGGTTGTATCTTTATGGATGGTATTGTTTGCCGGGTTCGTTTTTATGGCCGTTATTTACGAGTTGACCGGTATTTTCACGCACCTTTAGTATTTGTTTTATACTGGTGCAGTTCGTGGAATAAACTACCTTGTACACTCATCTCTGCTCTCCTGCGCTTGATTCCATGCACCAGTTACGCACAGCCTGACACTTAAGCTGCTATGTAAACGTTTTAGGCTCAACTGTTCAGTTGGGTTCTTGATATATTCAGGTGTGTCATGTGTGCTTTCTTCTGTGTCTTGGAGATACTTTTTAGCCATATGTTTGTGCTGATGTGACTCGTGGTTAATACATACAGTATGGTGCCTTTGGAAAGTATTCAGGCCCCTTGACTTTTTCCATTTTTTTTTTTACGTTACAGCCTTAATAATTAATCTAAAATGGATTAAATAAAAAGATTTCCTCAGCAATCTACACACAACGCCCCATAATGACAAAGCGAAATGTAAAATATATATATTAAAAAAAAAAAAAAAAATTAAAAACAGAATGTATTTATTGACATACTGTACGTATTCAGACCTTTTGTTATGAGATTCGAAATTGAGTTTAGGTCAAAGGAATTGTCCGTAGTGCTCTGAGACAGGATTATGTCGAGGCACAGATCTGGGGAAGGGTACCAAAACATTTCTGCAGCATAGAAGGTCCCCAGGAACACATTGGCCTCCATCATTCTTAAATGGAAGAAGTTTGGAACCACCAAAACTCTTCCTAGAGCTGGCCGCCCGGCCAAACTTAGCAGGGAGGGAGCTGACCAGGAACCTGATGGTCACTCTGACAGAGCTCTAGAGATCCTCTGTGGAGATGGGAGAACCTTCCAGAAGGACAACCATCACTGCCTGGTATGGCAATTGCTTGGCCTCCGACCGCAAGGCACTTCAGAGGGTAGTGCATACGGCCCAGTACATCACCTTCCAGAAGGACAACCATCCTTGCCTGGTACGGCAATTGCTCGACCTCCGACCGCAAGGCACTTCAGAGGGTAGTGCGTACGGCCCAGTACATCACTGGGGCAAAGCTGCCTGCCATCCAGGACCTCTACACCAGGCGGTGTCAGAGGAAGGCCTAAAAATTGTCAAAGACCCCAGCCACCCCAGTCATAGACTGTTCTCTCTACTACCGCATGATAAGCGGTACTGGGAAGTCTAGGACAAAAAGGCTTCTCAACAGTTTTTACCCCCAAACCATAAGACTCCTGAACAGGTAACCTAATAGTTACCCGGACTATTTGCATTGTGTGCCAACCCAACCCCTCTTTTTCGCTGCTGCTCCTCTCTGTTTATCTTATATGCATAGTCACTTTAACTATACATTCATGTACATACTACCTAAATTGGCCCGACCGACCAGTGCTCCCGCAAATTGGCTAACCGGGCTATCTGCATTGTGTCCCATCACCCGCCAACTGCTCTTTCTACGCTTCTGCTACTCTCTGTTCAACATATTTGCATAGTCACTTTAACGATCCCTACATGTACATACTACCTCAATAAGCCTGACTAACAGGTGTCTGTATATAGCCTTGCTACTCTTTTTTCAAATGTTTTTTTACTGTTGTTTTATTTCTTTACTTACAGTACCTACACACACACACACACATCTTTTTTTCCCGCACCATTGGTTAGAGCCTGTAAGTAAACATTTCACTGTAAGGTCTACACCTGTTGTATTCGGCGCACGGGACAAATATACTTTGATTTGATCTCTGCAGCACTCTACCAATCAGGCCTTTACGGTAGAGTGGCCAGAAGGAAGCCAGTCCTCAGGAAAAAGGCACATGACTGTCACGTACACTCTAGGTCAAGGTCACCAGCCTGTGTCATTGTTACGCACAGCTGTCACCATCGTTACGCGCACCAACGCCTCATCAGACTCACCTGGACTTCATCACCTTCCTGATTACCTTCCCTATATCTGTCACTCCCTTTGGTTCCTTCCCCAGGTGTTATTATACATTTTTCTGCTTCATGTCTGTACGCTGCTCGTGTTTCTTGTTTTGTCCAATTTCAGTCATTTATTAAATTTATTCACTCCCTGTACTTGCTTCCTGACTCCCAGTGTACACGTTACACATGACAGCCCGCTTGGAGTTTGCCAAAAGGCACCCAAAGACTCTCAGACCTTGATGAACAAGATTCTCTGGTCTGATGAAACCAAGATGACATTTTTTTTGGCCTGAATGCCTAAGCGTCACGTCTGGAGGACACCTGGCTCCATCCCTACGGTGAAGCATGGTGATGGCAGCATCATCTTGTGGAGATGTCTTTCTGAGGCAGGGACTGGGAGACTAGTCAGGATCGAGGCAAAGATGATCGGAAACAAAGTACAGAGAGATCAAGTAAAGGGGTTTCCTAAGACACTGTGTGTACAGTACCAGTCAAAGGAATGGACACACCTACTCATTCAAGGGTTTTTCTTAATTGTTACAATTTTCTACATTGTAGAATAATAGTGAAGGCATCAAAACTATGGAATCATGTAGTATTTAAAAAAAACTGTAAACAAAGCAAAAGCATATTGACGGGTTGGGTCACTGCCTGGTATGGCAACTGTTCGGCCTCCGACTGCAAGCTAGTACAGAGTGTAGTGCGTACGCCCCAGTACATCACCGGGGCTAAGCTTTGTGCCATCCAGGACCTCTATACAAGGCCACCCTAGTCATAGACTGTTCTCTCTGCTCCCGCACGGCAAGCGGTACCGGCGTGCCAAGTCTAGGTCCAAGACGCCATCCAGCGTCTAGCCCCAAGCCTTAAGACTCCCAAACAGCTAATCAATAGGCTCCCCAGATTATTTGCATTGCCCCCCCCCCCCCGCCTCTTCTACGCTTCTGCTATCTATGTATAGTCACTATAAAAACCCGACCTACATGTACATGTTACCTCAATTACCTCGACACCGGTGCCCCTGCACATTGACTCTGTACCGGTACCCCTTGTATATAGCCACACTATTGTTATTTACTGTTGCTCTTTAATTACTTGTTATTCTTATCTCTTACTTTTTTGTGTTGGTATTTTCTTAACTGCATTGTTGGTTAAGGGCTTGTGAGTAAGCATTTCACTGTTTTCGGCACTTGACAAATACAAATTTGACTTGAAAATATATTTTGATTCTTCAAAGTAGCCACCCTTTGCCTTGATGACAGCTTTACACACTTGGCATTCTCACAGTCAGTTTCATGAGGTTGTCACCTGGAACACATTTCAATTAACAGGTGTCCCTTGTTAAAAGTTTATTTGTGTAATTTCTTTCCTTCTTAATGCGTTTTAGCCAATCAGTTGTGTTGTGACCAGGTAGGGGTGTTATACAGAAGTTACCCCTATTTGAGAAAAGACTCCATATTATGGCAAGAACAGCTCAAATCAGCAAAGAGAAATGACAGTCTATCATTACATTAAGACATGAAGGTCAGTCAATGCGAAAAATGTTAAGAACTTTGAAAGTTTCTTCAAGTGCAGTTGCAAAAACCATCAAGCGCTATGATGAAACTTGCTCTCATGAGGACTACCACAGGAAAGGAAGACCCAGAGTTACCTCTGCTGCAGAGGATAAGTTCATTAGAGTTAACTGCACCTCAGAAATTGCAGCCCAAATAAATCCTTCAGAGTTCAAGTAACAGACACATCTCAACATCAACTGTTCAGAGGAGACTGCGTGAATCAGGCCTTCTTGACTAATTGCTGCAAATAAACCACTACTGAAGGACACCAATAAGAAGAAGTGACTTGCTTGGGCTAAGAAACACAAGCAATGGACATTAGACCAGTGGAAATCTGTCCTTTGGTCTGATGAGTCCAAATTAGAGATTTTTGGTTCCAACCACCGTGTCTTTGTGAGACGCAAAGTAGGTGAACAAATGATCTCAGCATGTGTGGTTCCCACCGTGGAACATGGAGGAGGAGGTGTGATGGTGTGGGGGTGCTTTTCTGGTGACACTGTTAGTGATTTATTTAGAATTTAAGGCACACTTAAGCAGCATGGCTACCACAGCATTCTGCAGTGATACGTCATCCCATCTGGTTTGCACTTAGGGGGACTATCATTTTTTTAATCAACAGGACAATGACCCAAAAACACACCTTCAGACTGTGTAAAGGCTATTTGACCAAGAAGGAGAGTGATGGAGTGCTGCATCAAATGACCTGGCCTCCACAATCACCCAACATCAACCAGATTGAGATGGTTGGGGATAAATTGGACCGCAGAGTGAAGGAAAAGCATTCCTCATGAAGCTGGTTGAGAGAATGCCAAGAGTGTGCAACGCTGTCATCAAGGTAAAGGGTGGATACTTTGAAGAATCTCAAATATAAAATTATTTTGATTTGTTTAACACTTTTTTGTGTTATTTCATAGTTTTGATGTCTTCACTATTATTCTACAATGTAGAAAATAGTCAAAATAAAGAAATACCCTTGAATGAGTAGGTGTGTCCAAACATTTTTGTTTGGTACTGTATATATAATATTATTATTATTATTTTTTGTCTTGTATTGATTGTATGTGGGTGTTTTAACGTGCAGGGTATTACATTCCTCATTTTGTTTATAGTGTGCAAGTTGAATTCAGCAGGGGAGAATTGTTTCCACCTGCCGCTGCAGAAATTTGTATTTTATAATTATGTATTCTAATTGGTTGGTTGAAGTCAGGTGTCAATACGATGTCATGTCATTGGCTACGCTTGCAGATCGCAAACGTAAATACTTTGCAGTCTGATATTGACATGCAAACGGTAGGTCACGTTCTGAAATAATTTATTCTATTTTCATATTTGAAATGAGTACTAGTTCACTATGTACATGTCCTGATGTGTATACATATGTGTACGATACCCGTAAGACATTGGGGGCATCCTGGGATGTGCTTTTGATTGCTATTGCTGTATGAGTTAGCCAGCATGTTCTAATTGTAAGGGGCACGTTGCACCCTGCTAAGTCACAGTTGTTTCCATGCTAACAGACAAATCACAAATCTACCGCCATCAACATACTGTTGTCCTGCACGTCTAATATGCTGTCTTGTGTCTATTGTCAGAATAAACACCAATCAACTGGGCTTGCTGGCCGGACAACTGGGCTTGCTGGCAGGACGATCTATAGAGATCAATCTTTTTGTATTTGCTGGACCACTGTTACATTATCAGCCTGGTCACATAGACTAGACGTAACATATTGAATGTAAATCCTGTACACTAAAATGAGTATGATACATTACATGACAAAGTATGTTGACACCTGCTCGTCAAACATCTAATTCCAAAATCATTGGCATTAATGTGGAGTTGGTCGCCCCTTTGCTGCTAAAACTTCATCCCCTCTTCTTGGAAGTCTCTCCACTAGATGTTGGAACATTGCTGCATGGACTAGCTTCCACTCAGCCACAAGGGCATTAGAGAGGTCGGGCACTGATGTTGGGTGATTAGGCCTGGCTCGCAGTCAGTGTTCCGATTCATCCCAAAGGTGTTCGATGGCGTTGAGGACAGGGCTCTATGCAGGCCAGTCAAGTTCTTCCAAACCGATCCCAACAAACCATTTCTGTATGGACCTCATTTTGTGCACGGGTCATTGTCATGCTGAAACAGGAAAGGGCCTTCCTCAAATTGTTGCCACAAAGTTGGAAGCATAGAATCATCTAGAATGTCCCTAGATTTCCCTTCACTGGAACTAAGAAACCTGAACCATGAAAAACCTGAACTATGAAAATAGCCTATTCCTCCTCCACCAAACTTTACAGTTGGCACTATGTATTGGGGCAGGTAGCGTTCTCCTGGCATCTGCCAAACCCAGATTTGTCCATCGGACTGACAGATGGTGATCACTCCCAAGAACGCGTTTCCACTGCACCAGAATCCAATGGCAGCGTGCTTTACATCACTCCAGCCAATGCTTGGCATTGTGCATGGTGATCTTAGGCTTGTGTGTGGTTGCTCGGCCATGGAAACCCATTTCATGAAGATCCCGATGAACAGTTATTGTTCTGATGTTGCTTCCAGAGGCAGTTTGGAACTTGTTAGGGAGTGTTGCAACAGAGGACATACAATTTTTACGTGCTACACACTTCAGCACTTGGCATTCGAGTTCTGTGAGCTTGCCGTTGTTGTTCCTAGATGTTTCCACTTCACAATAACAGCACTTACAGTTGACCGGGTTAGGGCAGAAATTTGATGAACTGACTTGTTGGAAAGGTGGCATCCTATTACAGTGTCATATTGAAAGTCACCGAGCTCTTCAGTAAGGCCATTCTACTGCCAATGTGTGTCTATGGAGAATGCATGGCTGTGTGCTCAATTTTATACACCTGTCAGCAACGGGTGTGGCTGAAATAGCCAAATCTATCAATTTGAAAGGGTGTCTGCACACTTTTGTATGTATAGTGTATATTACAAAACAATTAAAGGAGGGGGGTTGGTTGGTTGGGCTGGATGGGTAGGTGTATAATATGAAGATCTAGCAATGCAAAGGTTGTGTGAACGAATCTCATTATGCAAACTTATGCATTTTAGCTACTAAGCAACTTTTCAACTACTTTTTAGCTACTTTGCAACTACTTAGCATGCTAGCTAACCCTTCCCCTAACCCTAACCATTTTAGCTAACCCTTCCCCTAACCCTAACTCCAATCTTAACCCTAACCCTCACCCCAGCCTAGCTAATGTTAGCCAGCTAGCTACCTAGCTAAAGTTAGCCACAACATACTTTGACTAATTCGTAACATATTATACATTTGAGCAAATTTGTAACATGTTGGACATTTATCAAATTCGTAACATATCATACGAATTGTGATTAATTACATACAGTATCATACGAAATGGATGATGGAGATACACAATTAATACATACCGTACAAAATGTAACATATCATACTAAATGGAGTGTCTCGGATTTATGTACAGGTTGGTCTTAGTCACTCTCAGTCCACTCTGCACACACACACATGCACACACCCACCCATGCCCCCACACACGCACAAAAGCCTCTTGCACATTGCCTGTGCTCAGGGTGGACACACTCACACACAACTTCAATGCATTATCAATGCATCTTGTATTAGAAAAGAAGTTCAGAAGAAGAAATAGGCCTACTTAAAAACTTATTAGTGATAGGCGTCCCGTTAACGGGACAGTTGTAATCAATGCAGAACCTTATGTCAACATAGCAGATTTTAGAGAAACAACAAATGTCGGTTCATATAAGTGTCTTATATCGGCTGAAAGCTTAAATTCTTGTTAATACTGTCCAATTTACAGTAGCTATTACTGCGAAGAAATGCCATGCTATTGTTTGAGGAGAGCTCCCAACAACAAAACGTTTTTCACTGCAATAGGTTTGATAAATTCACCTCTGAAGGTGAAATGTGTACTTACATTCTGAAATCGTGCTCTGATTTATCATTCAAAGGGTCCCAGAGATAATAACAGAGAGATAATATAGCATGCACAATCGATTTTGTATTTCTAGTCGTTCAGTTTGCAAAGAAATGAATTTGTTAAAATCTAACCCTAAACGTTGTTTCAACCAGTAAATTAATGTTTGTATATATTCCTCAGAGATCCTAGAATGTAACCAGACTTCACTATTTCATTAGGTGTGTCGTATATCCTAAAGACACCAAATTTGGTCTGAGAGCGACGCTTTCATGGCACGCTGATGACGTGGCCGGACTTCATTTGATCGACTCTATCTTTGTCAAATAAGCACCAATCGGGATCAAACAAAGCTAGCTAGATAGCCAATGAGCTAGGCTTTATGGGAGTATCCGGAAACCCTGTCTCGGTCGCAAAATGTAGGCGCTAACCTTTTGCCAGAGCATGCCTTTTCCTTTTGGACGAAAAGTATAAGAATATGCAGAGTTATGAAGCTATGAAAACGGGTTGTTTTGCAAATGCTGAACTTATAATATGGCTACTAATACTGGAAAAGCTAAATCAAAGTCTAAGTATACAGATTTGACGATATTCTTGCTGAAAAAAATTTAATATGAATGCAAATGGCTCCTTCACAATCTGCCCAAATGTACCTGGTAACTTCACACTATAAATGTCATGTTGCTAGCTTGAAGTTATCCATCTGAAACTGTGCACATACACTGCTGCCATCTTGTGAACACCATCGGAATTACAACCAGAGTGATGGCTGGAAGTGGGACCTTTTTCTTGCATTTCAAAGAGGGTGGTAGAAAAAAAAAGATTTTTTTCTTCGTAATCTCTTCTACCAGATCTATTGTATTATATTCTCCTACACTCAATTCACATTTCCACAAACTTCAAAGTGTTTCTTTTCAAATGGTACCAAGAATATGCATATCCTGAGCTACAGGCAGTTAGATTTGGGTATGTCATTTAGGCAAAACTTTTTTAAAAAGTGGGCTATCCCCAACAGTTTAAACTGCGTAGTTTGACTGTGTGTGTACCTACATGTATTTGTGTGTCTATGCACACGTGTGTATGTTTTTCTGTGTGCATCAAATCAAATTGTATTTGTGTGGCGTGGACTAACAGTGAAATGCTTACTTAAGTGCCGTTCCTAACAATGCAGAGATAAAATAAACAATAACACAAGGAATAAATACACAATGAGTAATGATAACTTGGCTATATACATGGGATACCAGTCGATGTGTAGGGGTACGATGTAATTGGGGTAGATACTGTATACACTGTAACTATGGATAAAGTGACAGATCGTAAACTGTAGCAGCAGTATATGTGATGAATAAAAACATTTTTGTGCAGGGCCTCCCGAGTGGCACAGTGGTCTAAGGCACTGCAACACAGTGCTAGCTGTGACAAAAGAGAATCTGGTTCGAGTCCAGGCTGTGACGCAGCCGGCTGCGACTGGGAGACCAATGGCGCGGCGTACAATTGGCCTAGCGTCGTTAGGGGAGGGTTTGGCCGGCAGGGATGTTCCTGTACCATTGCGCACTTGCAACTCCTGTGGCGTGCCGGGCGCAATGCATGCTGACACGGTTGCCAGGTGTACGGTGCTTCTTCCTCTGACACATTGGTGCGGCTGACTTCCGGGCTAAGTGGGCGTTGTGTCAAGAAGCAGTGCATCTTGAGGCTAGGTAACACGGTCACCACCGATAAATCCATGATTATCGAAAACTTCAATGAGCATTTCTCAACGGCTGGCCATGCCTTCCGCCTGGCTACTTCAACCTCGGCCTACAGCCCCGCCCCCCCCGCTGCTCCTCGCCCAAGCCTCTCCAGGTTCTCCTTTACCCAAATCCAGATAGCAGATGTTCTGAAAGAGCTGCAAAACCTGGACCCGTACAAATCAGCTGGGCTTGACAATCTGGACCCTCTATTTCTGAAACTATCCGCCACCATTGTTGCAACCCCTATTACCAGCCTGTTCAACCTCTCTTTCATATCGTCTGAGATCCCCAAGGATTGGAAAGCTGCCGCAGTTATCCCCCTCTTCAAAGGGGGAGACACCCTGGACCCAAACTGTTACAGACCTATATCCATCTTGCCCTGCCTATCTAAGGTCTTCGAAAGCCAAGTCAACAAACAGGTCACTGACCATCTTGAATCCCACTGTACCTTCTCCGCTGTGCAATCTGGTTTCCGAGCCGGTCACGGGTGCACCTCAGCCACACTCAAGGTACTAAACGATATCATAACCGCCATTGATAAAAGACAGTACTGTGCAGCCGTCTTCATCGACCTTGCCAAGGCTTTCGACTCTGTCAATCACCATATTCTTATCGGCAGACTCTGTAGCCTCGGTTTTTCGGATGACTGCCTTGCCTGGTTCACCAATTACTTTGCAGACAGAGTTCAGTGTGTCAAATCGGAGGGCATGCTGTCCGGTCCTCTGGCAGTCTCTATGGGGGTGCCACAGGGTTCAATTCTCGGGCCGACTCTTTTCTCTGTATACATCAATGATGTTGCTCTTGCTGCGGGCGATTCCCTGATCCACCTCTACGCAGACGACACCATTTTATATACTTTCGGCCCGTCATTGGACACTGTGCTATCTAACCTCCAAACAAGCTTCAATGCCATACAACACTCCTTCCGTGGCCTCCGACTGCTCTTAAACGCTAGTAAAACCAAATGCATGCTTTTCAACCGATCGCTGCCTGCACCCGCATCCCCGCCTAGCATCACCACCCTGGATGGTTCCGACCTAGAATATGTGGACATCTATAAGTACCTAGATGTCTGGCTAGACTGCAAACTCTCCTTCCAGACTCATATCAAACATCTCCAATCGAAAATCAAATCAAGAGTCGGCTTTCTATTCCGCAACAAAGCCTCCTTCACTCACGCCGCCAAGCTTACCCTAGTAAAACTGACTATCCTACCGATCCTCGACTTCGGCGATGTCATCTACAAAATGGCTTCCAACACTCTACTCAGCAAACTGGATGCAGTCTATCACAGTGCCATCCGTTTTGTCACTAAAGCACCTTATACCACCCACCACTGCGACTTGTATGCTCTAGTCGGCTGGCCCTCGCTACATATTCGTCGCCAGACCCACTGGCTCCAGGTCATCTACAAGTCCATGCTAGGTAAAGCTCCGCCTTATCTCAGCTCACTGGTCACGATGGCAACACCCACCCGTAGCACGCGCTCCAGCAGGTGTATCTCACTGATCATCCCTAAAGCCAACACCTCATTTGGCCGCCTTTCGTTCCAGTACTCTGCTGCCTGTGACTGGAACGAATTGCAAAAATCGCTGAAGTTGGAGACTTTTATCTCCCTCACCAACTTCAAACATCAGCTATCTGAGCAGCTAACCGATCGCTGCAGCTGTACATAGTCTATTGGTAAATAGCCCACCCATTTTCACCTACCTCATCCCAAACTGTTTTTATTTATTTATTTTTCTGCTCTTTTGCACACCAATATCTCTACCTGTACATGACCATCTGATCATTTATCACTCCAGTGTTAATCTGCAAAATTGTAATTATTCGCCTACCTCATGCCTTTTGCACACATTGTATATAGACTCCCCCTTTGTTTTCTACTGTGTTATTGACTTGTTAATTGTTTACTCCATGTGTAACTCTGTGTTGTCTGCTCATACTGCTATGCTTTATCTTGGCCAGGTCGCAGTTGCAAATGAGAACTTGTTCTCAACTAGCCTACCTGGTTAAATAAAGGTGAAATAAAAAATAAAAAAAATAAAATAAAATAAAAATCTTGGCTGGGTTGTTTTTCAGAAGATTTATGGCTCTCCAGAGTCTGTATGGGAGGTGCAGTGATGGGACAGGACTCTAACTACCAATTGGATACCATGAAATGGACGATGTTACGTACGCCTCTAGGAAGAGGAACCAAAGAAAGTAAATATCAAAGCCCCCTCTCCTACCTGCCTACCCACTACTTAATTTAGCACCACCTGGTGCGCTAACCAAAATACAGGGGTCCGCCCATGTGCATAGACAGTCCTTACCTAGTGTGCATAGACAGTGAATACTACGGGTTATGTATGCCCGCAGGCCTCATGCCTAAGCACTCCTTAGGCGCCTTCCCCTTCCCCCCTGGAAACAGAACACAAAGTAAGTAAACAATTTCAATAAAAACACTGCCTCCTATGGGGACACATACCTTAAAAGCAGAGGCTACAAAGTACTAAGCAAAAACCAACACAGGACATACAAGAAGCTCTCTGAGCCACAACCGATACAGGATATAACAATATGTTTTCTAAGAAACAACCAACACCGGCTATCACCATTAGCAACAATCACAGAACATAACATAACCATCAGCTCTATCTGAGAAACAACCAACACAGGATATCACCCTCAGCTCTCTTCTGAGCAACAGAACACTGGCTTATATAGCTGGAGAATGAGTCTGTCATGGGATACAGCCGTATCCTGACGAGGGGGCGTGGTCAGCTCTCCAATTAGCAATGGGGCCGACCAATCAGCAGCTTGGGGGAATTTAAGACGCCATCCTGAAACACACACATACATACAAAACCACAACACAGAAACTAGGGAACGTAACAGAGGAGAAAAAAAAGGTTGTGCAAAAAGGGTCAATGCAGATAGTTCAGATAGCTACTTACTAACTATTTAGCAGTCTTATGGCTTGGGGGAGAAGCCGCTAAGACTTGGCGTGCGGTAGCAGAGAGAACATGCATGTGTGTGCGCCTGTGGACGGCATGTAGCCTAGTGGTTAAGAGCATTGGGCCAGTAGCCAATGGGTGGCTGGTTTGAATCCCCTAGCCGAATCGGTGAAAAATCTGTCAATGTGCCCTTGAGGAAGGCACTTAACTATAATCGCTCTGGATTAGCAAATGCTAAATTACCCCAAAATGTTTGTTTTTTTATGTAGTGTGTGCCCACACTAAACAGAAAGCGGGTGGGTCTGTTTTTTGTTCCATTTGAATGCTTTCTCCACCACAGCTAGTGTTGATTCCCTTGCTCTCCCACACGTATTCCTCCGCCGGTTGGACACAGAGTCCCACTGCTGGCATTAAGATGGAAGGAAGGATTACAGAGGAGCTCTGCCTTTCCATACAGGACCGAGCGCTACACTCTCCACAACAGCACAACTCTCCAGAACATTGCAGCAAAAACCTACGCACTGGCTGTCGGCATCAAATAACTAATCCTTTTGGATGAACACCAGGTATCTCACAGAGGCTCGCAGAGGAACAAACTGGGAAAAAATGGGTCCCTTTAAGACGGAAAAATACACAGTGTCTTTTAGAATAAAAGTTTTCCTCCACTGTTGGGGAGAGCGAGACGGTTGTTAATATTGCTGATTATATTGGGTTACATTGGCGTCCATATTTTCTCGACAGTTTGGGGGATTCCCCCAAGGATACCCGGCGATGACATATCTCCTTTGAACAGCAATGATAAGGCTGATTAAATTTATTCTGAATAATGTAGAAATCTTTGCGATCTGAATTTAAAAATGAAATATGTTATCAGACGTAGTCAGTGGTGAACACGTGTTTGACCAATACAAGCGCATATGTGTGTTTGCATGCACAAACATGCACACATATGCACGCATTGTGTGTCAGTGTGTGTCAGTGTGTGTCAGCGTGTGTCAGCGTGTGTACGACACTGAGCTGGATGCACCCTCCCTTTCATTCTGTGAAAGTGCGTGTAAAGCCAGAGATGACAGCCGACAGTGTCCATATGGTAGTTCTAAGGAGCCATGACTGCTGCTATTTCTTTGCCAAAGAAATTCTCTCTCTCTTTCTCTCTGCATGCTGGGAGTGTTTGGTGCATGCTGGGAATTGTATGAGCGAGTGTTTTCTGGACTTAGATTGCCTGTGTTTTCTTTCTTGTCTCCCTTTCTTGGTTCTTTTCCTTTTTCTATGCATGATTAAGGTTATTGTTTATTTAATTTATTTGTTGTGGTAGAATTAAGTATATTGTTTTTCTTGTCTGAATTGCCCTGGCTTTGGCAGTGATGACGACCCACATGGGGACGCCGTCCCTGTCACTTCGGCACGGCTTTAGGTGTATTACTGAAGCTACAGACGCTGTGGAGGTGTTTCTGGTCACCGTAGGAGAGAAGGTAGGCTATGAAAATGTTTCTTATGCATCGTGGATGAATAAAGCAGTGGTGGTTTTTCTTAAAGAAGCGCATCTTTTTGATCGGATGGTTGAGCATGGCGTACTTCTTAAAGTTATGTTTATTCAAGTTAGCCACTTTTTCTCTCCGTCAACAAGGGCAACGATTTCGAAGGTACTGCCATTTATTCCCAATGAGCTATTGGAGGGGGAGTTATTGCAGATTTGGAAGTTTGTAAGTTCAATTAAGATTGTCCTGTTGGGTCGCAAATACCCGGCTTTGAAACAGGTTATGTCGTTTTGATGACAGACGTTCATGTTTTTGGACTCACCGAAGCAGACTATGCAGTTATAGTTTAAAGTCAAGTATGACAACAGACTACAGTGCCTTGCGAAAGTATTCGGCCCCCTTGAACTTTGCGACCTTTTGCCACATTTCAGGCTTCAAACATAAAGATATAAAACTGTATTTTTTTGTGAAGAATCAACAACAAGTGGGACACAATCATGAAGTGGAACGACATTTATTGGATATTTCAAACTTTTTTAACAAATCAAAAACTGAAAAATTGGGCGTGCAAAATTGTTCAGCCCCCTTAAGTTAATACTTTCTAGCACCACCTTTTGCTGCGATTACAGCTGTAAGTCGCTTGGGGTATGTCTCTATCAGTTTTGCACATCGAGAGACTGACATTTTTTCCCATTCCTCCTTGCAAAACAGCTCGAGCTCAGTGAGGTTGGATGGAGAGCATTTATGAACAGCAGTTTTCAGTTCTTTCCACAGATTCTCGATTGGATTCAGGTCTGGACTTTGACTTGGCCATTCTAACATCTGGATATGTTTATTTTTGAACCATTCCATTGTAGATTTTGCTTTATGTTTTGGATCATTGTCTTGTTGGAAGACAAATCTCCGTCCCAGTCTCAGGTCTTTTGCAGACTCCATCAGGTTTTCTTCCAGAATGGTCCTGTATTTGGCTCCATCCATCTTCCCATCAATTTTAACCATCTTCCCTGTCCCTGCTGAAGAAAAGCAGGCCCAAACCATGATGCTGCCACCACCATGTTTGACAGTGGGGATGGTGTGTTCAGCTGTGTTGCTTTTACGCCAAACATAACGTTTTGCATTGTTGCCAAAAAGTTCAATTTTGGTTTCATCTGACCAGAGCACCTTCTTCCACATGTTTGGTGTGTCTCCCAGGTGGCTTGTGGCAAACTTTAAACAACACTTTTTATCGATATCTTTAAGAAATGGCTTTCTTCTTGCCACTCTTCCATAAAGGCCAGATTTGTGCAATATACGACTGATTGTTGTCCTATGGACAGAGTCTCCCACCTCAGCTGTAGATCTCTGCAGTTCATCCAGAGTGATCATGGGCCTCTTGGATGCATCTCTGATCAGTCTTCTCCTTGTATGCGCTGAAAGTTTAGAGGGACGGCCAGGTCTTGGTAGATTTGCAGTGGTCTGATACTCCTTCCATTTCAATATTATCGCTTGCACAGTGCTCCTTGGGATGTTTAAAGCTTGGGAAATCTTTTTGTATCCAAATCCGGCTTTAAACTTCTTCACAACAGTATCTCGGACCTGCCTGGTGTGTTCCTTGTTCTTCATGATGCTCTCTGCGCTTTTAACGAACCTCTGAGACTATCACAGTGCAGGTGCATTTATACGGAGACTTGATTACACACAGGTGGATTGTATTTATCATCATTAGTCATTTAGGTCAACATTGGATCATTCAGAGATCCTCACTGAACTTCTGGAGAGAGTTTGCTGCACTGAAAGTAAAGGGGCTGAATAATTTTGCACGCCCAATTTTTCAGTTTTTGATTTGTTAAAAAAGTCGTTCCACTTCATGATTGTGTCCCACTTGTTGTTGATTCTTCACAAAAAAATACAGTTTTATATCTTTATGTTTGAAGCCTGAAATGTGGCAAAAGGTTGCAAAGTTCAAGGGGGCTGAATACTTTCGCAAGGCACTGTATATATGGCTTATGCTAGTACGGGAAGTCAACGGTGTTTTGAGTGTGGGGATGTTGGCCACAAGCAACATGCTTGACCGAAACGGGAGAAGTTGGAGGGAGGGGTGCAAGTGGTCCTCGTAACGCCTGGGCCCACTGATGTAGGGAGAGGTGGGCCGACAGTGGTAGACCAGCCACAAGCACTTGTTGCTGAGGAACAAGTTGTCCGTGTTGAGGGTATGGAGTTGCAGCTTGTACCAGAGGGCAACATAACGTGTGATGTGCAGCATAAAAATATTGTTGTAGGAGGTAAGGACGGATCTGGGGAGACATTTCCTCAGACTGGTGAGGGGGTTCATGTGGAGCTTGTCTCCCAGCTAGTAGAGGAGATGCCCGGTACGATGGGGTGCAAGTGGGGAGTGTTGAGAGGGATGTGGCTGAGGGGAGTCAGGGGTCTGTGGCCTCAATTGAGGAAAATCAGGAGAAGGATATGGATATCTCTTTTGATATGATAGCAGCTGGCGATGACTCAATTTACAATCTCGAGGAGGTAAATGGGTCCTTTGATCAGACTTTTGGGAAATCTGTGAAATTGGCAGATCTTTGGGATGTTGATACATTTGTGAGGTCAGCTGTGGTGTTACAGAAGACGGTGGGGTTGGACCAGTTGAGTGTGAAGAAGCGTTTTCGCTTGAGGGAATGTGTTACTGCTGTCACGGCAGCAAAAGGTAGTGGGAAACGTGGTAAGGTTAAAAAGAAAATTAAAACAATTATGATGATCATCCCTCATAGGGTGTTTTATTTTCTTTGTCTGGTTTCTCTGTGGTTTGTTACGCTTTTTCTTTCTCTTTTCTATATGGAGGTACTGAGGGTAGGTTCTCTCAATTTTAAAGGGACAGGAATAAGATGGCTTGGGTATTAGAAGTAATAAAACAGAAAAGGCTTAATGTCGTTTTTCTACAGGAGACACAAAGTGATGAGGTTGACTGGGGTATGTGGTGGGAGGGGCAGCATATATTCAGTCATGGTGCCAATTTCAATGCTGGGGTGGCAATTTTGTTTTCCTCAGTCTTAGTGGTGACTGTGGTATCTACAACAGAGATTGTCAAGGGTCAGGATGTTATTTTTTTTTTGTTAGTTTAATTATTGTTTATGATCCTAATGAGGGTACAGAGCATATTGCTGTATTTGCTAAAATAAAGACAACCTTAAGACAGTGTGACCAAGAGGGGTGTATGGTTTTAGGGGGGACTGGAACTTTACAGTGGATTTTACTGTTGACTGAACTGCTAAAGAACGAAAGTTTCTATTAGACAAATTCAGGTATGTTTATCCTCGTCACAGTTCACTTTCTTAGCAGCCACATACAAACAGCATGATCACTTTTCTCGTTGTATAATTCCTTCTTGCTCTCCTCCTCTCACATTTTCCCTTCGCTTGTGGACTTCATTGCACAACATAACCACTGTCTGTGACCAAAACTTACATCGTCACCATATTAGCTAACGTCATAGTTAACGTAGCTACTAGAACTAACGAGTTAGTAAACCCACTACAATCATGCAGTACAGTTTACAGAAGGCAGATTAGTTTTTACACCGGTGGGCCCCAGTGGCAATACATTCATAAATCCAAAAGCTTGCCTTGACTTGGAAGAGTTCCAGTGTTGGATAGCCATAGCCACCTAGCTAACATAGCATCCCTCTCTCTTAACTAGGCAAGTCAGTTAAGAACACATTCTTATTTTCAATGACGGCCTAGGAACGGTGGGTTAACTGCCTTGTTCAGGGGCAGAATGACAGATTTTACCTTGTCAGCTCAGGGATTCAATCTTGCAACCTTATGGTCCAACGCTCTAAGCACCTGCCTCACGAGGAGCCCGCCTGTTACGCGAATGCAGTAAGAAACCAAGGTAAGTTGCTAGCTAGCATTACACTTAATCAATCATAATCACTAGTTATAACTACACATGGTTGATGATATTACTCGTTTATCAAGCGTGTCCTGCGTTGCATATAATCGATACAGTGCGCATTCGCGAAAAAGGACTGTCGTTGCTCCAACGTGTGCCTAACCATAAACACCAATGCCTTTCTTAAAATCAATACACAGAAGTATATATTTTTAAACCTGCATATTTAGCTAAAAAAAATCCAGGTTAGCAGGCAATATTAACCAAGTGAAATTGTGTCACTTCTCTTGCGTTCATTGCACGCAGAGTCAGGGTATATGCAACAGTTTGGGCCGCCTGGCTCATTGCGAATTAATTTGCCAGAATTTGACGTAATTATGATATAACATTGAAGGTTGTGCAATGTAACAGGAATATTTAGACTGATGGATGCCACCCGTTAGATAAAATACGTATTTCACTGAAAGAATAAACGTCTTGTTTTCGAGATGATAGTTTCCGGGTTAGGCCATATTAATGACCTAAGGCTAGCATTTCTGTGTGTTATTATGTTATAATTAAGTCTATGATTTGATAGAGCAATCTGACTGAGCGATGGTAGGCACCAGCAGGCTCATAAGCATTAATTCAAACAGCACTTTTGTGCGTTTTGCTAGCAGCTCTGCTGTTTATGACTTCAAGCCTATCAACTCCTGAGATCAGGCTAGTGTAACGATGTGATGTGAAATGGGTAGCTAGTTTGCGGGGTGCGCGCTAATAGCATTTCAAACGTCACTCACTCTGAGACTTGGAGTAGTTGTTCCCCTTGCTCTGCATGGGTAACACTGCTTCGAGGGTGGCTGTTGTCGTTGTGTTCCTGGTTCGAGCCCAGGTAGGAGCGAGGAGAGGTACGGAAGCTATACTGTTAACACTACTAAAGTGGCTATAAGCAATACTAAAGTGCCTATAAGAACATCCAATAGTCAAAGGTATAGGAAATACAAATGGTATAGAGAGAAATAGTCCTATAATAACTACAACCTAAAACTTCTTACCTGGGAATATTGAAGACTCCTGTTAAAAGGAACCACCAGCTTTCATATGTTCTCATGTTCTTAGCAAGGAACTTAAACGTTAGCTTTCTTACATGGCACATATTGCACTTTTACTTTCTTCTCCAACACTTTGTTTTGCATTATTTAAACCAAATTGAACATGTTTCATTATTTATTTGAGGGTAAATTGATTTTATTGATGCATTATATTAATTTAAAATAAGTGTTCATTCAGTGTTGTTGCAATTGTCATTATTACAAATACATTTAAAAAATCGTCCGATTAATCGCTATCTGCTTTTTTTTGACCTCCAATAATCGGTATCGGCGTTGAAAAATCGGAAAATATTCCAGTTGAATTTGAGGATGTTGACATCTGTGTCATACAGATTGCAAAAAGCTGGGAAGAGACTTTTGATGTACCCCATGGCACAGTTGATATAGACGACACAAGATTCAAGACTTTGCTGTACAATAATTTTTGTTGAAAATAAACAATCTTGCCACCAACAAATTGTTGAATATTTGGGGCATACAATCATCGCAGCTCTCCAGATTTTGTTGTGAGGATACAGAATCAATAGAGCATTTGTTCTAGTATTGCCCGTCCACCAATGCGCCAACAACCAACAAAATGAACAAAAGAGAAAAACAACAATGAAAAAACTAAAGACATCAAGGAAAACAAAAATCAAAACAGCAAGGCTAACTCTATGCGTTGGAGTGCATGTGTGGCACTATTTACATGTGTGTGTGTCCGTGTGTGTGCACGTGTGTGTTTAAATGCGATTGTGTGTGTGTATGCATGTGTACGCGCGTACAAGCAGCCTACAGCAAAAAAGTATTGGATGTAACAGCGGTCCCCTCAGTGTCATTCAAACATACTTTTTAAAAATGTATTTTTACTTAATTTTTTACTTTTACCTTTGACTGTCATTCTATCCCTCGCCCAGCAACATCACTCCCGCTTGTCTCCAGTTCCACATTTCAACCCTCAATTTTCCTCAGCCCACCCCCCCCCACTTATCTCTGCTGGCCACCCACTTCAGATTTCTACCAGCCATATATCTTTCAACTATGCTGTGTATGTTTATAATACAATGTAAATCTGTCTAATCTAATGGAATCCACAGATTGCGAGTTGAAGATACTTTTACTACGAGTATTAGTAATTGACTGACCAGGTCTCTCCAGATCTCCCAACAATGCTATTTCTAAGGTCAATTTTAGACCAGAAACAAGCTACTGGGACAGTGGCAAGGCATTTTTCTCAAAATATATACTTTATACTTTAATGTTCACTAGCTGGACACGCTAACACAGCCGGGTACTAAACTGTAAACAAATCATAACTTTTGTACCAGCCATGGTACTATCTCTACTGATCACGTTTCCGATCACATTATCTAGACAGCTGGTGACATCTCAAGAGAGATCTCCGTCTGACAAATTGTTATCAGGTAAGTTAAAGTTATTTCTAATCAAACTATTTAGTTATAGAAACATGACACCATCAATGCAAGCTATAAAAGGACTCCCAATTTAGAACACAGCAACCTTAGAAATGTAAGTAGTGTAACGCTCGTCGTCGGTGGAAGGAAGAGTGGACCAAAGCGCAGCGTGCAAAAGTGTTCACGATATTTATTTACAAGAAACACTCAAACAAAAATAACAAATCCAAAAACGAACGCGAACAGTTCCGTCAGGCACAGACACTAAACAGAAAATAACACCCCACCAAACCCAAACGGAAAATCACAACTTATATATGATCCCCAATCAGAGACAACGATAGACAGCTGCCTCTGATTGGGAACCAAACCAACAAAGAAAAATAAAAATTTTCCCAACCGAGTCGCACCCTGACCTAACCAAACATAGAGAATAAATAAGGATCTCTAGATCAAGTAGATCTGGAGCAGATAGCTTTATCACTAGCTGCACGTCATTCCGGGACAAGGAGTTGTTTATTCAAAGTAATATTTGAAGTCAACAAACACACTGTGGTCAAATCTATTCTTGTTGGATTATGCAAGGCTTTAGCTAAGTCATTATTGTTTAGGAGCTATTACTTGAATTGCATGACTAATATAAAGTTAAATATTCTAACCCTGTACTTTTCTTTCCCTGAAAGTGGATTTTCAGTCTAAAGGCAAATAGCCCAAAATCCTACAATCTGTGCACGTAAATAGATTTGATGTACATTATATGATGTTTTAGGGCATTCACTTTTACCCTCTGAAAAATCTTTTGAAGCAATCATTAACAGTTTTATTTTAAAGGGACGGGGACGGGGGGGGGGGGGGGGTGTTTTATTGGAAAGAATTGCGGATCTCTTTAACAGGAGAGGATTTTCTGCAGGAGAGGATTTGATGTACTTTACTTTCTCAGTCACTGCCCTTCTCTCCGGCTCCACAAAGAGTTTCCACTGAAGCAGAGTGCATCAATATTAGAAATGCCCATGAAATTCTACGGATTCCTCCGTGCACTGTATATCATTTCACGGATATAGGGGGATTCTGACATCCTTCATCTCCTCTTTCCACCCTGCCCGACTCAGAATAAGAGGACATATCACCTTTCACTGGCGACAAGACAGGTGTAATAAAACAAGACTGAAACATGTATCCTCCCCTGCAGCATGGTCCACTACATTGTTTTTACCCCCATCGTTGGTTGATGGATTTGGTCTGTATGAAAAACACAGGACACAGCTAGGCATAGTTGGCATTAGGCTATGGCAGATATTAAAAAAAATGGCTGCCATTGAGAATACCCCCATTTACGGCCCCTCTGTTACCTCTCATTATCAAAAGTAACAGTATCCCCACATCTAGAGGTCGAATCTTATCATCCTCTCCATCTAGAAGGAAGCATTACTGAGCAACATAAAGCAGGGCTACCTGTGGTGACTGGGTCAGAGAGGTGGAGGATGTGCCTCCTTCTCACACCATGGATCTAGGCAACTCCAGCTGTGTTCACAACAGAAGCCAGGAAATAGCCCATTTCAAAAACAGACAAAAACTATTGCTGTCAAAAAGATATAGAAAAATAGTATTTTTTACTCAAGCAATAAGACTTTTCCTTTACTTTTATAAAGTAACAACAATTGGACAACTTTGATTCAGCAGCACCAGATTTTACTTTAAAGTTTAACGAAATTAGGGTTTGAGATTGAGATTCCTCCCGCTGTTTTCTATTTACTTGAAGAGATAAAAATGCATAATAAAACATTTATTCATGTTTTTCTGTGGAAATGAAACAAATCGTTCTGGCAAGGCATGTGCAGTAGGGAGGGACACAAAACTTTTGAAGACCTCTGGCTTTGTAGTTGGCTAGCAAGGCAAGAGACATTTTTAAATCTTAAACATATTTCCCTAGGTGGTGGGCCATACATAGCAAGCTATCTGCTTTAGTTTTCTAGATGATCAATCTCTGTCTAAGGAGGAGCTCGTTTTTACATATTCTGTATATTTATTTATTCTGAACACATTTCCATTTGTTGGCAATGTAAATTCTTGCAATTCTTTTCAAAACACATACTGTGATGTTCACTATCTAGACAGGCACATGCAGCCGAGTACTAAACTGTAAACCAATCACAACTTGTGTACCAGCCATTGTTTTTTTGCCTTGTAACTTATTTTTTTACTTGTTTTGTACATAATCTCTTATGACCGAAAAAAAACTTCTGGACATCAGAACAGCAATTACTCACCACGAACTGGAAGAAGCTTTTTCCTTTAATGACTCCGACAAGTCCGACTTGAAGGATGTACTGCTTTCCTGGGAACAGGCCCAAATCCCTGTCATTTGCGTGAAGAGAAGAATGAAAAAAGGGGGGCGGAGGTCGGGCTGCCTTCAGAGAATTCGTAGGCGAGCAAGTAAAACCCCACTGCCATCCGTTCTATTGGCAAACATGCAATCATTGGAAAATAAAATTGAAGACCAACAAGCAAGAT
Source organism: Oncorhynchus mykiss (assembly GCF_057628025.1). Taxonomy (NCBI): domain Eukaryota; kingdom Metazoa; phylum Chordata; class Actinopteri; order Salmoniformes; family Salmonidae; genus Oncorhynchus; species Oncorhynchus mykiss. Next base: position 32,574,336 of record NC_143029.1, on the reverse strand, counting down.
TAAACTACCAACGGGACATTAAAAACGGTAATATCTTGTTTTTCACTGAGTCGTGGCTGAACGATGACATGAACATCATACAGCTGCAGAGTTTGACACTGTATTGGCAGGATAGAACAACAGCCTCTGGTAAGACAAGGGCAGTCTATGTATATTTGTAAACGACAGCTGGTGCATGATATCTAAGGAAGTCTCAAGGTTTTGCTCACCTAAGGTAGAGTATCTCATAATAAGCTCTAGACCACACTATCTACCTAGAGAGTTTTCATCTGTATTCTTCGTAGCTGTCCACATACCAACACAGACTGAACCTGGCACTAAGACTGCACTCAATGAGCTGTATAAGCAAACAGGAAAACACTCATCCAGAGGCGGCGCTCCTAGTGGCCGGGGAATTTAATGCAGGGAAACTTAAATTCGTTCTACCAAATTTCCACTAGCATGTTAAATGTGCATCCAGGGGAAAAAAAACTCTAGACAACATTTACTCCACACACAGAGATGCGTACAAAGCTCTCCCTCGCCCTCCATTTGGAAAATCTGACCATAATTCTATCCTCCTGATTCCTGCTTACAAGCACATTTTAAAGCAGGAAGCACCAGTGACTTGGTCTGTAAAAAAGTGGTCAGATGAAGCAGATGCTAAGCTACAGGACTGATCGCTAGCACAGTCTGGAATAAGTTCTGGGATTCTTCCAGTGGCATTGAGGAGTACACAACATCAGTCACTGGCTTCATCAATAAGTGCATCGATGACATTGTCCTCACAGTGACTGTATGTACATACCCCAACCAGAAGCCATGGATTACAGACAACATCCGCACTGAGCTAAAGGGTAGAGCTGCCACTTTCAAGGAGCGGGACTCAAACCTGGAAGCTTATAAGAAATCTCGCTATGCCCTCCGACGAACCACCAAACAGACAAAACGTCAATACAGGACTAAGATCGAATCATACGACACCGGCTCCGACGCTCGTCGGATGTGGCAGGTCTTGCAAACTATTACAGACTACAAAGGACAGCACAGCCGAGAGCTGCCCAGTGACACGAGCCTACCAGACGAGCTAAATTACTTCTATGCTTGCTTCGAGGCAAGTAACACTGAAACATGCATGAAAGCATCAGCTGTTCCGGAAGACTGTGTGATCACGCTCTCCACAGCCGATGTGAGTAAGACCTTTAAACAGGTCGACATTCACAAGGACACAGAGCAAGATGGATTACCAGGACGTCTACTGCGAGCATGCGCTGACCAATTGGCTTGTGTCTTCACTGACAATTTCAACCTCTCCCTGTCTGAGTCTGTAATACCAATATGTTTCAAACAGACCACCATAGTCCTTGTACCCAAGAACACCAAGCTAACCTGCCTAAATGACTACTGACTGGTAGCACTCACGTTTGTAGCCATTAAGTGCTTTGAAATGCTGGTCATGGCTCACACCAACTGCCCTAATAGATCCTAATAGATCCACAGATGATGCAATCTCTATTGCACTCCACACTGCCCTTTCCCACCTGGACAAAAGGAATGTGAGAGTGCTATTCATTGACTACAGCTCAGTGTTCAACACCATAGTGCCATCAAAGGTCATCACTAAGCGAAGGACCCTGGTACAAAACACCTCCCTCTGCAACTGGATCCTGGACTTCCTGATGTGCCATCCCCAGGTGGTAAGGGTAGGTAACAATACATCCGCCACGCTGATCCTCAACACTGGGGGCCCATCAGGGGTACGTGCTCAGTCCTCTCATGTACTCCCTGTTCACTCATGTATGGCCAGGCACGACCCCAACATCATCATTAAGTTTGCCGATGATCACCGACAACCAAGAGACAGCCTGTAGGGAAGACGTGTGGTGCCAAGATAGCAACCTCTCCCTCAAAGCGATCAAGACAAAGGAGATGATTGTGGACTACAGGAAAAGGAGGACTGAGCACGCCACCATTCTCATTGACAGGACTGTAGTTGAGCAGGTTGAGAGCTTCAAGTTGGTTGGTGTCCACATCGCAAAAGAAACTAACGTGGTCCAAGCACACCAAGACAGTCGTGAAGGGGGCACGACAAAACCTATTCCCCCTCAGGAGATGGAAAAGATTTGTCATGGGTCCTCAGATCCTCAAAAGGTTAATCAAGAGCATCACTGGTATGGCAACTGCTTGGCCTCCGACTGCAAAGCACTACAGAAGGTAGTGTGTATGGCCCAATACATCACTGGGGCCAAAATTCCTGCCATCCAGGACCTCTATACCAGGCGGTGTCAGTGGAAGGCCCTAAAAATTGTCAGACTTCAGCGACCCTACTCATAGACTGTTCTCTCTGCTACCGCATGGCAAGCGGTGCCGGAGCGCCAAGTCTAGGTCCAAGATGCTTCTAAACAGTGTTTACCCCCAAGCCATAAGACTCCTGAACATCTAATCAAATGGCTACGCAGACTATTTGCATTGCCCCCCCCCCCCTTTTCACGCTGATGCTATTCTCTGTTATTATCTATGTATAGTCACTTTGATAACTCTACCTAAATGTATATATTACCTCAATTACCTCAACTAACCTGTGCCCCCGCACGTTGACTCTGTACCGGTATGGCCTGTATATAGCCTTGCTATTGTTATTTTACTGCCGCTATTGAATTATTTGTTACTTGTATTTCTTATTATATTATTTAAAGTTTTTATATATAACTGCAATGTTGATTAGGGCTTGTAACTAAGCATTTCACTGTAAGGTCTCTATACCTGTTGTATTTGGTGCACGTGACAAATAAGATTTGATTTGGTAATATCTCTGCTGATCACGTTGCCAATCACCTTATATAGACAGCTGGTGACAAATCTTAAGAGAGATCTCTGTCTGACAAGTTGCTATCATGTAAGTCTCTTAGCTCTTTCCAATCTATTTAGTTATGGAAACATGATCCCATCAATGCAAGCTATAAAATGCCTCAATTTATAACACAGCAACCGTAGTGATTTAGCAAGCTTGCTAGTGAGCTAGCTAGTTGCAACAAGTAGATCCGGAGCAAATAGCTTTATCCCTAGCTAGCATGTCATTCCGGGACAAGGAGTTGTTAATTCCATGCAATAATTTAAGTCAACAAAAATCTATATGACATGTAGTCTAAATCTAATACAGTCATCGGGGCATAACCCATAAATTTAATTCATACTGAAAAATGTAAAGTGCTACATTAATAGTTGGAGTAGGATAGTTGGAGCTGGAGTCTGTCAGGATAATTTTCTAGCTCACAAACTACATTCCTTTTCTGTGATTATTTATGTTACTCATTCTTGTCTCTCACTTTTGTCTCACGTGTTTTTAGAGAATATTGTATTACAAGGTATGCTATAAGTGCAAGCTATGCCACATGTATTGGCTAATATGCATATAGTGGGGCAAAAAAGTATTTAGTCAGCCACCAATTGTGCAAGTTCTCCCACTTAAAAATATGAGAGAGGCCTGTAATTTTCATCATAGGTACACTTCAACTATGACAGACAAAATGAGAAAAAAAATCCAGAAAATCATATTGTAGGATTTCTAATGAATTTATTTGCAAATTATTGTGGAAAATAAGTATTTGGTCAATAACAAAAGTTTATCTCAATACTTTGTTATATACCATTTGTTGGCAATGAAAGAGGTCAAACGTTTTCTGTAAGTCTTCACAAGGTTTTCACACACTGTTGCTGGTATTTTGGCCCATTCCTCCATGCAGATCTCCTCTAGAGCAGTGATGTTTTGGGGCACTCCAGGACCTTGAAATGCTTCTTACGAAGTCACTCCTTCGTTGCCTGGGCGGTGTGTTTGGGATCATTGTCATGCTGAAAGACCCAGCCATGTTTAATCTTCAATGCCCTTGCTGATGGAAGGAGGTTTTCACTCAAAATCTCATGATGTTTCCACCCCCATGCTTCACAATAGGTATGGTGTTCTTTGGATGCAACTCAGCATTCTTCGTCCTCCAAACACGACGAGTTGAGTTTTTACCAAAAAGTTATATTTTGGTTTCATCTGACCATTTGACATTCTCCCAATCTTCTTCTGGATCATCCAAATGCTCTCTAGCAAACTTCAGATGGACCTGGACATGTACTGGCTTAAGCAGGGGGACACGTCTGGCACTGCAGGATTTGAGTCCCTGGCGGCGTAGTGTGTTACTGATGGTAGGCTTTGTTACTTTGGTCCCAGCTCCCAGCTCAGGTCATTCACTAGGTCCCCCTCTCCGTTCTTGTGATAATTTTTACCCCACGGGGTGAGATCTTGCGTGGAGCCCCAGATCGAGGGAGATTATCAGTGGTCTTGTATGTCTTCCATTTCCTAATAATTGCTCCCACAGTTGATTTCTTCAAACCAAGCTGCTTACCTATTGCAGATTCATTCTTCCCAGCCTGGTGCAGGTCTACAATTTTGTTTCTGGAGTCCTTTGACAGCTCTTTCGTCTTGGCCATAGTGGAGTTTGGAGTGTGACTGTTTGAGGTTGTGGACAGGTGTCTTTTATACTGATAACAAGTTCAAACAGGTGCCATTAATACAGGTAACGAGTGGAGGACAGAGGAGCCTCTTAAAGAAGAAGTTACAGGTCTGTGAGAGCCAGAAATCTTGCTTGTTTGTAGGTGACCAAATACTTATTTTCCACCATAATTTGCAAATAAATTCATTAAAAATCCTACAATGTGATTTTCTGGATTTTTTTTTCGCATTTTGTCTGTCATAGTTGAAGTGTACCTATGATGAAAATTACAGGCCTCTCTCATCTTTTTAAGTGGGAGAACTTGCACAATTGGTGGCAGACTAAATACTTTTTTGCCCCACTGTATATAGCTGTTGTTTAAAAAAAAAAAAAACTTTCTAACATATAGTATCACTCAAAAGTTTGGACACACCTACTCATTCAAGGGCTTTTCTTAATTTTGACTATTTTCTACATTGTAGAATAATAGTGAAGGCATCACAACTATGAAATAACACATATGAAATCATGTAGTCACCAAAAAAAGTGTTAAACAAATCAAAATATATTTTATATTTGATATTCTTCAAAGTAGGCATCCTTTGCCTTGATGACAGCTTGGACACTCTTGGCATTCTCTCAACCGGCTTCATGACGTAGTCACCTGGAATGCATTTCAATTAACAGGTGTGCCTTGTTACATTTTTATTGATGTTGTGACAAGGTAGGGCTGGTATACAGAAGATAGCCCTATTTGGTAAAAAAACAAGTCCATATTATGGAAATAACAGCTGAAATAAGCAAAGAGAAACTACAGTCCATCATTACTTTAAGACATAATGTTCAGTCAATACGGAACATTTCAAGAACTTTGAAAGTTTCTTCAAGTGTAGTCGCTAAAACCATCAAGCGCTATGATGACACCGTCTCTCCTGAGGACCACCACTGGAAAGGAAGACCCAGAGTTACTGCAGATGATAAGTTAGAGTTAACTGCACCTCAGAAATTGCAGGCCAAATAAATGCTTCACAGAGTACAATAACAGACACATCTCAACATCAACTGTTCAGAGGAGACTTTGTGAATCAGGCCTTCATGTTAGAATTACTACAAAGAAACCACTACTAAAGGACACCAATAAGAAGAAGAGACTTGCTTGGACTAAGAAACACGAGCAATGGACATTAGACCGGTGGAAATCTGTCCTTTGGTCTAATGAGTCCAAATTTGAGATCTTTGGTATCAACCGCCTTGGCTTTGTCAGACGCAGTGTAGGTGAACAAATGATCTCCACATGCGTGGTTTCCACCGTGAAGCATGGAGGAGGAGGTCTGATAGTGTGGGGGTGCTTTGCTGGTGACACTGCCTGTGATTTATCTAGAATGCAAGGCACACTTAACCAGCATTGCTACCACAGCATTCTGCAGCGATACGCCATCCCATCTGGTTTGCACTTAGTGGGACTATCATTTGTTTTTCAACATGACAATGACCCAAAATAAACCTCCAGGTTGTGTAAGGGCTATTTGACGAAGAAGGAGTGTGATGGAGTGCTGCATCAAATGACCTGGCCTCCACAATCACCGACCTCAATCTAATTGAGATGGTTTGGGATTCCTCCACAGATTGAAGGAAAAGCAACCAACAAGTGCTCAGCATATGTGGGAACTCCTTCAAGACTGTTGGAAAAGCGTTCCTTATGAAGTTGGTTGAGAGAATGCCAAGAGTGTGCAAATCTGTTATCACGGCAAAGGTTGGTGCTTTGAAGAATTTCAAATATCAAATATGTGTTGTTTAACACTTTTTTGGTTACTACATGATTCCATATGTGTTTTTCTTAGTTGTGATGTCTTCACTATTATTCTACAATGTAGATGAATAATCAAAATGAAGAAAAGCCCTTGAATGAGTAGGTGTGTCCAAACTTATGACTGGTACTGTACATGACCAACACACACCTTTCTATCAACATGCTTTTATTTGGGTTTCAATGCAAAGTATATGATTGAATGTCTGTTTAAGCATGCAGCTAGTTAGTTGAAATGAGACATATAATCATGCCAAAACGTGATTAAAAAATATAGTTCACTGACAAATTGACATTTACAGTAACTGGCTAGGCCAGTCAAACTGTGCCATTGGCTAGCTTTCAATAAATTGGCTAAATGGTCAATAGAGTTATTTCTTCATATGATCAAGACAATTCGTATTGCATGCTGGGTATTTCAAATGCACTCAAAAAATCTAATCTTATTTCTAGATATATCTGTTCCTCTTCATCAGACAGCAGCTCACAAGAGGCTATGTTTACATCATAGATAGAAGCAGGCCTTTGGCAGAAATATACTTTGTATGAGAAAAAGTGCAAGAATTGAATTATCCCCTCTCTCGACAGGGAATGATCAACTTCACGTTTTTTGGAGGCTGCTGGAGGGCCCTGGCTGCATTCTGGAGCTTCTCTTCCACTCTTAAGGTCACTCAGGTGTTGGTCTGAGAGAAATCATAAACCTGCATGCTTCTACGTGCCTTACGCTGCTCAACAATCGCCATGCCAGCACTCAAAACCATCATCAGTCCAGCCTCATACCACCTTGTTCCACCTAAACCCTTCATTTCCCAAGACTTTCTCCGTCAAAAACGAAGGCCTTTAAAGGATTTATCAACCTTTGTTTTTCCTCTAGAGAACTTTGTTTTTGTACCAGTAAGGTTAAGGCTCTTAGGTATTGGGTCTGCTGTAGGTGTGTGAGATGAGTGGATTCCCAAACACATGTGCTGTGTTCTGTGCTACTTACCTGTATTGTGTTGTGTCACTGCCATAGGTTCACTCACGGGGCATCGCCCGTCAATCACAGCCTGCACGCCTCTTCCCACCACACCAGAGGGAATGGCCAACCTGGAGAGCACACACACACCAACACACACAATCTGCTCAGTTTACACATGGAAACACGCTTCGATCAGCTCAAACAAAGATCATCTGTAAATAGCTAGAGGAATTTTGAAAATCCAATGGATTTAGTGGTCAAATTAGTAGTGGTCAAATTAGCCCCTTCCAATAATACAAATCTAGTCCTGGTGGATGCATAAGAGCTATTTATTGAGCATCAATGCAATAGACAGCCTCAACTTAAGTCCTTATGATGTATTGCTTTGTGTTTGATGAATTTGATAAAGATTGTCAGAGCAGCATTACTAAAAAAAAACTCTGATTCCTCTTATAACCCAGTGGAATCTGAATCTGAATATGACCGTCAAATGCCCTGCAAAGGGGATTTTGTTTCTAGACGTATCCATGGAACAGCCTACGAGATGCAGGGGAGGGAATCCCAGTATCTGGGCGGATTTCCGAGAGCTTTGCGACAACGCTTTAACACACCGTAAGAATGGTTCCTCAGGCAGACCCCAGCCTGTCAGTGTCTGCAAATCCTGTCTGATAAATAAAAAATGAAAAAACAAAACAATGAGGTGCACTCACTCACAGTGTGGGAGCTCAAACTGAATATAGATGAAATGCACATCCATATCAATGTAGTCTGCTCCTGCTCCTGCAGCTGGAGCCTGAATCTCTAATCAAGATAGGTGGCAAAGGGTGGCATGTTACCAAGTCTGCCATCTAAATAGTGCCCAAGTGGGACATAATAAAGATGACTCATGCACACTGAGCATGATGATGTTAGGAAATAGTTGTCTTACTGAATACAGTGAAGAACAAAACAGCAGAATCAAAGAGATACCTAAACTGTGCCATAACACAAGTAATTGCGTTCCACTAGTTTGAACAGACAGAAAACACAGACACCTCCCAGACAGACAGCTGAATGTTTTTTTTTTGACAGAAACATGGTTAAATAGTGTGAAGCCCATTGTAGCAGTGTAGACCTCTCAACTACATTTAAGATAATTCAATCTGACAGAGAATAATTGTGATAAGAAATTGTTTAATAACCTACTTCGTATAATTACAACCTAGCGCACCTGCCAAACTCATTAGCTCTGTGATATTAGGGTGAAGGATTGAGCCGCATTTATGTAAATTGAGAGCTTGATGAAGTTATAATAAATTGGATAGCACTGGATTATGAGGCTTTATGGGGTAGAGACATTACATGTTATTTTATTGTGTGGTTTCCTATTCTTGCAAAAAAATTCAGTTCAAAAGACACATGAGTCATAAACATGTGAACTGCATAGGGAGATATGTGCAAGACCGATTGCTTTCTGCTTTTTTTGCAAGACTTCAGGGAATAAATGTTTGCTTTCTAACATAAATAGAGCCTTCAAATCAATTTCAGGCCTAACCTATTTTCATAATGATCTATCTCTATTCATCTAGCACTTGGATGTGCCATACACTGCAACAAAGAGCCGAAGGTATAAGAGGATTTCGATTCATTCACCCCTTAAAACCCTTGACTGCTCAAACTCATCAACACACACTCATCTATCAGTATTTGAATTCCATCTGTATAAATATGCAGAACATTCTTTGAACACAGTTAGTTTTCGACTAACGACACAAGCTAATGGTCGCTTTTTTCTTTAGCCTATATTGAAAGGAGGATTCTGCTTTCCCATTAAGTGGCTAATGTTCCATAAGATTGACAGATCATCACATTTGCACAGCTATTTTTGCTTCTGCGCTGGGCCATCGTGCAAGATAAACAAAGTGCAAAGCAGAATCTTACACGAAGAGAACTTGATCTCTCAGCCTCTTAGCAGCCACATCTGCTTAAGGGACAGATCAACATTTACTGGGGAAGAAGGGTGGTCCAAAATAAGGGAGGGTTGTCAAACTTATTTTTTTTTGCTTCGGGGAGGGTTATGTGGTTTTTGGGGCGGCACAGGGGAGGGTAGTGCGTTTTTTCCCCTGCTTTATATTTGCTCTTCTGCTTCTATTTTCACTATAAACTATGGCTTGACTTACTTTTGACATTACCCTACAAAAATATAGAAATGTTTTGTATGGTGTGGCTATTATTAAGCTTTAGTTACTGCAGGCCTACGATACAAAGGCAGTGCGCCAAGGTGCTCCAACTGATTCCGACAGTTCAACTTGAGGTGAGGAAGAATGTTTCAGGCCTACCAGAGTTACTCCTATAATCTAACAATATAATGCTTATCTTTATACAAAATATTTGAATTAAAAATCTCTGACAGCTGAAATGTAATGTGGACAATTATTGTTTTAAGAAAGTAAACCCCTCCCCCTAAAAAAAAAGGCTATACCTAGCTAGAGATACCCTAAAGACCCTGGCAAGTGCGCAAGTCCAGTGTTACTTTGATTATGCCGGCACATCATGGTTCACCAGCAGCCCCAAACATCTAAATAATAAGCTTCCAGCCAAACAAGCTTGTAAGAATTGTACTTAAACTCCCCCTCATATTCATCTGGAGGTTATTTCTGTGTCAGTATCTATGTAATGTGTCTGTATCTATGTAATTACGTATATTTGTATGTAAAACATAGGGACCACAATGGAAATAAGTCCCCAACTTTATTATGCAATCCTGGTCACTATATTCTATTATTATTCTATATTCTATATCTATTACAAAACACTAAAAAGTTTAATAGTTTTTAGATATTGTCAACCAAAGCCTTCGATACTGGGTAAGCCTACAAGGTAGGGACAGATGTATTTTCTGTTTGTCAAGACTGACAAAGTCAATTTATTGTGGTGTTGAAAACACAAACCATGATATTGAAGTACCCGAAGTTGGTATGCTTTGTTTATTGGTTGCGTGGTGCATTGGTACAGAAACATTGGCACAGAAATTCGTTGCATATATTTTATGAAATTATAAATATGGCATCAAAATGTTGAAAATCTGATTTTCCCCTAGCTAAGCATTGTCTGCAGCTGGCTCTGATCGTATTGTAATGAAACAGGCAGGGAGAGTGAGCTAGTCTGTGGTGGTCAGCGAACCCACAACCTTCTGGCCTGTAACCTTGTGTGGCATCGACTGTGCCAGAAAAGCATGCTGAAGTGGCAAAGTCGATATCCACATTTATAAACAGAGGGTAGTTACATGTATTTTTATTTGTGGTCGTAGACATAAGTTTGAGTTAATTTAATTTTATGAGGGGGAGGGTGTTCAATTTATTTTAAAGTACAAGGGGAGGGTAATGTGAAAATATTTGTAACGTTGGGGAGGGGAGCGCATTTTTTTTAATGACACGTACAGTGGGGCAAAAAAGTATTTAGTCAGCCACCAATTGTGCAAGTTCTCCCACTTTAAAAGATTAGAGAGGCCTGTAATTTTCATCATAGGTACACTTCAACTATGACAGACAAAATGAGAAAAAAAATCCAGAAAATCACATTGTAGGATATTTAATGCATTTATTTGCAAATAATGGTGGAAAATAAGTATTTGGTCACCTACAAACAAGCAAGATTTCTGGCTCTCACAGACCTGTAACTTCTTCTTTAAGAGGCTCCTCTGTCCTCCACTCGATACCTGTATTAATGGCACCTGTTTGAACTTGTATAAGTATAAAAGACACCTGTCCACAACCTCAAACAGTCACACTCCAAACTCCACTATGGCCAAGACCAAAGAGCTGTCAAAGGACACCAGAAACAAAATTGTAGACCTGCACCAGGCTGGGAAGAATGAATCTGCAATAGGTAAGCAGCTTCGTTTGAAGAAATCAACTGTGGTAGCAATTATTAGGAAATGGAAGACATACAAGACCAATGATAATCTCCCTCGATCTGGGGCTCCACGCAAGATCTCACCCGTGGGGTCAAAATGATCACAAGAACGGCGAGCAAAAATCCCAGAATGACACAGGGGGACCTAGTGAATGACCTGCAGAGAGCTGGGACCAAAGTAACAAAGCCTACCATCAGTAACACACTACGCCGCCAGGGACTCAAATCCTGCAGTGCCAGACGTGTCCCCCTGCTTAAGCCAGTACATGTCCAGGCCCGTCTGAAGTTTGCTAGAGAGCATTTGGATGATCCAGAAGAAGATTGGGAGAATGTCATATGGTCAGATGAAATCAAAATATAACTTTTTGGTAAAAACTCAACTCGTCGTGTTTGGAGAACAAAGAATGCTGAGTTGCATCCAAAGAACACCATACCTACTGTGAAGCATGGGGGTGGAAACATCATGCTTTGGGGCTGTTTTTCTGCAAAGGGACCAGGACGACTGATCCGTGTAAAGGAAAGAATGAATGCGGCCATGTATCATGAGATTTTGAGTGAAAACCTCCTTCCATCAGCAAGGGCATTGAAGATGAAACATGGCTGGGTCTTTCAGCATGACAATGATCCCATACACAACGAAGGAGTGGCTTCGTAAGAAGCATTTCAAGGTCCTGGAGTGGCCTAGCCAGTCTCCAGATCTCAACCCCATAGAAAATCTTTGGAGGGAGTTGAAAGTCCGTGTTGCCCAGCAACAGCCCCAAAACATCACTGCTCTAGAGGAGATCTGCATGGAGGAATGGGCCAAAATACCAGCAACAGTGTGTGAGAACCTTGTGAAGACTTACAGAAAACGTTTGACCTCCGTCATTGCCAACAAAGGGTATATTAGAAAGTATTGAGATAAACTTTTGTTATAGACCAAATACTTATTTTCCACAATAATTTGCAAAAAAATTCATTAAAAATCCTACAATGGGATTTTCTGGATTTTTGTTTCTCATTTTGTCTGTCATAGTTAAAGTGTACCTATGATGAAAATTACAGGCCTCTCTCATCTTTTTAAGTGGGAGAACTTGCACAATTGGTGGCTGACTAAATACTTTTTTTGCCCCACTGTACATTTGGACCTGTCCCTAATCTCTCATGGCCAGACTGCGTAAATCGAGCATCTGACCAAATTACACCAGATTTTAGTTCTGTGAAATGAACATCTGCTAGGTATTTCTCACCTCATCCAGAGCCAAATCCTTTGACTTTCAAATGATGAGATCTGAATGACTTCTACCTATTCCATAGAGAGAGATGGAGATAAATGGAGAGAACTCTGCTCCAAACACAGGGCCGGTAATTAGTCAGCTGGCGAAAGAGAAATGGCTGCCAAGTGAGTCAGACTATCTTGGCTGTACTGTATCTCATTCTTAAAAATCACCAGAAGCTTTGCTTCAGAATGCTTTGCTACTAAAAGGATTGATTTAGAGAGATCATTGCTAATAATAATAGTAATATCTACAGGGAACACTTTAGTATGGTGAAATATGCTATCTAATGACCAGCCTTTAAATACGCTGATCAGGAGTGTGTGGGTTTCACAAGCTATCACCAGTTCCTTTAATCAATGACTACTGTTTAACCTAATGAGCATTGTTAGAATAACAAATGTTGGGAAATTTTGGACCTCTGTTTACGAGGTGGCAAGCTGTTTTTGATGTGGCTTGAATGTATGGTTGTTCTAGTTCCCCAAAGAGCCAGCGTAGAAATGAACACTCTCCAGATCATAAATTCAACATTAGTAATTTATTCCCCGGCCTCCATCAGAACACTAATGAGGAAAACAAGGCATATTCAGAATTTTATACAGCAGGGGTATTTAACTCTTACCCTACGACAGGAATCATCAACTAGATTCAACCGCGGGCCAATTTTTTCTGGAGCGGATGGTCGGGGGGCCAGAACACAAATTCACTCTGACTATCTACTCCGATTTCAGAGAACTTTCGTCTGAGTGTGCCAGAACGCAGAATAACTGATGAATTTACGAATGTGCAACACTCGTTGAATATGACTGGTGTCAGTAAACGTCTGCAAATATAATTTTTCTTCAATTGTTGCCAGCAGCACAGTTACAGTCACCAACACTCTGGATAACATGACAAGAGCCAAATAAAGGCGAGTAAAATGGTTAAAGTGAGGTGTTCTCTCTTTTGTGTCTGGAAGTAGCGCGCAAGCTAGCCAACTTTACCCAGTTAGCTTGGGTGCTTGACTGCCGTTGTGAGGTCAGAACGCTTGGATCAACTCTACTCCTTGGCCCGAGCGTCCAGTGTGCACTCTGAACGCTCCAAGTGTGAAATGTTCCAAATTTACAAACGGACAATCTGACAAAGCTCTGAATTTACTAACGCCCAGAGCAAACTCTACACTGCACCAGAGTGAATTTATGAACTCACACATAATTACAAATCATTTGTAGACATAAAATTGACCACAGATATAGTTTTTGACTGAAACACAATCATTTCAAACCTGGCTTACATTTGTATATGATCACATCTCTCTATTATGAGTGGAAATAATTGGGGAAAGATTTCCAAAATGAAAATCAATTGGAGCTGATTCCTGGTGTTTTGAAAGTCTTTTATGTCCAACAATGAACATAGCATTTCTTTTTACATGGGGGCCAAAGTAAGCCCTGCGCAGGATGCCATTTGGAGAGCACTGCCCTTTGAGGTCCGGAGCCTGCTGGTTTTCTGTTCTATCAGACAATTAATTTGCAACCACCTGATGTTTCAGGTCGAAATCAGTCCCTGATTAGAGGAGAACAATGAAATAACCCAGTGGAACTGGCTGTGAGCTCCAGAGTTGAGATTGAGTGACATACAGTGTCCTTAAAGTTACAGCTAGCATGACAAAGAGGTTTATCAATATTTTTGAAGTATTTGGTTTTAAATATACTTAAGTATCAAAAGTGAAAGTAATTGCTAAAATATAAAATGATATATAATAGTCAAATATAAATGTAAAAGTAGAAATCATTTCAAATTCCTTATTTGAAGCAACCCTGACGGCACCATTTTCTTGTTTTTAATTTATTTACAGATAGCCAGGGGCACAGTCAGACATCATAATTTACAAATGAATCATGTGTTTAGTGAGTCCGCCAGATCAGAGGCTCTAGGGATAACCAAGGATGTTCTCTTGATAAGTTTGTAAATTACACAATTTTCCTGTCCAGCATTCAAAATGTAGCGAGTACTTTTGGATGTCAAAATGTATGGAGTAAAAGTAGATCATTTTCTTTAGGAATGTAATGAAGTAAAAGTAAAAGTTGTCAAAATAGAAATAGTCAGTGAAGTACAGATACACCCAAAAAACGACTTAAGTAGTACTTTCAAGTATTTTTTCTTAAGTACTTTACACAACTGCTCCAGAGCCAGTATTTCCTAGCTACAAATAGGTTTGAAACGTTCATCCCCCACATTTCACAGAGGAGAAGAAATTCTAGTGCTGACATTTTGTGGACAGTTTTACACCATCCTAACAGTCCTAAGACCACATTCTACTCCTTCACATGTAGACCTTCAGAGGCCCAACACTATAAAATTAATCTTAAATAAAAGGCAATCAATGGTGATTTTCTCTCCGCCAACCAGATTAAACATAACTTCCTGGAAAGTCATCTCCAGGCGCTAAACAGCACTAAGAGGCTGAATTTAAAAGGCGGTTCCTCTTGGCGGACACACAGAGGTGTGGATTCTGCCTCCTCTCATCGGATGCTATTTATATCTGCTGTATGTGATCATTCTCCCAGTGGCCACAATCAAACCGCCTGAGGAGGTGTGAGCTATTCTAAAGGGATAGAGGATTGTATAGAGGCGTGTGTGTGTGTGTGTGTGTGTGTGTGTGTGTGTGTGTGTATGTGTGTGTGTGTGTGTGTGTGTGTGTGTGTGTGTGTGTGTGTGTGTGTGTGTGTGTGTGTGTGTGTGTGTGTGTGTTTGTGTGTGCGTGCGTGCGTGCGTGCGTGCGTGCGCGCATGCGTGCGTGCGCGTGTGTGTGTGTGTCCCAGTGAGAGATGGATATAGGATGTAAGACTCACAGCGAACAGGCTATGGATAATCAGGTGGAAGATTCTCCTTGGGTCAGGCTTCCATTATTTTCACCTCAGCAAAAGCCTTATTCCTGAGCTCATTCTGACCATCATAAGACCGTCCTGTAGGAAAGAGAGAGAAGGAAAACACAGTTTAAACATCAAATCCACCTCAGAACTTCATGAAATCAAAATCATCCCTCGATTACAAAAGTAAGGTTCTGTGAGTTGCTTCCTCAGTGAGAGGATCTCAGCGTTGACTGTTTTGCCCTAGAGCAAGACTCCGGGTGTCAGTCTGCTAGATGTGTACACAGTGAGCTACAACAAGAAGGTGAGCTAGACTGACGAGACCATGACTGACAAATTCATGATCCTCATCCATATATTATTACTACGTATCTGATTTTGGGACGAGCTAGTTCCTTTGCTCAAGGTCACAACACTCTACCGCCTCTCCTGTCCCTTATAGATGGGTTTCTCTCATGAGCGCTGTGACTGGCGCACATCTTACACCAGACGCTATTAGCGAGCTTTGGTGTTAGCACGAGGCAGCGTCATCCGTCTGGGGGTCAGACAGGCCATGATTCACCACACAGCAGTGACAACAACAACAACAATGGTAAACTAAACCTATCACTCACTCTTTAGTACTCTTTAGGTCCACAAACCACTTACTTAACATTAATATACTGCCTACTGTACTGCCTGCTGTACTGCCTACTGCAATGATAGCATCCGCTAGATATCGATGGGCTTGTGGATTGCACCACTGTTTTGGATGGTGAACTTGTCTACAGGGCCTAAAAGGATATCATGATGCATGATGGTTCCAATATGTCCACTCTTATATCCAATTACATAATCATACATTCTGGGAAACTCATGTCCCCATAATACACTTTGACATCAGCCATGTACTGTATAGGGCTGTGGCGGTCATGAAATGTTGTCAGCCGGTTATTGTCATGCTGCCGGTCTTATGGTAATTTACCATTAATTAACATAAACAGGTTTAGCATCACCAGGCCTCCATGCATACAAGCCGCTGATGCGCGCCTTTGAAATAAATCAATCAGTCAATTTCCTTTACACCATCACAATAAATCTACTATTTATTTCCGTAAGATCTAAAGAAACATTACGATATGAAGAGAATGTATTTCAGAAGAACAGAATATGAGTTGGTCTACTGTATGTTATCTGGCTATGCTTCATGCCATAGGCTGTAGGCTCATTCATTTAGCTGACAACATATGCTTATAAGTCCGTAACATCATTTTTATAGTAATATATATGATTTTATGGTAAGAAGGATACAATTGAACTTAGCTGAATAAAATCGAAATTATATTTTCCTCATTACAGTGCGAGTGTGCATATGAAGTGGCTATGTTGAACATAATAGTGATTGTTTGAAACATGCTCGATTTAGAGTAATTGGCAACTTTAGCTGTGAATGATACAAACCTTAGAAATCAAAACATATATGGGCTGCATGACACGACGACAGGCTGTGGATGATTTGAGAAAGTAGCTGAAAAAGCTTGCTCTCTGTGTCTTGCCTCAGGCTGCACAGCTGTTCTTTCATCAAGTGATCCTCTTGTCTTTACTAATATGTCAAATGAGTTTAGATTTAGAACAACAAAAAAATACATGTCAACTGTATTCACTCTATCAGCCTAGCGAATGGAGGCTGTGCTCTTTCGCACTGGTCTATTTTGTAGGTTAGGGCTACTTCAGTTTAATAAAGGATCATCAGTGGTGTAAAGTACGTAAGTAAAAATACTTTAAAGTACTACTTAAGTAGTGTTTGGGATATCTGTGTTTTACTTGACTATTTATATTTTTGACAACTTTTACTTTTTATTCACTACATTTCTTAAGAAAATGATGATACACTTTTTAGTCCGCACATTTTGTGTACAATTTTCCACCACTGTGGATCATGTGCTAAGTATGCAACTGAGAAATAAATATAAAAACACTTATTTCACTCCACACATCAAACACTGTTTAAGGAGCATGCTCTCGCTGCCCGACAGGTGATATTCCGCCCAAACTCTGTATGCCATGGGCTCTCCAACCTTACTCTTGCAGCTTCCCAGTGCTTAAGTTGGGAGATCTCTCAGGGTAGCCTAGTGGTTAGAGTGTTGGACTAGTAACCGGAAGGTTGCAAATTCAAACCCCCGAGCTGACAAGGTACAAATCTGTCGTTCTGCCCCTGAACAGGCAGTTAACCCACTGTTCCTAGGCTGTCATTGAAAATAAGAATTTGTTCTTAACTGACTTGCCTAGTTAAATAAAGGTAAAATAAAAAATAGTAATATGTTTTAGCAATGAAAATATATTTAACTAAACTGTTGACAGCTTGTCTTCGCGCTCAAGAATGAAATAACGGAGATAGAGGAGGAGAAGGAAACACATGGCGGTGAGATATTCTGTATAACTGAAGGTAATGTGTCACTCAATTAATTATTAAAATCAAATCAAATGTTATTTGTCACATACACATGGTTAGCAGATGTTAATGCGAGTGCAGCGAAATGCTTGTGCTTCTAGTTCCGACAATGCAGTAATAACCAACGAGTAATCTAACCTAACAATTCCACAACTACTATCTTATACACACAAGTGTAAAGGGATAAAGAATATCTACATAAAGATATATGAATGAGTGATGGTACAGAACTGCATATTTTATTTACCTTTATTTAACTAGGCAAGTCAGTTAAGAACAAATTCTTATTTTCAATGACGGCCTAGGAACAGTGGGTTAACTGCCTGTACAGTATATACATATGAGATGAGTAATGTAGGGTATGTAAACATAAAGTGGCATAGTTTAAAGTGGCTAGTGATACATGTATTACATAAAGATGGCAAGATGCAGTAGATGATATAGAGTACAGTACATGCATACACATATGAGATGAGTAATGTAGGGTATGTAAACATTATATTAAGTGGCATTGTTTAAAGTGGCTAGTGATACATTTTTTACATCAATTTCCATTATTAAAGTGGCTGGAGTTGAGTCAGTATGTTGGCAGCAGCCACTCAATGTTAGTGGTGGCCTTGAGATAGAAGCTGTTTTTCAGTCTCTCTGTCCCTGCTTTGATGCACCTGTACTGACCTCGCCTTCTGGAGGATAGCAGGGTGAACAGGCAGTGGCTCGGGTGGTTGTTGTCCTTGATGATCTTTATGGCCTATATAAAGATCATATAAAACATTCCCTATTACTAGGCTATTCAAAATCAAATACAAATTCACTTATTGCAGGCTAACTGTAAGCAGCCCTGCACAATCAATGAACCAGCTGTCACACCCTCATCTGTTTCAACCGGCTTTATGATTGTCTACACCCCCCTCCAGATGTTGCCCATCTTCCCCATTATCCCCTGTGTATTTATCCCCTGTGTATTTATACCTGTGTTCTCTGTTTGTCTGTTGCCAATTCGTTTTGTTTCGTCAAGCCTACCAGCTTTTTTCCCTTATGCTCCTGTCTCTCGATTGTTCCGGTCTGGATTACCTTTGCCTGCCCTGACCCTGAGCCTACCTACCGTCCTGTACCTTTGCCCCACCTATCTGGATTATTGACCTCTGCCTGCCCTTGACCTGCCTTTTGCCTGCCCCTGTTCGATTAATAAACTGTTGTTACTTCGACATTGTCTGCATCTGGGTCTTACCTGAAACATGATACCAACAGCATCGCCTAGGGCTATACGTTCTCTCCCAGACTAATGGATAGACATTTTCAAGCGTAGCGTAAGGTAACCAGTCCATCCAGAATGTATAATAATACAGTTCACACTCAGGCAACACCTGAGTGTAGACATGATGGTAGGAACACTCATATCCTCAACACCGGGGCCCCACAAAGGTGTGTGCTCAGCCCCCTCCTGTACTCCCTCTTCACCCATGACTGCATGGCTACGCACGAGTCCAAACCAATCGTTACGTTTGCTGATGACTCAAAAGTGGTAGGCCTGGTTACCAACAATGACTAGAGAGCTGACAAGGAAGTTAAAGCCCTTGTGGAGTAGTGTCTGGAAAATAACCTCCCCCTCAACGTAAAAAGAACAAAGGAGCTGATCATGGACTACAGGAGACAGAAGAGGCAACAAGACATCACATTCACATCGATGGGGCCGCAGTGGAGAGGTTCAAAAGCTTTAAGTTCGTCAGGTGGCTGAAGAAATTCACCATTGAGAGCATTCTGTCGGACTGCATCACCGCCTGGTACGGCAACTGCACTGACCTCAACTCAATGGCTCTCCAGAGGGTAGTGCAGTCAGCCCAACGCATCACAGGGGGCATGCCCTCCAGGACATTTACAGCACTTGTGTCAAAGGAAGGCTAAGGACGTCAGTCACCCGAGCCACGTTCTCTTCACTCTGTTACCATCTAGCAGAAAGACACTTAGTTCCTATTTATAGCCTAGTGGTCCATTGAGACACAACAATGTAAAGAAATTACAATGATAATATGTTTAAAGGTAAATGGCAATTATAGCACAAATAATAAGATAAATAGTATGTCTCATTAATCAATAGGCCATGTCAAAATATACATAGGTGATATTTGCGTTCCAGTGAATCCAGAGACACAGAGACCCAAATAATCAAGGCAACAACATTATAGAAACGAGGACAGTGACAAATCATCACTTAGACCCTTAGGATCCACAGAGTGTCAGGAGTACAGCCAGAATGCCCATTTTTGTTTTAGTTTACGTATGATGTCACCTCCTCTCTGTGAAATTTATGATCTATGGCTTCAAAGCACAGGGAGGAAGGTGAGCCATTGTTGGCTTCAATGCAGTGGATCGCAATAACATAGTCCGTGTTTTTATTTTGAATAGCAGCCTTATGTTCTGCAATGCAAAGTTTAAATGCTCATTTAGTTTGACCAATATACGCAGCCCCACAAGATGCATTTCAGCATGTATGTGACATTTGTGGTGCTACAATTAATGAGGCTTTGGATTTTGCATTCTTTACCTGTTCTTGGGTGGTAAAAACTTTAGAATTGGTCGTATTGTCACAACGTACACAGTGGCCGCATTTGTAATTGCCATTGGCTGGGCCTGGGAGTAAATTGTCATGCTACTTGGGTAGCTGTGTGCTGTGTGTAACGGAATCGGCTAGATTGCGCGCATGGCCAAAAACAAATATGATGGGGCAATTTTGTGAATTTTTGAAGATGTTCCAGTGTTTCAATACAATGAGATGAGACTGGCACATGGGTTATACTCTATGGAAAAACACAAACGTGGGGGCGTTTTGTCCTGGTTTCTGTTTCTGACGTTCAGAAAAGGCCTGTTCAATGACACTCTTATCAAACCGGCATTGCAGAAACGTAGTGCGCATATCATTAGCTTCACAGAGTATAACCCTTGTGCCGGTCGTGTCAAATCCATTGTATTCAAACACTGGAACATCCTCAAAAGTGACCCAAATCTACATGAGTTCACAAAATTTCCCCCTTGCATTTGTTTTTGCCTTACTCGCAATCTAGCGGATTCTGTTATACACCGCATGCAGCTACCCAAGAAGCTGACACTTGGCTCCCAGGCCCGCCCAAGGGTAATTACAAATGTCCATTGTGACAATATGACCAATACTAAAGTTTTTTACCTCGAGAACAGGAAAAGAATACAAAATATGAAGCTTTATTAATTCTAGCACCACAAATGTCATATATTTGCTCAAATGCATCTGCAAGGCTGCGCATATTGGTGTATTAGTATTGTATTTGTGAGACAATATACAGCACTATTGGAGTTGGCAACAAGCATTTCACTGCACCTGCAATAACACCAGAAAATCTGTGTATGAGACTAATAAACTTTGATTTGATTCTGAAAGTTCTAAAGGAACCTTTACTGAGCTTTCTGTTATCTCCCTCTCTCTCTCCCTCTTTCTCTCTCTCTCTCTCTCTCTCTGTCCCTTTGTCTGTGTGTCTGTGTGTCTGTGTGTCTGTGTGTGTGTCTGTCTGTCTGTCTGTCTGTCTGTCTGTCTGTCTGTCTGTCTGTCTGTCTGTCTGTCTGTCTGTCTGTCTGTCTGTCTGTCTGTCTGTCTGTCTGTCTGTCTGTCCGTGTCGGACTCACTTCAAGGTCTCCCAGCTCATTAAGTCGCTTTCTTTTTCCTTCCACCTGTATTGCTGTGGGGCTATGCTCAGTGCTCAGCCCCAGGTCGTTACAACACATCAATCGCCTTCATGTCACTCCACAAATGGACACGATTACTGTGACTGAGGAGCCCAGGTTATATGTGAATGGTGTGCGACTGTGCTCCTAATCAAAGTGACATGGCAATACTGCGAGGCAACACCCACGGACCGGCTGCACCAGCCAGTCAGCCGCCACAGCCAGGAGCAGATTCATCACCCGCCAACTGCTGCCTAGTTGACTGAGTCACCGCCGCTCAACTAGTGTTTTACACGTAATAGCTTAGCTGTCAATCCCACAGAGAAACTGTAATGCACTGTACTGTGTGTGACCAGCAACATGGTGCAGTGAGTACTGTTGTGACACCTGTTGATAAAGGTTATATGGTGTGTAATGGTGTCATATATAACAGTGTCAGACTATTGACTGTAGATTCTCTATTGATTTTGCTTTTTTTGATCCAGGACTAGCCTTAATCTGTGTCTGAGAAACCACCCAAAGTGTTTAGCTTCACTGTACTAGTATAAGAAAACAAACACCACAATATAATCTCAGTGGACAGTTTATTAGGTACATCTAGTACCGGGATGGACCCCCCTTTGCCTCCAGAACATCCTGAATTATTTGGGGCAAGGAAACGTTTCTCAGTTGGTATCAAGGGACCTAACGTGTGCCAAGTAAACCCTAGACACTGTCGTGCGTGAAAGCCCAGGAGGCTGGCTGTTTTTGAGATACTGGAACCGGCGCACCTGGCACTGCCGATTATACCACGCTCAAAGTCTGTTTCACCCATTCTAATGTTCAGTCGAACAGTAACTGAATGCCTCGATGCAGGTCTGCCTGCTTTATATAGAAAGCCGCGATCACGTGACTCACTGTCTGTAGGGGCGAACCATTTCCGTGAGCGGGGTGGTGTAAACAGTCACCCCTATGTAAAACTACGTAAACAGTATGTGCACATTGTTTCTTGATAGCACACGACTGCCTCATCATGTATAACAAACTTGTTGTCCTGTCTTATTTCTTAATTTAACAAATATAATTTAGCCCCCAGCTTGGTTTTATCATTTTGCAAAGAGAGAGAGAGAGAGAGAGAGAGAGAGAGAGAGAGAGAGAGAGAGAGAGAGAGAGAGAGAGAGAGAGAGAGAGAGAGAGAGAGAGAGACTCCCAGCTGGGTGCTATGAGCTGACGGTGCAGTTCGTCTGTGATAACTATATATTCCTAACAAGACCACTTTTAATAGGGAAGGAACCCAACGGAGCATTTTAATATACTCTGTAATTACATACTGACTATGACTACCTTTTAAGCAGAATGATAAGACTGGAGCCACCAGCCATGTCTGCATACAGGCATGTAAAACCCTATTAGAATACAGTGCAGAGCCAGCAAAAACACCTTCAACTAATGAGTGTGAACATAACGCTCAGAACCAAAACAAATATTGATACTTTTCATTACTACACGCAAATAATATTGCCACTGAATATCTTATGGAATTTGAAAAAAAGCATTCCAAATACATGTTTTTGATGTGATTTCTCGGCATGAAATCTCTGATCTCTCTCTCATCTTTTGGACCTAAATCTCTCATCACCAATTGGAGGGTCATCAACAAATAAAAACATGGCACGTGAATAAAATTGATTCCGGGAGCATAGGCTTGGTTGCATAAAGCGCTATGGCTCAGTCCTTCAATAGTCAAACATTTGAAATTAATATTTAATTTAATATACAAACCAAATTTGCCACTCTCCCTGCATTGATTCTTACTCCACAGCGTTTCCATTTAGTTTACAATGGAATAGTTCACGATAAGAAAAACGGAGAGTCTAGCTCTTAAGTGAATTACAGAATGTTGAATTTAAAATATATCACATAGACTGTGTTTTCTACTTTAGAGAGGCGCTGCCGTGTAATAATAACACTGGGATTTGTCCTTCTCTAAACGGACCCTTTGAAGAGGTACTGCAACTACTGTATCAATGTGAATCAGATGCATTTGAATATTACAGTGTTAGGCTACATGAGGTAAATGGGTTAACACTGCAGACTGCAGCTCTGATAAAGGAGACCGATCTCTGCAAGCCCATTCATTGTGAATGTTCATTCCCAAAGGATAACGGAACAAAGGAAAGCTATTTCTGTCTGTCCATTACAGACATATCAAGTCCTCTCCAAAAATATGCCATCCCAAAGGGCTGGTCAGTAACACTCGTATCCATTCAAAAAAAAAAGGGATGCAAGAGAAAATAGAACTTCCATTGAAATCCAATTTATCCATTTTATGATACTTGGCATTCTTACTTGTAACTGATTTCTGTTTGTCTTGTGTTGAACTCCATTCCTCTCACTCTACCAATTAGGTAACAGTGCCTAGGCCTGTTCTAAATATAGCACTGCATCGCTGATGAAACCCAACATCTGTATCTAGAGCAGGGATGGGCAACTTTGATGGGGTGGGGGCCACAGAAAATCTGAACTCATCATGAAGGTCTGCGTACCCACATCTATACCCACACATGCAGTCAGAGCCGGCCCCTAGCGTTTTGGGGGCCCTAAGCAAAATGTTGTTGCAGTTTTCAAGCAAGTTTGCTGCAATTCTACAGATTTGTCTTTTGGGTGGAGAGAAGAATTTGCAGTTATGCAGCTAATTTCCTGCAATTCTACATATTTTGCCATAGGGTGGAGACAAATGTTTGCTGTTTTAAATATGATATCTACTGATCAATGGAGCCACTCCTGCTCTATAATTCGACTATTATTACTGCAAGTTTATAAAGCTGGCCACTTGCCTAACTTACCAATATAAAAATGTTAGCTGACATGCTCTAATTTTGTCAAAAGACCAACTGCTGATGCACAACCACATTTTGGAAATTCCGTTTTTTTACTCTCAACAGTAAGTTTGGTATTGTTATTTTATTAGCTGTTGCAAATGCAGAAGCTACTCTTCCTGGGGTCCACACAAAACATGAAACATGACATAATACAGAACATTAACAGACAAGAACAGCTCAAGGACAGAACTACATCAATTAAATTTAAAAAAGGCACACAGAGCCTACATATCATTACCAATACATACACACAAACTATCTAGGTTACATAGGGGAGAGGCATTGTGCCGTGAGGTGTTGCTTCATCTGTTTTTAAAAAAAAACAGGTCTGCTGTTCATTTGAGCAATATGACATAGAACGAGTTCCTTGCAATAATGGCGCTATATAATACTGTACACTTTCTTGAATTTGTTCTGGATTTGGGGACTGTGAAGAGACCCCTGGCGGCATGTCTGGTGGGGTAAGTGTGTGTGTCAGAGCTGCGTGTAAGTTGACTATGCAAACTATTTAAAACATTGTTTCTTACAGAAAGAAGAAGTGATGCAGTCAGTCCCTTCCAAACTGTCACGCTCTGACCATCGTGTTGTGTCTTTGGCATCATTAAACTGAAGATTAATCTTTATCAAATAACTCTCTGTAATTATTATCACACGATTAAACTGATTAATCATTTAACTGTAATTAACTAGGAAGTTGGGGCACCAAGGAAAATATTCAGATTACAAAGTTATAATTTTCCTAATATAACTTTCAGATATTTAACATCTGATCAATTAGTCTTCGAATTAATGAATTATTATTTTCCTCACGTCAGTCTCATTCCAAACGTCGTAAATTGTTGGTTATCTGCACGAACCCAGTCTTCACTATGAGTCATCCATACATCAATTGTCTTAAAATATTTGTTTACTAACTAAGTACTCACAGAAATGCATAACAAACAGTAGATATGGTTACAAAGAAATGATAGCGGATGTGCCCTAGTGGGCACAAAAGGAAAGTGGGGTCGACTGAGATACGACAACACACAGTTGATAATTATAACAATTTAAATGCTAATCCTTTGCACATGAATGCTCACTCATTCGGGAACAATTGCAATCAACATATATATTTACGCTTAGTGTGTCGTCGAGATCTCTGTTGAAAAGTTTGTTTCTGTTGGAGAGTTTGTCCGCTCTCTGTCTGTCGTGGTTAGAATGGATAGCTCAGAATGACATTCATTCATGTCATTATAGAATAGATGTTCTGGTGGTTGTCGGTCTTCGCGTTCAATGATACCGAATTCCTAGCTGCAGAATAGTAATTAATATAAAAGACTTGTTCTTATTCTGTCGGTATCGATAGTCTAAGAGTTTAACCACGTGGTATGGTTAAAGGATTCAGCCATCTACTCAAACCTTAGCTTATACTCAGGTTTATGGTCTCCTCTCAAACCTTGGCACTCTCGTTATCGAGGTAAGCTGGTCTCAACCTTAGTCGTCTCGTAATTGAGAGAAACATGGTCTGTTGAGAAATTCTCAAGGTGGGGGTTTTATTCGGAAGAGCAGAAAGGGGCCTGTCCCAGGACGACAGACCATAACTGTGCTCATGGGCGGTCCTCTGATTTAGTTAAACTCCAAAGGGAATTGCAGTTTCCTTCAGTAACTTCTAGTGTAGGGGGCAGTTTTTTTGTTTTTGGCTTAAAAACGGACCCATTTGAAACTACCTATTTCTCAGGCCCAGAAACTAGAATATGCATACAATAGAAAACACTCTAAAGTTTCCAAAACTGTCAAAATATTGTCTGTGAGTATAAAATAGCTGATATTGCAGGCAAAAACCTGAGGAAAATCCAACAAGGAAGTGCTGTTTTTACTGAAAGCTCTCTGTTCCATTGGAGGCCTTGCCTCCATTTAAAGGGATATCAACCAGATTCCCTTTCCCATGGCTTCCTCAAGCTGTGAACAGTCTTTAGACATAGTTTCAGGCTTTTATTTTGAAAAATGAGTGAGAAACAACCCATCCCGTCAGTGGATGGCTGGGTGACAGCAGAGTTTTTCATGCGCAACAGCCATTTTCTCTCTCTCTCCTATGGAAGAAGCTACATTCCTGTTGACATATTATCGATTATACATTGTAAAAACTACCTGAGGATTGACTATAAAAAACATTTGACATTTTTCTACGCACTTTACGGACACTATTTGGAATTTTCGTCTGCGATGTCGTGACCGCTCGAGCCTGTGGATTTCTGAACATAACGCGCCAAACAAATGGAGGTATTTTGGATGTAAAAATTATCTTTATGGAACAATAGGAACATTTATTGTGTAACTGGGAGTCTCGTGAGTGCAAACAAGGTAAGCGATTTAATTTATTGCTTTTCTGACTTTCGTGACCAATCTACTTGACTGCTAGCTGTTTGTAATAATTTGTCTACTGAGAGAGATGTGCTTACATAAACTCTTGGATAGCTTTCGCCAAAAATATTTATTGAAATCTGAGCTAAGCTGTTTTTTACTATATTGTACTTGTGATTTCATGAAAATTAAATATTTTTAGTAATTTAATTTAAATTTGGTGCTCTGCAATTCAGCGGATGTTGATTAAAATGATCCCGCTAACGAGAAGGGTGCGTCAAGAAGTTAAACAGTCCAAAATCACATTACACAATTTCACAATCAGGATCATCCTCACTCATTAATCTTATACAATAATTAGATGTAAGCCTCATATCTGAGGCTATTGTATAAATAGCGTTATGGTAATGTTGCCGTATTTACTCCCATGAGTTTCACAAAATTGTACCAAAAGGACCAGTTCGTAGCTTGATTCTTCACAGATATTTTATACTTTCTCCAGAACATAAATGTTGTTCGGACCTCAAGTTCTGTGAGGTGGAAGAAATTAATTTGTTCTCTCTATGAAAACTCACTCTCTCTCTATACTGTGGCCACGAGGAGATAATCTTCTCCAGGATTTACGACCTGAGGTCACAGCAGCCTGAGTATAGGAGACAGAGAGAGGGGGATGGTGCTCGCTGTACCCAAAGAGGGCAACGTCATGACAATAGAGAGCTGTTTATTCTCTATGTTGGTTGGGTCGGGTTGTGATTTAGGGTGGGTTATCTAGGGGAATTGTATTTCTATGGTGGCCTGATATGGTTCCCAATCAGTGGCAGCTGTTTATTGTTGTCTCTGATTGGGGATCATATTTAGGTAGCCATTTTCCCCATTGTGATTTGTGGGATCTTGACTAAGTTTGTGTGTAGTTCCGTTCTGCACTGCATGTAGCTTCACATTTAGTTTATTCCCTACATTTTGGTCTACTCTTTATGACAAACGTGACATCAACTGTTAGCCAAGAGAGACTGGCATGCAAAGTATTTATATCAGCCCTCTGATTACAATGAAGAGCAAGACGTGCCGCTCTGTTCTGGGCCAACTGCAGCTTAACTAGCTCTTTCCTTGCAGCACTCGGCCACACAACTGGACAATAATCAAGATAAGACAACACCAGATCTTGTAGGAATTGCTTGTAGGAATTGCTCAAAAAAGCAGAGCATCTATTTATTGCAGACAGACCTCTCCCCATCTTTACAACCATTGAATTGATATGTTTGACAGTTTACAATCTAAGGTAATGCCAAGTAATTTAGTCTCAACTTTTTCAACAGCCACACAATTCATTACCAGATTCAGCTGAGGTCTAGAACTTGTACCAAATACAATGCTCTCAGTTTTAGAGATGTTTGTTACTGGACACCCATTCCAAAACTGACCGCAACTTTTTGTTAAGGGTTTCAGTGACTTCATTAGCTGTGGTTGCTGATGCGTATATGGTTGAATCATCAGCATACATGGACACACGTGCTTTGTTTAATGCCAGTGGCAGGTCATTGGTAAAAATAGAAAAGAGTAGAGGGCCGAGAGAGCTGTTCTGATGTACACCACACTTCACATGTTTGACATTGGAGAAGCTTTTCCAATAATGAAAACCTTTTGAGTTCTATTAACAATGCACAGACATGAAACAGAAACAATGACGCCGGGGGAAGGAACCAAAGGGAGTGACATATATAGGGCAGGTAATCAAGGAAGTGATGGAGTCCAGGTGAGTCTGACGACTTGCAGGTGCGCGTAACGATGCTGACAGGTGTGCACCATAACGGCAGCCTGGTGACCTAGATGCCCGAGGGGGAAGCACACGTGACGCAGAGGATGAAAAGTCATAACACAAATGTTTTTTCAACAACAGGTCAATAATATCAAAAGGCAGCACTGAAATCTAACAGTACAGCTCCCACAATCTTATTATTATACATTTCTTTCAACCAATCAGTCTCTTGTGTCAGTGCAGTACTCCACATGCTGAGTGCCCTTCTCTATAAGCATGCTGAAAGTCTGTTGTTAATTTGTTACAGAGAAATAGCATTGTTGAGACCCAGACTGAGTTCCACGGGCCTACAATGAATGACACACGAGAGGGAGAATGAGTAAAAAGAAAAAGGATTGTTGACAAAAAAATAGGCTGAGCCCAAGTGTTTTACATGGACTGGGCTGACTGTGACGTAGCTTCATAGGTCCTACATACCCCGGACTGTCTCTGACACCCAAATCAGTTGCAATACCATGGGCCCCCATCACATCTACTATTGATTAATATCAGTCATGGTGGTGGCCAAAGGGTTGGTGGAGAGAGGGTTAGAGAGTGGTGAAAAGGCAGCAAATGTCCTTTGTAGCTCAGTTGGTAGAGCATAGTGCTTGTAATGCAATGGTAGTGGGTTTGATTCCCGGGACCACCCATACATAAAATGTATCCATGCATGATTGTCGTTGCATGGATACATTTTATGTATGGGTGGTCCCGGGAATCAAACTCACTAAGTGGCATAAACTGTATTATTATATTAGCCAGTGATAAGGTTGTCAGAGTCTTGACTAATTGGGGGGAAAACACAGCACCAAAGAAGCTTAGACCTCATTGTGTCTTTGATCCATAAAACATGATGAGTTCCATCCCCTTCTCTCCTTTCATTACCTTAATAAACATCCCAGAATAAATGAATAAAACATCCATTGAGGAAAACACAAAGTAAAAAGAAACAAGAACAACCAAAACACAAAATGATTTCGTGTATAAATGATTTGGAGAGATGATAAGAGCTTTTGATGAGGGATAAAATTTAGACTCAACAACAACCACATAACATACATCAAGGCCAGTGTAGCCTTGTGTAACAAGATCCGACCCAGTCATATTCACAGGGATGTAATCTACTGTATGCGATGCTATGTCCCTGAATGGTGAGCCAATGGCAAATGTGCATAAAGATGAAGGAATTCAGGTATTACGTCAACGATGCGCAACATGGTTCAATGTGCCTCCATCTTGTAGCTAGAATTGGGATCATGTATACTGTGCTAATGCCAATACAAAAAAAAAGAGTAACAGAGAGCTGTCACGGATTCCCCCGGTACTGCTGCTCATTCTGTGCACCAGCACTGGAGGTCTACTTCACCGGCCTCTAGGCACCACCGAACTGTTTCATTACGCACACCTGGTTCCCATTCCCCCTGATTGATAATTGTATACATGTGCCCTCTGTTCACCATTGCCTTGTTGGTTATTGTTCCCATTTCCGTTGGTCTTGTGCGCACCTGTGCTTTGTTGTTCCGGCTTCCGTGCTGCGTGTATTGTGTACTCGTTATTACGGGTCTCGTCCCATGTATTGTTGTGCACTTGTTATTACAGGTCACGTCCCGTGTATTGTTATTACGGGTCTCGTCTCATGTATTTATGAGAGGTTTAACCTTGCTCTTTTATTTGGGTTCCATCCCTGTGTTTTGGTATACATGTTTGTTTTGGGCTTCGTCCCCGTGCCTTTTCACGGCATGTTGTATTTTTGGGTGGAGTATTAAAACCCCCAGTTACGTAGTCCTGCGCCTGTTTCCAATCATTTATACAATGTGACAAGAGCACTGTCCAATCTGGCAAACTTAGCAAATAAGGCGTTTGTGGTAAGTAAATGGGGGCCGCCATCTTTCCCTACAGTTACCTTTTGAAGATTAAATATTTTCTCAAATCTACTGCACTTTAATGCTAGGAGTTTCTACACAGTCCCAGCTCATACTGCCACTGCACATCCAAAAGTGCCCAAACGTCCAATATACAGCCTGCTGTACTTCTCTACATAACTCCTGTTCTCAAAATAGGGATGTTGATAACTAATTAGGGGGCAATGGAGTAAATTTGTATGAAGACTGCCTTATAGTGAGGTGAGTAAGAAAAAGCAGAAGACAAGGTTATTATAGTGTGTTTTAAACACTTTCATACTGCAGCTACAAAAATTGAGCAACAAAACTCATTTGTTCCAATGAGTCTAATTTTCCCTGATGCAATGTGGAGCATCATCCATTGTAGTGTGCTCCAGTTTCAAGTGGAGTGGGAGGTGCTGCACAAATGTTTGCACATGTGCTTGACCGCTTCACCAATCTACTGACAACTGCTCTTCAACGATGTTATGAGGACCACTCAACATTTGTTACATCCTGCATGCAGCTAAGCATGCGACAGTAAGACAAGGTACGACGTAGGTACGACCCAAAAATATATAATTGATTGTTGGCAAGTGGAGGTAAGCATGATCGGCTTTATGCAAAGCAGCTTATAGGATATAGTGGCGATTGAGCATGTTTCATAGATAAATGAATTAACAAAATACAATGAGGATGTTCTGCTTTGGGAAACTATCAAGGTAATCCTCCCCATGGGAATATGGGTGAGTGTCACAGGCATCATTTATCATAGGAGGCACAAGGGCATGTGCCCCCTCAGATTTAAATTAATTACTCAACTTCATTCTTAAGCCCAAATTTTATCATAACTATTTATAAAAAGATCTGTCTGTCGGCTGTATTTTGCAGATGGGGCACACTGACTAGACTGTGCAAAGATTACCCCTCCCCCTATTCTCCCTAGTAAGTGGTTCCTTCCAAGGTGCACCACAGAGCAGAGATATGCTAGGCAGGACGCTAGATACTCTAATGCATGCAGACAGTATCGTCAGTGGAGGAGGAGAGAGAGTATAGAGTGACACACACAGTGTTTGATTTGATTTTAGCTGCCGGTGATGGGCAGGACTCACAGGATGTTTGCTAATTAATTTGATCAAGCTATATAGCCTATTGATTCCATCTTGATGAAAGAATAAAACACAAATGTTTTGTTGTTTCTCTGTAGTACTAGCCACCATCCAATTTCATGAAGTTGGCTTTAGTGAGCCAGCTAAATACTGTAGGTTCTCAATCTGTCACACCCTGATCTGTTTCACCTGTCTGTGTGATTGTCTCCACCCCCCTCCAGGTGTTGCCCATCTTCCCCATTATCCCCTGTGTATTTATACCTGTGTCCTCTGTTTGTCTGTTGCCAGTTCATTTTGTTTCGTCAAGCCTACCAGCGGTTTTCCCTCTGCTCCAGTCTCTCGATTGTTCCTGTTTCTTATTTTTCCCGGTGATGACTGTTCTGCCTGCCCTGAGCCTGCCTGCCGTCCTGTACCTTTGCCCCAGCTTTCTGGATTACTGACCTCTGCCTGCCCTTGACCTGTCTTTTGCCTCTCCCTGTTCAATTAATACACTGTTGTTATTTTGACGATGTCTGCATCTGGGTCTTACCTGAAACGTGATACAATCTCCCAACCTCATAACTAGCTACCAAGGCATTTCAGGCGGTCACTCAAGTTGTCTCACTTTCTTAGCTGACTTCAGGAAAGACTAAAAGTGCTTCCATTCTTGGGTTATGATACCTTATTCCTGTGTGGCAGTTGTATTAAACTCCTAAGGCATAAAAGTGAATTAATTAAAATTACAATTGAACAGGTTAAGATGTATTCTTAGATAACCTATGCAGATTATTATTATTATTATATTATTTTTTTACATAGAATTAGGCATAATGATTATGGTTTTAGATTGCGGGAAAAAATCAGTCTCGGGTATTTGGAAAATGCTAAGATCACCCCTGCTTCCATCCTCACACACTTTGTGGTCCCTCTAAAATAATTGGTGCATGATGCCCATGGCGAATGTAACGGAAGAGAAGCGAGGTCACTGCTTGGACGATTGTGTGCGTCACAGCTACTGTACAATACTACAGTCGTAATACTATGAAAATCATGTGGCACCATCTGGAGCCGGAAGCCTCTCCCACGCTGTATGAACACAGCACTAGGTTCTGAGTAATGCAAACATCAGCATATGCATTTGGCCTTTATGTCATCCCTTACATAAATCTCTCTTATGGCCCTCTATTACACAGTCACAACCATATAGATAGATACAGCATAGAGATATATACAGTATTTACTGTAACAACTATGATAACATTTTCTGACCTAGTGCTATGAGAACATGACTGGATTTATGAAATGAATGTGCCATTATCCACCAAAACCACACAATTAGGTTTGCTATAAAGCTGAGGGATGGTGTTGGATAAATGTACAGCATGTATGTACATGAACATTGAACAGCAGTTAATATTGCAGATTGTGCCGTTGTTCACCGATGTATATTTTACATTTCACATTCACATGTCACCTTCATGCCACCGTGCCAATCAAATGGAATTCTCTTTATCCCTCACCCACCTATCACAGGTGGTGCCAAAGCTTAGCACACATTAAAGCATGCAACTTAAGCTGTAGAGGGCCACGAACACTAGCTCAAATCCTCCCCTTGCTGTACACTGCTACACATTGTTATCTGCTTTGTACACAGTGTATATATGATTCCCTTTAGTCTGAGAACAGAGCACGTCTGTGGATAGCCTTGGCGAGCAATTCGTATGTTTCTGTTCATGGCACCACAACACATTGTGCCAAAGAAAAGGTTGGAACTTTTAGTAAGTTCTCTCTCTTTAATGGCAGTGCAGCCACCCAGAAAAGAGTTTAAATTCTCTCATGCAACACACATTTTAACAACAATTTGAGTCACACATACCGTACCAGTCAAAAGCTTGGACACACATACTCAAAGGTTTTTCTTCATTGTTACTATTATTCTACATAGTAGAAGACATCAACACAATGAAATAAAACATATGGAATCCTGTAGTAAATAAAAAAGTATTTAAAAAAATCAAAATATATTTGCCTTGATGACAGCTTTGCACACTCTTGGCATTCTCTCGAACTGCTTCACCTTAAATTGTTTTTCAACAGTCTTGAAGGAGTTCCCACATATGCTGAGCTGCATATGCTGGCTGCTTTTCCTTCTCTCTGCGTTCCAACTCATCCCAAACCAAACCATCAATTGGGTTCAGGTTGGGTGATTGTGGAGTCCAGGTCATCTGATGCATCACTCTCCTTCTTGGTTAAATAGCCCTTACACAACCTGAAGGTTGTCCTGTTGAAAAACAAATGATAGTCCCACTAAATCAAACCAGTTGGGATGGCGTATCGCTGCAGAATGCTGTGGTAGCCATGCTGGTGAAGTGTGCCTTGAATTCTAAATAAATCACAGACAGTGTCCCCAGCAAAGCACCCCCACACCATCACACCTCCTCCTCCATGCTTCAAGGTGGGAACCACACATGCGGAGATCATCCGTTCACCTACTCTGCATCACACAAAGACAACCAAAAAAAAATAAAAAATCTCTCATCAGACCAAAGGACATATTTCCACCGGTCTAATATCCATTGCCTGTGAAACATCTGGAATGTGTAGGTGTGTCCAAACTTTTGACTGGTACTGTATCTGCTATGCTAAATGAGACGTTAAAATTATCCTGGCAACCTAAACAAACCACAACAAGACTAGAATGTGTAAATCACATTCACTCAAATTTGCATGTGTTATATTGCCTGACACCAGCACCACAGAGACCAATGTACTGTACAGCATCATCAGTGAAAACTATGCCTTAGTGAAAATGCTCTAATTCCTGAGCTCAGAGGGTATCTATCCAAGCTTCAGAGCTATTTCCATATGCACTGGCAGATGGCTGGACACTTTCAGCAGCCCAGCGATATTCACACCTAGGCTCACACACAGCACATACTTGGCTAGCTTGCCATTGTCATGTTGTCCGTGGGCGAGTGACTGTAGGCCAGTGGCGGGTGACCAGCCAGGGTGAATCAGTGGGGTCGTGAGTGACACATACCAATGAAAGGCTCTATAAAGCAGCCTGGGGGTGGAGGATGTTGGCAATATTCTGCAGAGCAGAGTAGAGAGGCCATGCCATGCTTTAGTGTTTCTGGCTCTGAGCTGAGCCTGTATAATAGAGATGGGTGGGCATGGGGGACTTGCTCTGACTACACATAGATCACACACTGTACACAGTGCACCAAACTGCCATGAATTATGAACAAATCCATTTGGAAAGAAGAGAAAGAAAGATCAATCTGTGTGAAAAGGAGAGCACATTAAAGGGGAATGGAAACACTTGGCTTTAGAACACCAGCTAACTGTATAACTGTAAATTGCCATATTGGCATTGTTGCGTCACTGAAAGGAGAGTTTGGGAATTTCTGAATTTACTGACACCATGACCTCTGCATGCATTAGTGAGCATACTTTGTTGGTCTCAAACCATATATGAAAACATGATACATATTTTGAAAGCTGAAAAACAGCCCTTTCAAATGATACGACAAACAATAGCACCACATCAATCAAATGGTAATCAGTCAAGCAAAAACACCTGTGAAAATGTGTATCTTAAACAAAAATCAACACTTTTTTCCCCAAAAAAGCTGCCATTTATACAAATTCCTAATGACGATAGAGAAAAAACAGTGTCACGCCCTGACCTTAGAGAGATGTTTTATTTCTCTATTTGGTTAGGTCAGGGTGTGATTTGGGTGGGCATTCTATGTTTTCTATTTCTTTATTTTTGGCCAAGTGTGGTTCCCAATCAGAGGCAGCTGTCTATCGTTGTCTCTGATTGGCAATCATACTTGGGCAGCCTTTTTCCCACCTAATGTTGTGGGTAATTGTTTATTTTCGGTGTGTGTTTGTGTGCGCCACAGTTGAGTCACATTTGGTTTCTGTTTACCTGTTTTTTTGTGAAGGTTTCACTTTATTTAAAAAAATGTGGAATTACATGCATGCTGCGCCTTGGCTCATCTATGACAGGGAGTTTGACAGAATTACCCACCACAAAAAGACCAAGCAGCGTGCGCCAACTTGAAGGACGAGCTGGACCGGGGAGGAGATTATAGCAGGGGACAAGACCCGGTCACAGAAGCCCGAGAGGCAACTCCGCAAATTGTTTTGGGGGAGGCACACGGGGAGATTGGCGGAGTCAGTTTAGACCTGAGCCAACTCCCCGTGCTTACCGTAGGGAGCATGTGACCGGTCAGACACCGTGTTATGCGGTGATGCACACTGTGTCTCCAGTGAGCATTCACAGTCCGGTGCATTCTGTGCCAGTGCCCAGCATTTGCCGGGCGGAAGTGGGCATCCGGCCCAGTGTATCAGGTGCCTGCTCCACGCTCCAGGCTTCCAGTGCATCTCCCCAATCTGGTGAGAACTGTTCCGGTTCCACGTACCAGGTCTCCAGTATGTCTCCCCAGCCTGATAAGCCCTGTGGCAGCTCCATGCACCAGGCTTCCAGTACGTCTCCTCAGTCCAGTGAGACCTGTTCCAGCTCCACGTACGAAGCCTCTAGTGATGATCCATGGCACGAAGCCTCCAGTGATGATCCATGGCCCAGAGCCTGCAGTGAAAATCCAGGGCACGGAGCCTCCAGCGACGGTCCCCAGTCCGGAGCCTCCAGCGACGGTCCCTAGTCCAGAGCCTCCAGCGACGGTTCCCAGTCCAGAGCCTCCAGCGACGGTCCCCAGTCCAGAGCCTCCAGCGACGGTCCCCAGTCCGGAGCCTCCAGTGACAGTCTCCAGTCCGGAGCCTCCAACGACGGTCCCCTGATTGTCTGAGATAATGGGTGAGCTGGACATCCAGAGAGTTTAGATTGGTCTTGAAGTAATCCTTTCTAACGAGGCTTTTTTTAAAACGATATGATGTAGTAAAACGGCATAAGTGTTGCTCTCCACTTTCTGGACTGAGTTTTGAAATTAGTGGAATTAGAGTAAGATAGCTAATGAGATGGAGAAAACACCTGCCTCCGGATTACATCCTCAAACTAAGGCCAACCATGGCATTTGTGACATAGGGCAAAGCGTCCATTCATGTATATGGGTAAGATAGTCTAGCTAGCTACGTTTTCAGACATTACAATCAATTTTTTTTTACAGAAAGTTATTTTCACTTTAAGTTAAAGTGTACTGTTAGCTAGCTAGCGAACGTTAGCTGGCTTCCTCACTAGGTAACGTAACATGTATGATCTGTGTAGTAATATATATTTTTTTATTTCAGAGCCATTTGCTTTGCTAGTTATAGCCTGATGTTAGCTATCTAACATTGAACCTGGTAAATTAGCTACCTGCAGATTCATGCAGGTTAGTAACGTCATTAGTTGGGATTATGGTTCATTGTTTAGCTAGCTAGCTACACGTCTTAACAAAATACTTCACTGTGCAAGTAACCATTTCAATAGAATGTTAATGATGTCACTGCGACAACTGTTGATAGACGTAGCCAGAGCGAATTTACCAGCTATCTACTCTGGCTATTTCAGAAGACTCTTGTCTGAGTGTGCCAGAGCACAGAATAACTGATACATTTACGAATGCTTAACACCCGTTGAATATGGCCGTTGTCAGTAAACGTTGGCAAAATGTTTTAATTAAATTGTTGCCAGCAGCACATTTGCAGTCACCAACGCTCTGGAGAACACAAAACCAGCCTAACCAGCTCTGCTAGGGTAAGTAAAATTGTCAGAGTGAGCTGTTCTCTCATTTGTTGTCTGGAAGTAGCAAGCAAGCTAGCCAATGTTAGCCAGTTGTCTTGGGTGATTGACTGCTGTTGTTAGGTCAGCTAGCTAACATTATGTGTATGATCTGTGTAGTAATATTATTCATATCTCAGAGCCATTTGATTTGATAGTTATATATAACACAAAACCAGCCTAACCAGCTCTGCTAGGGTGAGTAAAATGGTCAGAGTGAGCTGTTCTCTCATTTTTGTCTGGAAGTAGCTAGCAAGCTAGCAAACATTAGCCAGTTAGCTTGGGTGCTTGACTGCTGTTGTTAGGACAAAACGCTCAGAGCAACCCTACTCCTCGGCCTGATTGCCCAGTGTGCGCTCTGAACACTCCTGAAAGAGATGGGCGGGGCTAAAACTTAAGAGGCCGTGAAAGATTCTGAATGGTGTAGACAAAGAAGTCCAGTACTGTATGTGTACCAAAACATTCAAAGGCCATTTTCTCAAAAGTAAGGTTACAAGTTCATCAAAAAGTAGTTTAGCGTTGTTCTTCAACTGTAGTGTATGATATACCATTTTCTATCTCTGAGTCTCTACTTTTGTCCAATGTAAAAAAAATCACAATTTCAAATTTAGCTAAATAAGACCGAATTGAGCCGGTCGGTCACATATTGAGTCTTCCTTATTTAGTAAGGGTTTAAAATTTGAAATCAGAATAGTAATACATTTTTTTTTTACTGTGAATGAGTTAAAGCAATTTTAGCGAGAACAGTGTAACTTTTCTATAATTATATGGATGTTCCGTGATCAGACACTTTCTTATCTTGATAGTATATTAAACACATACTGTATATACAGTGCCTTGCGAAAGTATTCGGCCCCCTTGAACTTTGCGACCTTTTGACACATTTCAGGCTTCAAACATAAAGATATAAAACTGTATTTTTTTGTGAAGAATCAACCATAAGTGGGACACAATCATGAAGGGGAACGACATTTATTGGATATTTCAAACTTTTTTAACAAATCAAAATGGAAAAATTGGTGCAGTGCACCTGCACTGTGATAGTCCCAGAGGTCCGCTAAAAGCGCAGAGAGCATCATGAAGAACAAGGAACACACCAGGCAGGTCCGAGATACTGTTGTGAAGAAGTTTAAAGCCGGATTTGGATACAAAAAGATTTCCCAAGCTTTAAACATCCCAAGGAGCACTGTGCAAGCGATAATATTGAAATGGAAGGAGTATCAGACCACTGCAAATCTACCAAGACCTGGCCGTCCCTCTAAACTTGCAGCTCATACAAGGAGAAGACTGATCAGAGATACAGCCAAGAGGCCCATGATCACTCTGGATGAACTGCAGAGATCTACAGCTGAGGTGGGAGACTCTGTCCATAGGACAACAATCACTCGTATATTGCACAAATCTGGCCTTTATGGAAGAGTGGCAAGAAGAAAGACATTTCTTAAAGATATCCATAAAAAGTGTCGTTTAAAGTTTGCCACAAGCCACCTGGGAGACACACCAAACATGTGGAAGAAGGTGCTCTGGTCAGATGAAACCAAAATTGAACTTTTTGGCAACAATGCAAAACGTTATGTTTGGCGTAAAAGCAACACAGCTCATCACACTAAACACACCATCCCCACTGTCAAACATGGTGGTGGCAGCATCATGGTTTGGGCCTGCTTTTCTTCAGCAGGGACAGGGAAGATGGTTAAAATTGATGGGAAGATGGATGGAGTCAAATACAGGACCATTCTGGAAGAAAACCTGATGGAGTCTGCAAAAGACCTGAGACTGGGATGGAGATTTGTCTTCCAACAAGACAATGATCCAAAACATAAAGCAAAATCTACAATGGAATGGTTCAAAATAAACATATCCAGGTGTTAGAATGACCAAGTCAAAGTCCAGACCTGAATCCAATCGAGAATCTGTGGAAAGAACTGAAAACTGTGGTTCACAAATGCTCTCCATCCAACATCACTGAGCTCGAGCTGTTTTGCAAGGAGGAACGGGAAAAAATGTCAGTCTCTCAATGTGCAAAACTGATAGAGACATACCCCAAGCGACTTACAGCTGTAATCGCAGCAAAAGGTGGCGCTACAAAGAATTAACTTAAGGGGGCTGAATAATTTTGCACGCCCAATTTTTCAGTTTTTGATATGTTAAAAAAGTTTGAAATATCCAATAAATGTCGTTCCACTTCATGATTGTGTCCCACTTGTTGTTGATTCTTCACAAAAAAATACAGTTTTATATCTTTATGTTTGAAGCCTGAAATGTGTCAAAAGGTCGCAAAGTTCAAGAGGGCCGAATACTTTCGCAAGGCACTGTAGCTGTCCGATGACACATTCTGATGGAATGTTAATTTCTAAACATAGCAATGTGAATGCAAAGAGGACTCAGACCACAAAATAGATTAAGTGAACTTGCAAAGAGTTTGTGTCCTCATTCAAAGGCAGGGGCCGTGTGAATACATTGTTTTTGCTTTGTTTGTTTTTTTACCCAAAAGTTCACTTTAAAGAGGACTGAGATCAGTTAAAAGAGGACTATATGTGAAAACACCCTTAGTCTTAAATATGACAAGGAAAGACATACACAAGTAACATATTTTGAATAAAACCAAAACTTTATCGAAACAACAAGGCTAGGGGAAGATATTGTCTCATTCAAACCTGAAAACAATGTGGCTCACTGTGCACATCGCTGTCATGACCAAAACATTATATCCAAAATTAATCTCAGGGATATTGTTACCAAAATTGTTATGTAACTACAAAATATGATAAGAATAAGGCATAGTATGACATAATATTACAACTTCATTTTCTTTTGTACTACATTCCACTAGGCCGATATCCTAATACACAAAGAGTCAGAATGGAAAAAAATGAAAGCATAGATTGATGAACAAAAAAAATGATTTAATCAATTTTAGAATAAGGCAAAATTACCAGTGACAGTCTGAGATACTTGGTGAAGACTTTGAGTCCCTTTACTCGTGCCTATGTGCGCAATGAGTCACACTCACTGGAGTGCCACTACCTAAAACAATTTTGGTCCCCTACAATATATTTACCTTTATTTCACTAGGCAAGTCAGTTAAGAATATATTCTTATTTACAATGATGGCCTAGGAACAGTGGGTTGTTCTGCCTGTTCAGGGGCAGAATGACAGATTTGTACCATGTCAGCTCGGGGGTTTGAACTTATAACCTTTTGGTTACTAGTCCAACACTCCAACACTCCAACCACTAGGCTACCCTGCCTCCCCAGCATAACTGCTCTCCCATTCAGGTGCTACACAAACAAACCACATCATATTCTCCTTTCTAACTTTCCTGTAACAAAGTCAACAATTTCTACGGAAGTACATTGAAGTTCATCTAGGCTCAGCTAGGCTGTGAGGGTGTGTCCTGTGAGGGTGTAATTGTCCCTCAGCCCTTTTGAAACTTCAGCAGCATCATGTCCACTCTCTCCAGCCCCTGCATACCCTCAAAAAGGTCTGAGAGCTGACAGTCCACCACAGTGTCAGAGAGAGAGCGAGATAGAGAGATAAAAAAACACCCACTAAAATACAGTGCCTTCAGGAAAGTATTCAGGCCTATTGACTTTTTCCTCATTTTGTTACGTTACAGCCTTATTCTAAAATAGATTAAAGTATTTTTTCCCCTCATCAATCTACACACAATACCCAATAATAACAAAGCGGTAACAGGTTTTTAGAAATGTTTGCAAATGTATAAATAATAAATACCTTATTTGCATAAGCATTCAGACCCATTGCTATGAAACTTGAAATTGAGCTCAGGTGCATTCTGTTTCCATGGATCATCCTTGAGATGTTTCTACAACTTGATTGGAGTCCACCTATGGTAAATTCAATTGATTGGACATGATTTGGAAAGGCACAAACCTGTCAATATAAAATCCTAAAGTTGACAGTGCATGTCAGAGCAAAAGCCAAGCCATGAGGTTGAATACATTATTCGTAGAGCTCTGAGACAGGATTGTGCCGAGGCACAGATCTGAGGAAGGGTTCCAAAAATGTCTGCAGCATTAAAGGTCCCCAAGAACACAGTGGCCTCCATCATTCTTAAATTGAAGAAGTTTGGAACCATCAAGACTCTTCCTAGAGCTGGCTGCCCAGCTAAACTGAGAAATCGGGGTACAAGAGCCCTGGTCTGGGAGGTGACCAAGAACTCGATGGTCACTCTGACAAAGCTCTAAAGTTACTCTGTGGTGATGGGATAACCTTCCAGAAGGACAACCATTCATGCAGCACTCCACCTATCAGCCCTTTATGGTAGAGTGGCCAGATGGAAGCCACTCCTCAGTAAAAGGCACATGACAGCCCAGTTGAAGTTTGCCAAAAGGCATCTAAATGACTCTCAGACCAAGAGAAACAAGATTATGTGGTCTGGTGAAACCAAAATTGAACTCTTTGGACTGAATGCCAAGCGTAACATCTAGAGGAAACCTGGCACCATCCATATTGTGAAGCATGGATGGTGGCAGCATCATGCTGTGGGGATGTTTTTCAGCGGCAGGGTCTGGGAGATTAGTCAGGGATGAGGGAAAGATGAATAGAGAAAAATACAGAGAGATCCTAGATGAAAACCTGTGCCAGAGCGCTCAGGACCTCAGACAGGACAATGACCCTAAGCACACAGCCAAGACAATGCAGGAGTGGCTTTCGGACGGACACGTCTCTGAATATCCTTGAGTAGCCCAGCCAGAGCCTAGACTTGAACCTGATCTAATATCTCTGGAGAGACCTGAAAAAAGCTGTGCAGTGAGTCTCCCAATCCAACCCGACAGAGCTTGAGAGTATTTGCAGAGAAGAATGGGAGAAACTCCCCAAATGCAGGTGTGCCAAGCTTGTAACGTCATACCCAAGAAGACTCAAGGCTGTAATCTCTGCCAAAGGTGCTTCGATAAAGTACTGATAAAGTGTCTGAATACTTATGTAAATGTGATATTTTATTTTATACATTTGCAAACATTTCTAAAAACCTGTTTTTGCTTTGTCATTGTGGGGTATTTTGTGTAGATTGATGAACAAAACAATATATTTAATCAATTTTAGAATAAGGCTGTAACGTAACAACATTTTTTTAAAGTCAAGGGGTCTGAATACTTTCCGAATGCACTGTATATAGTCCTAATAGTACATAATTGACAATTACCTTCCAGTCAAAAAACTTGGCTTAGCTAC
This sequence comes from Oncorhynchus mykiss, assembly GCF_057628025.1. Taxonomy (NCBI): domain Eukaryota; kingdom Metazoa; phylum Chordata; class Actinopteri; order Salmoniformes; family Salmonidae; genus Oncorhynchus; species Oncorhynchus mykiss. Next base: position 32,532,099 of record NC_143029.1, on the reverse strand, counting down.
TATTTTATGTCACAGATAACAAACACCTAAAGAGATATCTAGCTATGTAGTTATCTAGCTAGCTAGCTAATAATTATAAGTACGGGGATCATACATTTTACTGGTAAAATAGCAATCCTGCATTAGCCCTCTCTGGCTGGTTAGCTACATATCGCATCACTAGCAAATTTGTTTGAGCTCTGAATAATTCCTAAAGACAAACACTCTTCAAATTGTCAATAAGATAATTTTATGTTGTACAGATATCAAATAAAATATTAGCATAGACAAGATGAGCTAAATCAAGTACCGTTATGCTAGCCATCTACCTTCCTTGCTGATTGTCTACTCGGCTGACTGTCTACTCGGCTTGTTGTCAAAAGTTAATCTTATTAATCAGAAAAAATACTCTAAAATGTAAATATTATAATTACCAACATAAAAGTGAATGTGTTACTTACCTTAACATTGTTGTCCTGATCTCAATGACAGAGCAGTGTCGAAGTTGGAGGCGAGTGGAGGAAAGGGCAACATTCACATTCAGTCCCCATGCCAAAACTCACCATTTGCTCAACACTGCCAATGACGCAGTCGTTGCTATAGCAATGCACGATGGCGCTACCCATACCACTAATAAACATTGTTCAAGATCAAAATCCCCCAAAATAGAGATGTTCCCATGTTCAATGCACATGTTTAGTATTAGTGAATTGAAGACATCTCTTTACTTTCTGGCGTGTTTCTATTCCCCTTTGATTATCCAAAAGATCATTGTATATCGTGGTGCTTCTTTCTTCATTCTCAATCCTCCTTTAATCTACCCCAAGTTGGACAGAACCGAGGAGCCGGGATATTAAGATTGCTAAAACATTGAGCCGGGCAAATCAATCTCAGATCTAGTGATTTTCTTAATGGTGAAGAAGTGTGAAATGCTTTGAGACCAGTAACAACAGCCACAACAACAGGACAGCCACAAATGGAGTCCTAATGAATATAAAGACTGATAACCACTGTTTGATAAAGCACAGTACAGACTATCAGTGGAGCTTAATTTCCCCAGGCTCCAGTGGCCTGTCTAGTGAGAGTGGTCAAATGTGTGTAATTTACCTCTGTGTGTTCCTTCCTTCCTCCTTTATTTTGCCAAATGGCTTGGGAATGGGGAGTGAGTCAAGGTTAAAAGCATATACCTCCAGGGAGATCCAGCCAGCCACAGACAGGATACAGTTTAGGGGGGTATCTAGTGTAGCTCCAGCAGCACTCAAGGCCCTGGGCTCTGCGCTTTAAGGCAGGATATCTTTGGCTTTGTAAACATCCCCATCTCTGTCTCAGTGAATTCGCATCCATAAAACAGCTGTGGCCGGTATGGGAGAAACCTGACAAACACATTACCCGGGTGCTACCGCGTACGTGCAGCCGTGGTAGCATCTGCAATCAACAATTTGTTATTCAATGCAGATGGCAATTACACCGTTTTAGCGCCGTTACCCAAATAAATCTGTATGTCCTGGGAGACGACAGATGAAACCAGAGGGAATCGTCAACCTTGGGAGAAAAAGAAACCCAAGCAGCCGAATCTATGGTAGTGGTACATACAATTAATGCCATGGACTGGGCCATGATTGCGTATGGGGGACACGTCTCACTGTGAGTGAAGAGCAATCAAACACACAGATTCTCAGTCGAATGAATAAAATAAAGATGAGGCTGTGTCTTTGTCTGACCCTTTCCCACTCCTAGCCTGGGCTAATGGGATTGTGTTAGCCATAGGACAGGTGTCTTGTCTAGTCTCTAATGAGTGACACAGCACAAAGGGAAACTTTTCACAAACATTGCTCTGCTCATCTGCTGCCATTCTTAGTGCCTTGCGGCTTTGAGAGGTGGATCAGTGTCAGTTTGAAATGGAATCTCTGCTAGGAGGTAGCATTGGCAGGTAGCAACATCACATTGGGATATTTACTATATTTCTACATACATCTAGGGTAGTTAGTTACAGTAAAGTTAAATTACTCAATTGGCGTCACTGTCTGCTGCTAGAAGGTAGCATTGACTGTCGGCAACATCTCACTGGGAGGTTAAGTGTGTTTCTACGTAAATCCAGGGTAGTTAGTCACAGTTCTGTTTAATTAGTTAAAGAAATTAGCCTGATTCCCCACTGTACTGCTGTTCACCTCTGAAGCCAACATAGGCAGGCTACACTGTTATAAAGTGTTCATCTTGACACATCCAGGAGAGAACATGTTCTTTCAAAACAAATTCCTTGTTCAAACATGAGTGAGGTAGAGTAATTTATGGTATAACAAAGAGCACTGACCTTTCTGCCTCCTTGACGTCTCGTTCTCCTCTTCCAGAAAATTCTTGGCAATTGCTCTCCCTTGCATGTGATATACATGTATCATACTTCATCGGGTTACGCTCTCACCTAAAAGAAAAACACAAACAAACACCAGCGTGAAATATTCATAAACTTCAGAAACGGGACCAAAAAGAGGAACCATACACAGAGGATGCCTCTGCTGGCTGTTCACTTAGGGAAGGGAACTCTGTATTCTAGGTGGTTTTTGGATAAAGATCTCAGGTTGGTCTGTCAATCTGGCAATTAACCAGTGCAAGGAACCTAAAGGAAATCCAATATATTTCCATTATGGTGTTTACATGGAGCAGCAAAGCCCAGGGACTCCCTCCCCTGCAATTCATTACGCCGATACGCAATCCTTCCCTTGGGGCCGAGCCAATACTATTACACTGCACCCGCCATTTCTAATTTCGTCTGCTGATATCACAATCTGTGAAACTCAAGAAGAGCCAGTGGTCTTTCACAGTCACTCTCCTCCCTAACAGGTAAGTTTCCATTACAACAACTATATGCGTTCACAATTTATACCCCCACATTGTATAGGATATCGTTCCCTCAATCCACATTTAGTCACACTCCATGTAATGACACCACCAGCCATTTTCATTAAGATGGCTTGTTTTAAGATGATTTACAGCTACATTGTCAATTGACCACTTCTATCAATCTCAGTGTAATTTACAGTGCAGCATGTTTTTCACAGGAATATGAAGATAATAGAAAAAATAAAAATAAAAAATTTTTTTTTAGGAGTGTAGATTGATCCAGACATGCATTATTGGTTCTGCACAGGCAGTGATATAAATTAAAATGTTTCATTGGTAGCACTTTAAAAAGTTAGTAGCACCACATTCAATTTTGGAGCACCAGAAAATATGATTTCTTAAATTGATTGAGATTCAGCCTATATTGGGCCTATATGAATTCTAGCTACTTTAGAAGCCCTAGAAACTAATATGTAACAGTATAAACACATTAATTTATTATAAAAGCTAAAATGTTGATACAAATACCTGTCACTGAAATTACAACGTCATTTGTGGAATAATAGGTTTCTACATTGTGTAAAATCACTATTTTCCTATCTTTAAAAACATCAGGTTTGTGATGACAACATGCAAGAGTTCTCATTCATGCATTGCAAGAGTTCTGTAATGTATTAATTCACCACCTTTTATTGTGCAAAAATGTTTGGATATAATGGTAAAGTTACCAGGTTTTTAGCTCTAGCCAAAAAGGTAACTTGATTGAGCAAAGTGTGAACAAATGGTTGAAAGGATAAGTCGAGATTTTGTCATGAAAAGGGTATCCACAAGTTCATCTGACTCTGAGCAAGTAGATAAAGGGCCTCATTGCCAAAATCCCGAAGTATCCCTTTAACGACGTAGACAGACGCTCAAGTCGTTTTAGAATACCACAAAGTGGTGTAAAAATACTTTAAAGTACTATTTAAGTCATTATTTTAGATATCTGTACTTTTACTCCGCTACTGTACATTCCTAAAGAAAATAATGTACTTTTTACTCCATACATTTTCTCTGACACCCAAAAGTACTGGTTACATTTTGAATGCTTAGCAGGACAGGGAAATGGTCAAATTCACGCACTTATAAAGAAAACATTCCCTACTGCCTTTGATCTGGCAGACTTACAAAACACAAATGCTTTGTTTTTAATTGGTTGTCTAAGTGTTGGAGTGTGCTGCGGGCTACTTGTAAATTAAAAAACAAGAAAAATTGTCCCGTCTGGTTTGCTTAATATTAATTTGAAATTATTAATCTTTTACTTTTGATCCTTAAGTATATTGTAAACCAAATACTTTTAAACTTTTACTCTTGATCCTTAAGTATATTGTAAACCAAATACTTTTAAACTTTTACTCAAGTACTGTTGTATTTTACTTTTCAATTAATCTTTACTTTTATTCAATTATGACTGTTGGGTACTTTTTCAACCACTTCTCCCACCACAGCCCACGACATTGTTTATGGTCCTGGCGATCCGCTAGGAAGATAAAAATGGTTCTCTAGTAATATGGGTCAGATCTTTTGATCTGGTTGAGCTAGAAGCAAGCCATTTTCACTAAAGTAACGGTGCAACCATGACTCAAACTAATCTGCACTCTATTGTTTCTCAAGGGCACTCCGAAACAACGGTACAACGAAGCCTTATCATGGCGCCGGAGAGGATGGCTGACGTTTTATGGGCTCCTAACCAACTGTGCTATTTTGTTTGTTTTTTCGCATTGTTTGTTACGTCATTTTGTACATAATGTCGCTGCTACCGTCTCTTATGACGGAGAAGAGTTTCTGGACATCAGAACAGCGATTACTCACCTCGAAATAGACAAATGTTTTTTTCTGTCTAGTTCGTTGAGTCCAACGTGAAGGATATACTGCTTCCCGGAGACCAGGCCCAAATCCCGTCATTTGAGTTAAGGAAAGACGGAAATACAGGTTGCGGTGGTCTGGGTGCCTTTTGAAAATTTGTCGGCAACTGAGTAAACCACCACTACCCTCGGTATTATTTACCAATGTGCAATCATTAGAAAACAAACCCGGACGCTCTACGATTAAGACTATCCTACCAACGGGACATAAAAAAAAATAATATCTTAAGTTTCACCGAGACATGGCTGAACGATGACACGGATAATATAGAACTGGCTGGCTTCTCTGTGTTTTGGCAGAACAGAGCAGCTACGTCTGGTAAGACGAGGGGCGAGGGCTGTGTGTCAATTTGTCAATAACTGCATGTGCGCGATGTCTAATATTAAAGAAGTCTCGAGGTATTGCTCTCCTGAGGTAGAATACTTAATGATAAGCAGTATACCACACTATCTACCAAGAGAGTTCATATCCATATCATTCGTAGCCGTCAATTTACCAACAAAAACCAATGCTGACACTAAGACCGCACCCAAGCAAATATAGTGCAACCAGAGGGAAAAAAATGATTGACCACCTTTACTCTACACACAGAGACACATACAAATCTCTCCTTCGCCTTCCATTGGGCAAATCTCACCATAATTGTATCCTCCTGATTCCTGCTTACAAGCAAAAACTAACTCAGAAAGTACCAGTGACTGGCTCAATACAAAAGTGGTCAGATGAAGTCGATGCTACGCTACAGGACTGTTTTGCTAGCACAGGCTGGAATATGTTCCGGGATTAATCAAATGGCAATGAGGAGTATACCACCTCAGTCACCGGCTTCAATAATAAGTGCATCGACGATGTCATCCCCACAGTGACCGTACATACACATCCCAACCAAAAGCAATGGATTACAGGTTAGACCCATACCGAGCTAAAGGCTAGAGCTGCCGCTTTCAATGAGCGGGACATTAATCCGGGCGCTTAAGAAATCCAACTATACCCTCAGATGAACCGTCAAACATGCAAAGCATCAATACAGGACTAATATTGAATCCTACTACACTGGCTCTGACGTTGGATGTGGAAGGGCTTTAAACATATTACGGACTCCAAAGGGAAACCCATCCTCGAGCTGCCCAGTGATGCAAGTCTAACAGACGAGCTAAATGCCTTTTATGCTCACTTTGAGGCAAGGAACACTGAAGAGCATCAACTGTTCTGGACGACTTTGTGATCAGGCTCTCTGTAGCCAAAGTGAGCTAGACTTTAAACAGGTCAGCATTCCCAAAGCCACAGGGCCAGACGGTTTACCAGAGCGTGTAATCAAAGCATCCGCGGACCAACTGGCAAGTGTCTTCACTGACATTTTCAAACTCTCCCTGACCGTGTCTGCAATACCTAAATGTTTCAAACAGACCACCATAATAGTCCTTGCACCCAAGAAAGTGAAGGTAAGCTGCATAAATGATCACTGCACCGTAGCACTCACGTCGGTAGCCATGAAGTGCTTTGCAAGGCTGGTCATGGTTCACATTAACACCATCATGCCAGAAAACCCAGACCCACTCCAATTTGCATACCGCTCCAACAGATCCACAGTCAATCACACTCCACACTGCCCTTTACCACCTGGACAAAAGGAACACCAATGTGAGAATGCTGTTCACTGACTACAGCTCAGCGTTCAACAACATAGTGACCACAAAGTTCATCACTAAGCAAAAAACGGACAAAACACCTCCCTCTGCAACTGGATCCTGGACTTTCTGACGGGCCGCCCCCAGGTGGTAAGGGAAGGCAAAAACACATCTGCCACGCTGATCCTCGACACTGGGGCCCCTCAGGGGTGCGTGCTTAGTCCCCTCCTGTACTCCCACAACTGCGTGGCTAAGCACGACTCCAACACCATCATTAAGTTTGCTGACGACACAACAGTGGTAGACCTGATCACCAACAACGATGAGACAGCCTATAGGGAGGAGGTCAGAGACCTGGCAGTGTGGTGCCAGGACAACAACCTCTCTCTCAATGTGAGCAATACAAAGGAGCTGATCGTGGATTATTGGAAAAGGAGGGCCGAACAGGCCCCGATTAACATTGACGGGACTGAAGTGGAGTGGGTCGAGAGTTTCAAGTTCCTTGGTGTCGACATTACCAAGAAACTATCATGATCCAAACACACCAAGACAGTTGTGAAGAGGGCACGACAACACATTTCCCCCTCAGGATACTGAAAAGATTTGGCATGGGTCCCCAGATCCTCAAAAAGTTCTACTGCTGCACCATCTAGAGCATCCTGACCTGTTGCAATACTGCCTTGTATGGCAACTGCTCGGCATCTGACAGTAAGGCACTACAGAGTGTAATGCGTATGGCCCAGTACATCACTGGGGCCAAGCTTCCTAACATCCAGGACCTATATACTAGGCAGTGTCAAAGGAAGGCCCAAAAAATTGTCAAAGACTTAAGTCACCAGAATCAAAGACTGTTCTCTCTGCTACCTCACTGCAAACGGTACCGGAGCACCAAGTATAGGACCAAAAGGCTCCTTAACAGCTTCTACCCCCAAGCCATAAGACCGCTGAACTAAACTATTTACATTGACCCCCCCCCCCCCCTTTTTTGTTTTTACACTGCTGCTATTTGCTATTTATTATCTAGTCAATTTAAAAATTACCTCGACTGACCTGTACCACCGCACATTGACTTGGTGCTGGTACCTCATGTATATAGCTCATGTCTGTGAGTATAACACAACTTATTTAGCAGGCGAAACCCAGAGCAGGCGAAACCATTCCAAAAATGTTTTGAGGTCACTCACTTTTCAATTCGTTTTCATTGGAAATCCAGATTTCTAAGGGACCTTCTTGCAGTTCCTATCACTTACACTGGATGTCAACAGTCTTTAGAAATTGGTTGAGGTTATTCCTTTGTGTAATGAAGAAGTATGGCCATCTTGAACGAAGGTCACTTGAAGTGTACTGTTAGATAGAGGCGCGTGACCAGAAAGCTTGCTACAGTTTGTTTTCAACTATGGTTACCTGCAAGGAAACACGTGCCGTCACCATTGCTTTGCACAAAAATGGCTTCACAGGCAAGGATATTGCTGCCTGTAAGATTGCACCTAAATCAACCATTTATCGGATTATCAAGAACTTCAAGGAGAGTGGTTCAATTGTTGTGAAGAAGGCTTCAGGGCACCCAAGAAAGTCCAGCATGCGCCAGGACCGTCTCCTAAAGTTGATTCAGCTGCGGGATCGGGACACCACCAGTACAGAGCTTTCTCAGGAATGGCAGCAGGCAGGTGTGAGTGCATCTGCACGCACAGTGAGGCAAAGACCTTTGGAGGATGGCCTGGTGTCAAGAAGGGCAGCAAGGAAACATCAGGGACAGACTGATATTCTGCATAAGGTACAGGGATTGGACTGCTGAGGACTGGGGTAAAGTCATTTTCTCTGATGAATCCCCTTTCCGATTGTTTGGGGCATTGCCTTATGACAAGGTGTTCCATCATGCTGGGAAAGGCATTGTTCCTCACCAAACTGTTCCTGGATGGTTGGGAGAAGTTGCTCTCGGAGGGCGTGTTGGTACCATTCTTTATTCATGGCTGTGTTCTCAGGCAAAATTATCTAAAGACACTGAAGCAGCAAACTTTCTGGAAATTAATATTTGTGTAATTCTCAAAACTTTTGGCCACGACTGTACACCTGTCGTATTCATGTAACAAATAAAATGTGATTTGATTTTAATTAGATTTTTACAACTCTTGGTCAGCAAAATACTTTGTTGCATATGTGACCTAATTTGTTGCTCTTTAGTGGAGGACGGGACACGTTCCCATTTTGGTAGATGATATGTATACCTAACCCCTGGGAAACCTGCACCAGTCCACAGGACGACAGGAACACAATCTTCTCCAAGAAATTACTTGGCTTTTTGGCATCTGCTGTTGAATCGTATTCACACCCCCTGGAATATAGGCCATAGTGCAACAAATATTCTGATGGCCTTGCAGGAAAAATATGTGCACTGCATACATTTTGCATAATTCTGCACAACATGACTTAAATATTCACAGAGGCAAAGGGAAGCACTGCCAGGATAAAGTCTAACGTCTTTGTACAAAACTGATGAACAATTTTTTTATGGCCCATTGAGACTTAAGATATGGAACACACTCATTTTCACAACTTTGGAGCACCAATGCAGATGTATTATGACAATGGAGTTTTTTTTCATAGGCTTGCAATGCCATGGTGAGGGAGAGGGGCAAAAGAGACAAAAACAAGCTTTGTACAGCCGTGACCTTCATATGAAATTACAAATGAAACATTAAAACATACATTCATAAATCTACCTAAGAAGGAATGCAGCCAGCTGTTATTAACAATGATGGGACATAATTGCAGCTTGTAGTTTGTCTGCTAATTACAGTGGTTTAAAGCAACATTTGCTGATAGGTACTCAGTGCTTAACCATTCAGCACAATCTTAACCCCTACCAGCCAAGTTGAATCATACTATGCGAATAGCTTTTTAATTATTAATGAATGTTGGTAAGGAAAAAAATCCTTCAGTAATTATAAATCTAATAGACATCAGGGGGTACCAGAGAGTTTTTCAGGTTCGCCATATTGCTTTGATCACCTCAGTAAGAAGATGCTGACCTACTATGTTTCTTTCTTGTGTTAGTTTCCCTTTATAACAGAGCTGTGACTTGAGGCCATGGCAGATATGCAGCACAGGCACATTCGGTCACGCACCAGTGGACCGAAGCAGTATGTGAAGGTTCTTCTTCTATAGCTTACCCCTTACAAAAAAAACATGTAAAAACAATCACGTGATTTTCAGACACGTGTGAACAAACCCCGTACTTTTCAGACACGTGTGAACAAACCCCGTACTTTTCAGACACGTGTGAACAAACCCCGTACTTTTCAGACACTTGGACTTCAAACATTACTTTTAGACATTTTCACCACTTCCAGCTACATTAGTACTCTGTCAGGGACAAATTACATACTTACCCAATTTTGTTTGATATTAATAGTCAACAGTTATATATTTAACTAAGAGTAAGACTGGCCTGCTAATGTTGAGTTTTTATGCTGTCCACTCTAGCTTCCTGCAGTTAGTCTGGGCATCTGGTTAAGGAAATGGGTTTTGCTAGGGATAGCTTGAGCTGACAATGACTTGGTGATTAACATCTAAAAGCTGGCATTCTAGAGACAAGATGTTTGTGTGTGACCTGAGATAGAGATGGCCTAGAAGAGTTTAGAACAATGTCTCATTGTCTCATCTTCCTGGAAACTGGGAAACTAAGCCGGTTTGGAAGTAAAACAACATCCCGTGCAGATAACCAGGAGATGGATCAAGGTGGCTTATGGGAACGGTAGAAATGACTGACTGAGCATTTAGGGCCTATATAAGATCGCTGTTATTTCATTCATCAGTTAAGCTCTCGGCAACACAACCTAGAGTGTGCGGTCGACGGTTTCATTATTGCAATAATTAATCAATGTTGAATAAAGATGATTGTTTTAATAATTGTCCAAGTCTCTCTCAGAACTTAAATTTCCACTACAACTTCCATCCAGGGAATGAATGGTCTAAAATGTGCAACTTGCAAAAAAGGCAGTATAAGCAAAGGCCAAAGAAACATAACCAAAGATAGGGGAAATTACAGGAAAGAGGGAGGCGTTTAATTTAATCATGTAATATTTTTTTTTAAATCACTGAAAACTATTGCATCCATTTACAATTAATTTGTTCTCACATTTCAAAATGATTTCCTATCAATATTTTGTTTTGCTACCAATACATTTGGGTTTATGTTTTGCTTGGGACAAGCTGGGACAGCTTTATGCATGCCCTAACAGTTTGTGGGCACTGTTAGTTATCGTTAGTGCAATTCATGTTTTGTTCAGTGTTGTGTTGTGTAGTGGCTTTGCTGGCATACATTTTTAGTTTTGTTGAGTTTGCCCCACCAAGGTTTACATGCTAAAATCCCCACTGCTATGGATGCAAGTACTGACCATCCATAATATTAAAATTATAGTTTTAACCATGTTTTTAGGCTATACAGTGGTTGATTACAATTATTTTGTTTACAAACATTGGAGTAAAACAAGCTTATAGAGCATTTGGGGTTCTGATGGGGTATGACGTTATATTCTCAAAGAATCAATGGGTATACAGTGGGGCAAAAAAAGTATTTAGTCAGCCTCCAATTGTGCAAGTTCTCCCACTTAAAAAGATGAGAGAGGCCTGTAATTTTTATCATAGGTACACTTCAACTATGACAGACAAAATGAGGAGAAAAAAAATTTTTATGATATTTTTAGCAAATTATGGTGGAAAATAAGTATTTGGTCACCTACAAACAAGCAAGATTTCTGGCTCTCAAAGACCTGTAACTTCTTCTTTAAGAGGCTCCTCTGTCCTCCACTCGTTACCTGTATAAATGGCACCTGTTTGAACTTGTTATCAGTATAAAAGACACCTGTCCACAACCTCAAACAGTCACACTCCAAACTCCACTATGGCCAAGACCAAAGAGCTGTCAAAGGACACCAGAAACAAAATTGTAGGCCTGCACCAGGCTGGGAAGATTGAATCTGCAATAGGTAAGCAGCTTGGTTTGAAGAAATCAACTGTGGGAGCAATTATTAGGAAATGGAAGACATACAAGACCACTGATAATCTCCCTCGATCTGGGGCTCCACGCAAGATCTCACCCCGTGGGGTCAAAATGATCACAAGGACGGTGAGCAAAAATCCCAGAACCACACGGGGGGACCTAGTGAATAACCTGCAGAGAGCTGGGACCAAAGTAACAAAGCCTACCATCAGCAAGGGCATTGAAGATGAAACGTGGCTGGGTCTTTCAGCATGACAATGATCCCAAACACACCGCCCGGGCGAATGAGTGGCTTCGTAAGAAGCATTTCAAGGTCCTGGAGTGGCCTAGCCAGTCTCCAGATCTCAACCCCATAGAAAATCTTTGGAGGGAGTTGAAAGTCTGTGTTGCCCAGCAACAGCCCCAAAACATCACTGCTCTAGAGGAGATCTGCATGGAGGAATGGGCCAAAATACCAGCAATATTGTGTGAAAACCTTGTGAAGACTTACAGAAAACATTTGACCTCTGTCATTGCCAACAAAGGGTATATAACAAAGTATTGAGATAAACTTTTGTTATTGACCAAATACTTATTTTCCACCATAATTTGCAAATAAATTCATAAAAAATCCTACAATGTGATTTTCTGGATTTTTTTTCCTATTTTGTCTGTCATAGTTGAAGTGTACCTATGATGAAAATTACAGACCTCTCATCTTTTTAAGTGGGAGAACTTGCACAATTGGTGGCTGACTAAATACTTTTTTGCCCTACTGTATATCCTTATTTTAATTATATTGACATCATCTTTCCACATGTGAGGAGAATAACATTATTTCAACCTCACATGAATCTGGATTTCCACACGTGAAAGTGAGATTTTAACAGTTGGGAGTTATCTTGCATGTGAACTCTTAAATTAATGTGAAGATACAATTGTACTATGATTAACTATTTAAGCTCAACATGTAAAAACAGCTATTTCACATGTGGAACTGCAGCAAATTCGACATCTTTTTTTATGTTGTAAGTGACCAGCCTGCTGATGGTGCACACACCACATTCTACGCACATACACCCAGTGCTTTCTATGTCTCACTCTCACGCTCACTCTCACTCGTACATGTAACACCTCTTCTTGTTCTTATGCTAAAATCACGTCTTCTTGCACACTGTGGCATATGCATGGCAAAAAAAATTATCCACCCTCCATTGTGTGCACACGCATGTTTTAAAATTCACTGTCTGCAAACCCAGGGAACTAAAAGCACTGGCAATCTAAAGCAGCCCTGAAGTAGAAGTGCGACTGTTTAATCTGCATCAGTACAGATCAGGAGCTGGGGCAGTCTCTCACGCTGTGAGATGCAGTGAGGTATTCCTCCTCTCTCTCTACATCCCACCCTGGTGTGCTGCTCTACATGCCAAAGTGTTGGGACTTTTCTACATGTCAAAGTGTTGGGACTCTTCTACATGTCAAACTGTTGGGACTGTTCTACATGGCAGTGTTGGGACTGTTCTACATGTCAAAGTGTTGGGACTGTTCTACATGTCAAAGTGTTGGGACTGTTCTAAATGTCAATGTGTTGGGACTGTTCTACATGGCAGTGTTGGGACTGTTCTACATGTCAAAGTGTTGGGACTGTTCTACATGTCAAAGTGTTGGGACTGTTCTAAATGTCAATGTGTTGGGACTGTTCTACATGTCAAAGTGTTGGGACTGTTCTACATGTCAAACTGTTGGGACTGTTCTACATGTCAAAGTGTTGGGACTCTTCTACATGGCAGTGTTGAGACTGTTCTACATGTCAAAGTGTTGGGACTCTTCTACATGGCAGTGTTGAGACCTATTCCACATGTCAAAGTGTTGGGACTGTTCTACATGTCAAAGTGTTGGGACTGTTCTACATGTCAAAGTGTTGGGACTGTTCTACATGTCAAAGTGTTAGGACTGTTCTACATGTCAAAGTGTTGGGACTGTTCTACATGTCAAAGTGTTGGGACTGTTCTACATGTCAAAGTGTTGGGACTGTTCTACATGTCAAAGTGTTGGGACTGTTCTACATGTCAAAGTGTTGGGACTGTTCTACATGTCAATATGTTGGGACTATTCTACATGGCAGTGTTGAGACCTATTCCACATGTCAAAGTGTTGGGACTGTTCTACATGTCAAAGTGTTGGGACTGTTCTACATGTCAACGTGTTGGGACTGTTCTACATGTCAAAGTGTTGGGACTGTTCTACATGTCAATATGTTGGGACTATTCTACATGTCAAAGTGTTGGGACTGTTCTACATGTCAAAGTGTTGGGACTGTTCTACATGTCAAAGTGTTGGGACTGTTCTACATGTCAAAGTGTTGGGACTGTTCTACATGTCAAAGTGTTGGGACTGTTCTACATGTCAAAGTGTTGGGACTGTTCTACATGTCAAAGTGTTGGGACTGTTCTACATGTCAAAGTGTTGGGACTGTTCTACATGTCAAAGTGTTGGGACTGTTCTACATGTCAAAGTGTTGGGACTGTTCTACATGTCAAAGTGTTGGGACTGTTCTACATGTCAAAGTGTTGGGACTGTTCTACATGTCAAAGTGTTGGGACTGTTCTACATGTCAAAGTGTTGGGACTGTTCTACATGTCAAAGTGTTGGGACTGTTCTACATGTCAAAGTGTTGGGACTGTTCTACATGTCAAAGTGTTGGGACTATTCTATATGGCAGTGTTGAGACCTATTCCACATGTCAAAGTGTTGGGACTCTTCTACATGTCAAAGTTTTGGGACTGTTCTACATGTCAAAGTGTTGGGACTGTTCTACATGTCAAAGTGTTGGGACTGTTCTACATGTCAACGTGTTGGGACTGTTCTACATGTCAATGTGTTGGGACTGTTCTAAATGTCAAACTGTTGGGACTGTTCTACATTTCAAAGTGTTGGGACTGTTCTACATGTCAAAGTGTTGGGACTGTTCTACATGTCAAAGTGTTGGGACTGTTCTACATGTCAAAGTGTTGGGACTGTTCTACATGTCAAAGTGTTGGGACTGTTCTAAATGTCAAAGTGTTGGGACTGTTCTAAATGTCAAAGTGTTGGGACTGTTCTAAATGTCAAAGTGTTGGGACTGTTCTAAATGTCAATGTGTTAGGACTGTTCTACATGTCAAAGTGTTGGGACTGTTCTACATGTCAAAGTGTTGGGACTGTTCTACATGTCAAAGTGTTGGGACTGTTCTAAATGTCAAAGTGTTAGGACTGTTCTACATGTCAAAGTGTTGGGACTGTTCTACATGTCAAAGTGTTGGGACTGTTCTACATGTCAAAGTGTTGGGACTGTTCTACATGTCAAAGTGTTGGGACTGTTATACATGTCAAAGTGTTGGGACTGTTCTACATGTCAAAGTGTTGGGACTGTTCTACATGTCAAAGTGTTGGGACTGTTCTACATGTCAAAGTGTTGGGACTGTTCTACATGTCAAAGTGTTGGGACTGTTCTACATGTCAAAGTGTTGGGACTGTTCTACATGTCAAACTGTTGGGACTGTTCTACATGTCAAAGTGTTGGGACTCTTCTACATGGCAGTGTTGGGACTGTTCTACAGGGCAAAGTGTTGGGACTGTGTTAAATGGCAGTGTTGGGACTGTTCTACATGTCAAAGTTTTGAGACTGTTGAACACTGCACATTTTGGGGACTGTTTTACACTGCAAAATGTTGGGACTTTTCTACTCTGCAAGTTCTTGGGACTGTTCTACACTGCAAGGTATTGGGACGGTTCTAACCACTAAAGTTTTGGGACTGTAGGACACAGCACAGTTTTGTGACTGATCATACATGGTATGGTGTTCTGCACACCATGATAGCAGAAGCTAGGCACACTCTCTAAGACAAAGTGTGTGTTCACTCACTGTATCTCCCTCCCTCTTCAATGATTCATCTGGACTGAGAGAGAGACAGCTCACCGAGCAGGTGGTGTCACACCTCTCAGCATGCACAGCGGTATTGTATGATGCCCCCAGTCAATGCAGTGAAGGCTTTCCTGCCCCAGAGGCAAGATGTGTCTGTCATAATGGCGTTGGTTGGTCGGCAGCTTGTTCACACTCAGGGCTGAGATGTACTGGAGGTAACACACCAAAGTGGGCAGAGAGTTAGAGACATCAGTGCCCAAAAGATAAGGAACTAAAAAGGTTGATGTGCAAGCACACTTAAGAGTAGACACTAAATAGTTGCTCAGATAGCTTAGTTGGTAGGAGCATGCATAGTGCTGTCAATTTCAGTAACAGCACATATTTGAGATATCTTGTTAATCACTACAGTATGTTGCTTTGGATAAAAGCATCTGCCAAATCACCATGTTATTATTATTATTATTGCCTTTACACTGACACCAATAATGAATTGGCTAGGCTCTGATTGAAACCCCCTGTGTTGGAAGGGTCAGAGGTGGCCAGGAGTCTTCAGAGATTGCGTGCTCGGCTGATTAGCACGCATCCCATCTCATCGTTCTCATGAATGCCAAGGAAACCTTTTTGATGTTTCTGGAGAGCATAAATAATGGATTTACGACTTCTGATGTGTTGCCGGGTGAGTTCTCCCAGGCACAGCAGCACACGAGTAGCAGCAGCCCTCTGGCTGGAGTTGCTTCCTCTTGTCACTGAAACCTATCAGGTGCTACTGAGGCAAAGCTACACAGTGTGTCTTTGGCAAGGGGAAATAAAATAAAATCAAGCAACGATTATAAGGGATCTGGCACTTGATTGGCTGTTCGTTAGTTTTGTTGGCACATAAAGATTACCATCATCAAAAATATAGTTAACTGTTAGCTATAGTTAGGTTTCGACTGAGTAAAAAAAGTGTTTCATTTGAATTACCTCAGCCAAACATAACTAAAAAAATTGTACACCCAAACTCAAAAGTTGAGCCAAGCTGCCGTGTTATGAAGTTGGACAGTTCTGGTTTGGGTGTAATGTGACCTCAATCCCTGGCCTCCCTGCCTACTTAGATCATCAGTGTCTACAACGGTAAGAGCTGCATCTTCGTCAGGTCTGGCTAAAGAGCTCAAACACGCACAGACACACACCACCCATCCCTGGCAGAGATTAAAAAGGGGCTATCGCCAACACATGGGTCTGCTTCGCTGTCTCTTCTTATGGACTTATTCTAGAGTTTGTCATTACAGTTAGCTGCTGCAGCTCTGCCCCTCCCAAAATCATCACCCTAAACCCCTAGATGCCATGACTCCCGGATATTTCGCTTGAAAGCATCATCTTCGCAAAGTATAAGCTCCCAAACCCAAATCCAACACAGTCGTGTTGCAGTGAGCCATGGTGCCTTGTATTTCATTCCTAGGTGAGACAGACTTCCTAAATAGGAATCTTGCTGTGTCATGCAAATCGAGCCCCCTTGTCAGCTTTAGAATGATTTATGTTCAAATTGCACTACTAATCTCATGGGAAAAAAACAGTGGTTTGGGGCAGTGGAAAGAAAGAGTGAGAGAGGTAGAGAGAGAGATTGAGAGAAAGCGAGAGAGAGAGAGAATTAATACTATTAGGTAAGAAGAACACAGGAAAACACATGGGACTGACAGAATGCGCATGGACATGCTAACAGCGGAAGAGTTTCAGACATCTTTGTCTCAAATGGACCATCCTTTGTGTGCTCCACATTTAATCGTCTGTGACTGCACTTCTCTACAAGATGCAGGAGAAAGTGTACACAGTGACGTGATCATAATTTGCATACCCTTCCACTTTGGTGGCAAAAGGTCTTGGAGAAAAGACAGTGAAGTCCAGAGAAAAACAACTAAATCTTAATGGAACAAAACTATTACTGTCCATGTCTACACACAACAATAAGACATAGAAACAGCCTGCACAGGCCTCACTTACAAAACAATGTCTCGAGAAGCCAGCCAATAAATTAAAATGTGTGTACAGCTGACAGCCTATCCGGAAGGTGTTTTTCATTTTTGCCTTGAAATGCAATTGTATCACTCTCAGCTAGCTTCTCTGCTCCGCTATATATAGGTCTGTTCTGGGGTCATGAATAAACATCAGTGTGACTTGGTGTTGACAGGGCCGTCCTCAGTCAGTCAGGTAGGGTGACACGGTTGACAAAGGTGTCCCTCAGAAAAGACGTCTCAATTCCGCCTGTCACCCTCTGAATCCGCCTCAAATAGTCTCGCCAAGGCATGTTTTTATGCAAAATCAAAGTAAACATGTTTTTAAAATGTCCATCACATCTAAGGGAGAAGGTGCGCTAGGCTTGGGGAGAAAGTGGTTTTGCATGTCCGCTCTCAAACGGGGTTTGCAAAGAGTGAACGCTGTTTACCATGTGCTTTTTGTCCATTTGTTAAATTGTTTGGAAGAAAGACTAAAACAGAATAAAAACATTACCAGAGACCTAAATTACTTTGACAACAACGATAATGCTCCTGAGTACTAATGCTACAAAGAAGAAAAATGCACAACCCAGAAAAGAGAAAAGACCTACAAGAGGTGACTCATACAAGAACCAGGTATCTAGCTAGTCCACACAAGTATGAATGACTGCAACTTAAACATCTTGCCAGGGGTTGATGTAGACTTGCTCCGCCCTGTGCTATTCCTGTGCACGAGGCTTCACACAGAAGCACTGCATGAAATCTATTCTGCTTTCCACTGCATTACCTCCTCCATCTATCTCTTATTCAAAGGACACGGCATCGAGACGACATTACATTTTAATCAGAGCATGATGACGCATGCTTATCAATCTTGACAGGCCCAAATGAACTCTCAGAGGCCGGAGCATGGAATGAAACAAAGCAAGAAACTAAATGAGCAACGGTGTGTTTTTCTGTGCACGCTGTGTGCAGTCCGCTCTGCTCTCTTAACAGGTTCCTGACTCGCTCATTGACACACTCAGATCGGAGACCGCTGAAGGGATGTTGTGACTATTGTTGTCCTGTTTGATTGGACATGCACACTTAGGGGGAAATCAGTGTGTGTGCCCTCACTGAATGTCAAGTTGTGTTTGGGTTGAGAGAGAGTCATACTGTATGTATATGATATGGTTCTGGGTTGAGATGGATCATCTTCATGATGTCTTTCAGGGGTAGATTACATTACTACTGTATGGGCTTGGCATCAGGCATAGGCCTATAATCAGAAATGAATAATCATGCACGGTGAAGAAATATGAGTAGATATCCTCTTAACTAAAACAGCCATTTTGGACTCACATGCTGAATACTTAAATAAAAAAGCTCTCTCCTGGAAGATTACCCCAGTGCAATCATACGTCTCAATTTCAGCTAATATAATATTAGTGTCCATTAGTGTCCATAGTAATTGTAAATCTCCTTCCCCCATTTAGTATAATATGTTAACGTTTCCTACGGTGTGTATTAATTTGTGGATGTCCATCATCTATTTCATATGATCTGTGATGAATTGCAATTTGTACAATAACTTAGGGGTTAAGGTTAGGGTCAGGGGTTAGGGTTAAGGTTAAGGATAGGGTTAGGGGTTAAGATTGGTGTTAGGGTTAGGGTTAGCTTACATGCTAAGCAGTTACAAGGAGGTTATAGTTGCAAAGTTGCTAATTAGCTAGAATTCTAAGGTTGTCTGTGACGTGATTCAGACACTCAACCTTTGGCTTGCTAGATGTTCACGTTATACACCCACCCAACCTCCCTCCCTCCTTAAGTAATCTTCTGTCTTATGTAACCGTACCAAATGTAACATTTCATACTAATTTCAGTGTCACAGATTTAGGTTTACTATAGTACATATAGTCTTTGAGGCCTGGCTGGTACAGTTTACTGCTCTCAATCTAAAAATGTATATAAAACCCATATAGGCTCCTTAACCACATATAACTTAATTACATTATTTACTATAAAATCACAAATGGTAGGACCCTAATAATTGTATTGAAATACAATATCCAGCCCACCAGTAGCTGAAATTCAAATTCAATGTGCTAAGGGCTAAATGACATGCCTATAACTAATTACAAAGTAATGCTTCCTAATAGTCTCCCAATGTGAATGTCCCCTTCCACTAAACTGTTACCTGTTACAGTGAGAATGCTACAATTAAGTAGGTTAAGCACAGGAATGCCCGAAGGCAATTTGTCTTTCATTCCAAGTTTATCTGATTATCTGGGCTAAATCCTCGTCTTCCACACATGCCCACTGTATCGTATCCTCACATGAACACTGCATGGGAGATGGGAGCCTTATCCTGAACTATGGGGATTGAGCCGGTTCTTAACAGGCACTAGCAGGACTATACTCAAACACAGCAGTAGATACTGTAGAGTACAGAAGTGCATTTTTAAACAACTGATCAATAGTTGTTTGTGTGAGTCATCACAGAGCAGTCCCAGTCTCGGTGGAACCTGGCAAAGGAAAGATGGAGTGATGGAGTCATTTTGAAAGGAGGAATAGGCTGAAGGTGCAAAAATACAGTGGGTGCAAATCAGAGCCTTTGAATACACGCTGTCACATGCAGCACCAAAACAAATGCACACACATGCACAGGCACGAGCACAGGCATGAGCACACACGCAGTTACACCCCCCACAGACACTGCAGTTCCCACGCACAACGACAACCTCCCTTTCACACACACAGCCACCAGTCAACAGAGGCAGAATGGCTCAAGATGTATGTTTTAGTAACGTGCGGAAGTAGAGCTGCACGGCCTCTTCCTCTCACCATCTATCTTGTTGACTCTGTTTACTGTGGACACTGTTGATAGCACAATTCAACTGCCGAAGGAGGCTAAAGACAGCCTAGTAGGAGTCCAACATAACGTTATCTAGTATTACTCTTTCATCAGCGTTAAGCACCTTTAAATACACCTTTATAGGCAGCCCAACCGCAGTGGCGATAGATCATGAAGAAATGCTCAGGCCATAAATGACTCTCCTCTGTGTCGCCCAAATTAGGCTACTCATCTCAAGAGTGAGTTGCCGGTTTAATACCTACAGTATACATTTACTTCAAACATTCAGTTATTCCATCAAGCGGACTCCTGGACACACACACACACACACACACACACACACACACACACACTGCCTATTCCAATACACGTTAACTGTGCAATAATAAGCATGTAAAAATCCTGTCTGACCTGCATCCTAATGGTGAAAGTCAGTGTCTGACCCTGAAAGACTGTCTTAAGACTGTATGTCACTGATGAGGGTCTCATCTTAAGGTTCTAAACAGACATTTCAAGGGGCTTTAATGAGATGGTCAGAACAGGGATGAAATCACTTCTCAGAATCTGGAGTAATCAAAGCTTTGGTCCACTCTATTTACCTTGATTAAGAAGAGGATTCGGAAACACTGCTGAGGGTTTTGACTGACTGTATGCATGTTGGTGTGTGTGTGTGTGTGTGTTGGGCTTTCTAGTATGCCTGGTTGTCACGTGTGCTCCCTCTCCGGCCTCTAGGTCACCAGGCTGCTCGCTTATGGCGCACACCTGTCACCAGCGTTACGAGCATTTGCGCATGACACTCACCTGGACTCCATCACCTCCTTGATTACCTGCCCTTTATATGTCACTCCCTTTGGTTTCTTCCCCAGTAGTCATTGTTTCTGTTTCTGTGTCATGTCGGTGCGCTGTTTGTGGTTCTTGTTTGTTTATTTATGAATTAAATGTATTAAATGTATTCACACTGTATTCACTTCACTTCACTTCCCGACTCTCAGCGTACATCGTTACACTGGTGCCCTTCTGAAGTCTGAATGGGGCTTTTAACCGGTTTGTGAGAACACATTGGAAATCAATGGAAAGCCCTGCCAAGGTATTGTATGTTCACAAAGGTTATTCTACTTAACTAAAGAGGTTGTGCAATTACTACTATACAGTACATCCCAGTAGTAGACACAGAGAAAGCATCGCGAGAAAGCTTTCTAGTTGGAGAAAGTGCACCAACAACATGCTTCTAATGTCACTTGTATTTATTTAACTAGGATAGGGTTAGGGTCAGACACCATTGCATCATTGCACAACATTATACGCACGATAGAACAGCAGAATATGTATTATGATTCATTTTAAAAAGTTTTTAAAAAATAAGCTATATTACATGTGTCTGGGGGAGGGGGGCAGTGCCACTGTTTCTCTCATGAAGATGTCAGCTTTAACAAAATCACAGAAGACTATTTTTTTAATTGGCCTGGTTTGGCGAGGTAGCCAATTGAGGGCCTGGGTTAATAAATAGTTGAAGTTGATCTATTTATAACCTATTTACTCTATTTGAATTGCTAGAGGGGTTACCAAACCTAACGTGATGCCCGTCTCAATGTGTAGCCACTGAGCCTGTATAGTAGGGTGTCTGACAAAGGGCAAAGCTGATCAAGAGGTAGGGGGCCTAGTGTGCTTAGACTCAGGGTGAGTAAGACAACCAACAAGTATACAAACAACAGGGATTTGGTGAGGGTTGAGAAAGAACAGCGACACTTAATCTCATCCAAATATTGCAGCTGAACATGCAGTGTGTACTTTCTTGTCAGAGTCTATTTTAGCTACTCAAGCATGCACCACATTTATTTAACAGGCAAACATGGCCACAATAGCAGCTATTTAAGATTATATAGGAACCACAACAACTACTCCCCACCACATTTTGTGATAGAGAATTGCAGCAATAGTACATCACTTCTCATACGACACAGTGACCTAGCAGGTTTTCAGTCAAGCACTTTGTCATCTTTACTTTTAAAAATGCCCCTTTTTGCATGTCCAATAACCTTCAATAACCTATATGATACATCATATGATATACAAGGAGTGCACAAAACATTAAGAACACCTGCTCTTTCCATGACATAAACTGACCAGGTGAATCCAGGTGAAAGCTAGGATCCCTTAAATCCACTTCAATCAGTGTAGATGAAGGGAAAGAGACAGGTTAAAGAATTAGTTTTTTAAGGCTTGAGACAATTGAGACTGTACTGTATGTGTGCCATTGAGGGTGAATGGGCAAGACAAAATATGTGTCTTTGAACGGGTATGGTAGTAGGTGCCAGGTGCACTGGTCTGTGTCAAGAACTGCAACACTGCTGGGCTTTTCATGCTCAACAGTTTCCTGTGTGTATATCAGGAATGGTCGACCACCACACAATGGGGATCCAGCCAACTTGACACAACTGTGGGAAGCATTGGAGTCAACATGGGCCAGCATCCCTGTGGAACGCTTCCGTCTCCTTGTAGGTGTCCGTGCCCCGACAAATTGAGGCTGTGCAACTCAAAATTAGGAAGGTGTTCTTACTTTTTTTGTACACTCAGTGTATCATGACAGTTTTGATATTGCGGTATTGACCCACATACGTTGGTATTAAAATGAAGTGAGACATAAATAGCTGTATGGTGGGCTGCAGGACATTTTTCACTGGGAAGCAGAGAGGTGATTTGTATTCTCCTGCCATCCCCCGTAGCCTTGGTCTTTTTGTGAACTGGAGATTCAATTCAGGAAAGCTGGACTTTATTTTGTAGCCAATAAATGTTATAAATATTACATTGGCTGTGCTTACTAACAGGCCTGAAACTGCAAGGCTGCTCTTTTTATTACTGGGGCAAGGGCCGTTGAGGAGAACGACTTCCCCACTCCTCCTTAGCGATTGATTTTCATTTATCTTAATTCATTAAATTCATACTGCATATCCATGTAGATGATTTGTGGTCAATGCATCAACGAGCACATTGAACAATTCAGCAGTTTTGCAATTTAATTTTAAGACAGTGAAACTGTTTAGATTTGGCCACCGTATCGAAGAGGTCTGAGTATCGCCATACATCCATACAGCCATGATCGTAAGCGGGAAATAGGAGCAGGCTATTTACTTGTTTAGTCACTCAAATAATTTCTAATCCCAGTGGTATAAATAAGGCAGTTGAGACCCTTGAAGGAGTTCAAATATACTATTGAGGCAATCTCCATTTTAAAAAGAAGTCATTCTTAGTCTTCTGCTATGAGTTGGCAAACAAACTGAAAGGGTGCATACTGCCTCTCAATGTTTGTTCACAAGAATAATTCATTAGCTGGTCCCTCCTGATTACCCAGATGGAATCATGTGATCCTTCCTTAACCCATAAAATGCCCCGCCCAATTGACTACTTAAAAATGGTGCAAACCCTCAATGGTAATATCCATGCCGAAATGGGTTTATCCATCTAGAGACCTTTAACTAACTATATGGCCATGGCACAACAGCATAATAGTAGGATAAATTTTGGGGTTGGCTGAGTTCAATCTCAATCCCCAATGTCCCCTTTATGAGTTTGCATCCACCAAATCATGCTGTAATAATCCAAGGGATCATGGGAGTACTTAACTCCCATAAAATTGAATAGATGTACTCTCGTAGGCAGCGGTAAACGGCAACACCGATGACACCTCTGTATTATAACCCTGAGCTAAGAGCCTCCATTTTGACAGTTACGACTGTTTGTACATCAGATCAGTGCCATTCAAAAGTCAATGCCACAATTCAAAGTTTCAATACTAACAAGAATATAGGATGTTGCTTTGACACATTTGTAAGACATTTTTTAACAACCTGTTACTGAAGTACACAAGAAGGTGCCAAATGTCAACATGCATTTTAAAAAGAAGAAATCCTGTTCCGCATCAAAGTGCTGTGTGTTTCTCTTCCTTCCTCTCGTTCCCCCTCACCTCTGTTTGATGTCACGTCGGTCTGGGTGTGCTCAGAAGAGCCACCCTGTCTTACATCTGCTTTCACCAGCTGCATGGAGACGGCTAGAGACAACTACAGACGAAGAACGGTGCGGGAGGGGTAGGCAAAGAAACTGTGAGTACTGTACGTTATAGCTGTGCCTGCTCTGCTTCCCCATGCAGTAGTAAAGAGTGGGGGATAGGCCTCTCTAATGGAGGGCCGCTGGGCCATGTATAATACATTGGGCTGCATTAGTGCTCAGGGTTCTGTTATCACGTTAGCCCCTTTGTTATTGCCGCAACCTTCAGCTACAGAGTACAGACTATGAATCCATTTTGATAAGAAAACAATAACCCTCCAAACACAATACACACTGACACTGTCCTAAGGATGCGATGCTAACGGGTCGAGTGTAACGGTTTTCTATATGTGAAGGAGAGTCGGACCAAAATGCAGCGTGTAGATTGCGATCCATGTTTATTCAACAAACGAAACACGAATCTAAATACAAACACTACAAAACAATAAACGTAACGAAAACCGAAACAGCCTATACTAGTGTAAACTAACACAGAATAAGGACATCAAGACACTAAGGACAATCACCCACGACAAACTCAAAGAATATGGCTGCCTAAATATGGTTCCCAATCAGAGACAACGATAAACACCTGCCTCTGATTGAGAACCACTTCAGACAGCCATAGACTTAGCTAGAACACCCCACTAGCTACAATCCCCATACATACACACCACATACAAAAACCCATGCCACACCCTGGCCTGACCAAATAAATAAAGATAAACACAAAATACTTCGACCAGGGTGTGACAGAACCCCCCCCCCCTAAGGTGCGGACTCCCGAACGCACCTCAAAACAATAGGGAGGGTCCGGGTGGGCGTCTGTCCATGGTGGCGGCTCCGGCGCGGGACGTGGACCCCACTCAATCAATGTCTTAGTCCCTTCTCCTCGCGTCCTTGGATAGTCCACCCTCGCCGCCGACCATGGCCTAGTAGTCCTCAGCCAGAACCCCACTGGACTGAGGAGCAGATCGGGACTGAGGCAGCTCGGGACTGAGGGGAAGCTCAGGAGTGAGAGGAAGCTCAGGAGTGAGAGGAAGCTCAGGAGTGAGAGGAAGCTAAGGCAGGTTGATGAATCTACCAGATCCTGGCTGGCTGGTGGTTTCGGCAGATCCTAGCTGACTGGCAGATCCTGGCTGACTGGCAGATCTGGCAGATCCTGGTTGACTGGCAGATCTGGAAGAGTCTGGCTGACTGGCAGATCTGGAAGAGTCTGGTTCACTGGCAGATCTGGAAGAGTCTGGCTGACTGGCAGATCTGGAAGAGTCTGGCTGACTGGCAGATCTGGAAGAGTCTGGTTGACTGGCAGATCTGGAAGAGTCTGGTCGACTGGCAGATCTGGAAGAGTCTGGTCGACTGGCAGATCTGGAAGAGTCTGGTCGACTGGCAGCTCTGGCTGCTCCATGCTGACTGGCTGCCCCATGCTGACTGGCAGCTCTGGCTGCTCCATGCTGACTGGCTGCTCCATGCTGACTGGCGGCCCTGGCTGCTCCATGCTGACTGGCGGCCCTGGCTGCTCCATGCTGACTGGCGGCCCTGGCTGCTCCATGCTGACTGGCGGCCCTGGCTGCTCCATGCTGACTGGCGGCCCTGGCTGCTCCATGCTGACTGGCGGCCCTGGCTGCTCCATGCTGACTGGCAGCTCTGGCGGCTCCTTGCAGACTGGCAGCTCTGGCGGCTCCTTGCAGACTGGCAGCTCTGGCGGCTCCTTGCAGACTGGCAGCTCTGGCGGCTCCTTGCAGACTGGCAGCTCTGGCGGCTCCTTGCAGACTGGCAGCTCTGGCGGCTCCTTGCAGACTGGCAGCTCTGGCGGCTCCCTGCAGACTGGCAGCTCTGGCGGCTCCTGGCAGCTCTGGCGGCTCCTTGCAGACTGGCAGCTCCTTGCAGACTGGCAGCTCTATGCAGACTGGCAGCTCTATTGCAGACTGGCAGCTCTGGCGGCTCCCTGCAGACTGGCAGCTCTGGCGGCTCCTGGCAGCTCTGGCGGCTCCTTGCAGACTGGCAGCTCCTTGCAGACTGGCAGCTCTATGCAGACTGGCAGCTCCTTGCAGACTGGCAGCTCCTTGCAGACTGGCAGCTCCTTGCAGACTGGCAGTTCCGAACAGGCGGGTGACTCTGGCAGCGCTGTAGAGGCGGAAAGCTCTGACAGCGCTAAACAGGCGGGAGACTCCGACAGCGCTGAAGAGGAGGAAGGCTCTGGCAGCGCTGGACAGGCGAGGCGCACTGTAGGCCTGATGCGTGGTGCTGGCACTGGTGGTACTGGGCCGAGGACACTCACAGGAAGCCTGGTGCGGGGAGCTGCTACCGGAGGGCTGGGGTGTGGAGGTGGTACTGGAAAAACCGGACCGTGCAGGCGCACTGGAGCTCTTGAGCACCGAGCCTGCCCAACCTTACCTGGTTGAATGCTCACGGTCGCCCTGCCAGTGCGGCGAGGTGGAATAGCCCGCACTGGGCTATGCAGGCGAACCGGAGACACCGAGCTCAAGGCTGGTGCCATGTAAGCCGGCCCAAGGAGACGCACTGGGGACCAGCTGCGTAGAGCCGGCTTCATGGCATTAGGCTCGACGCTCAATCTAGCCCGGCCGACACGCGGAGCTGGAATAGACACCGTGCGCACCACTGCATAACACGGTGCCTGTCCGGTCTCTCTAGCCCCCCCGGTAAGCACAGGGAGTTTGCGCAGGTCTCCTACCTGGCGTAGCCATACTCCCTGTTAGCCCCCCCCCCAATAAATTTTTGGGGCTGCCTCTCGGGCTTCCTTGCCAGCCGTGTTCCCTCATATCGCCGGCTCCTCTCTCCTGCTGCCTCTGCTCTCCTAAGTGCCTCCACCTGTTCCCATGGGAGGCGATCTCTTCCAGCCAGTATCTCCTCCCAAGTGTAACAGCCCTTGCCATCCAAAACGTCCTCCCATGTCCATTCCTCTTTACGCTGCTGTTGCTGCCTGTTGACACGCTGCTTGGTCCGTTGGTGGTGGGTGATTCTGTAATGGTTTTCTATATGTGAAGGAGAGTCGGACCAAAATGCAGCGTGTAGATTGCGATCCATGTTTATTCAACAAACGAAACACGAATCTAAATACAAACACTACAATACAATAAACATAACGAAAACCGAAACAGCCTATACTAGTGTAAACTAACACAGAATAAGGACATCAAGACCCTAAGGACAATCACCCACGACAAACTCAAAGAATATGGCTGCCTAAATATGGTTCCCAATCAGAGACAACGATAAACACCTGCCTCTGATTGAGAACCACTTCAGACAGCCATAGACTTAGCTAGAACACCCCACTAGCTACAATCCCTATACATACACACCACATACAAAAACCCATGCCACACCCTGGCCTGACCAAATAAATAAAGATAAACACAAAATACTTCGACCAGGGTGTGACATCGAGGCGATCTGTTCTGCACTGCCTTGCTATTAACTGGTCTCAAAGCTAGCCCGGTTCCCGATCTGTCTGTGCTGTTTCCAAACTCAAAAGACAGCACAAACAGATCTGGGACCAGGCTATCTCCAAATTAAAGTAGGATGGTTTAAAATACCATTATCTATGTTATCTATGTAAGGATGCATATGGAAATACTGACTTTGCATTAGGCAGAACCCAGCACTTGTCAGTTGGTAAAAACATGATACAGACGTAATCCCTATCGTAGTCTACAAAAAATAAAACATTACCCGATACCTCCAAAAACACAAGCCAATGTAATATTTCCTATCAGCTATGAAATACATTAAGTCAAATCTGTCCACTGATGAAAATACGATCAAATAAAGTGCTTTTCAGAAAACAAGCTCTTTGACATTATTTACTGACAACTACAGCCCAGATATTAGGGATATAAAATGTGCTAATATTTGAGTATCAAAAGTCTGATCTGGCATTTGTCCTGACATGGGCATTCTGACCTAGGTCAATCCTAAGGAGGCCAGTTGCCAACGCTGGGCCAAAATTGCGCCGGATGGCGGACTGGCAGACTAACTGATTGCCTGGGGGGAAATGGGGCTAATCCGTGGGCGAGACCTTAGCTGGCTTACTTCAAAGGAAAAATTTAACATTTTATGTGTCTAATAGCTGGACTAGTAATGTGGTTCCACAGTACAAGCACAGCCAGAGGCAAGGCCCGAGTAGGGAACGAACTGTGGTCTCCGCTTCACTAAACAACTGATATTTAGAGCAACCAAAAGGTCAGATTCTGCCATCATGCCATGCCAATCAAGAGGCCTTGCCTAAATTACTGCAGTGAGGCAGTTAGGACTCAGTTATTAAGTAGGCGGTACTGTATCATGCAAATATTAATTATACGATTTTCCAAACTGTGTCGATAACACAAAAAGGGGTGGTACCAGGCAAAAAAAACGGTGTACCTTGAAGATAAACAAACACTGTGTCACGCCCTGACCATAGAGAGCCCTTGTTTCTCTATGGTGTAGTAGGTCAGGGCGTGACTAGGGGGTGTTCTAGTTTATAATTTCTATGTTGTGTTCTAGTTTATATTTTCTATGTTGGTGTTTTGTATGATTCCCAATTAGAGGCAGCTGGTAATCGTTGTCTCTATTTGGGGATCATATTTAAGTAGCTATTTTTCCCACCTGTGTTTGTGGGATATTGTTTTGTTTGTGCATGTGCACCACGTTTAGTTGTTCGTTTATTGTTAAATTTTGTTTTGTTTAAGTTTCTCTTTGAATTAAATTTGTGGAACTCAACATCCGCTGCGCCTTGGTCCCGTTCTTATGACAGCCGTGACACTCTGAGTGTACACATATATGCACACACACACACACACACACACACACACACACACACACACACACACACACACACACACACACACACACACACACACACACACACACGTTTGTTTCACTATCCTTGCGGGGACCAAACAATTGATTCCCATTTAAAATCCTATTTTCCCTAACCCTAAACCTTAATCCTAACCTTATCCCCAAACTCCTAACATTGACTCCTAACCCTAACTCTAACCCTAACCCCTAAGTGTAAATTTATTTTTTTCCTTGTGGGGACCAGTGACATTTCCTCACTTGTCCCAATTTTCCTTGTTTTACTATCTTTCTGGGGACTTCTGGTTCCCAAAAGGATAGTATAACCTAAAACACACAAACAGAGACACAAAACACAAAATGACACAAAATGTGGGCCATGAAAAGCAACCAGGTGTTTCTTCTTCACAGCCGTATGTAGGTTGAATTCTCCACTATCAGCTTCACTTCAAAGCTCTTTTTTTGTGTGCTGCGCTGGTCCTCTGGGCTCTTCCGTCCTCTTTTCAGGCTCGCCTGGCATGAACGGCTATGCAGTGAACGGGATATCAATTACACATTGAAGCTGTGTGAGAAAATTGCCATAAAAACGTAATGCCCTGGATAGAGTTGTCCTCGACAAAAGCCTGCTAATTAAGGATGCTAAGTATTGAACATTTCAATGATATTAGCGCTGAATTGTTGATATAGTAAACAATTGTATCCATTGGGGAGATTAAGAGAAAACATTATCATGACCTATTTATTTTATACAATCATGCTTCTTCATGAGCCAAATTCAGTAACAAGGTTGAATGAGATGATCCTTGATGTCTTTGAGAGAGGAAATAGTGCCATTCATTGCCTGAATAATTTAATGAAGTTAACACAACATGCTAGCACTTGAGCAGGGGGAACCAAAAGTTTTGAAGCCACTCATCCCTTATACAATGGCTGAGGACAACGTGCAAAGAACAAAGTCATGCGGGGGCCACATGGAGAGAGAACAGGGTGAATTATATACATGTGGAGAGGAGACAGAACTCTCTAAAGGCAGCTAAGCATTCCTGACAGGTGAACAATGTCAGGAGAAAACAATGGGAGGTTCGCCAACATGGTGACAACAATGATCCTGAGCGTTTATCTCTGCCAAGGCCTGCCTGATACTACCCTAAGGGGAGGGGAGGACATATTTCAGCTACTCCCTAAGGAGATAACCACTTTACAAACCGCTCGAGTTACCAGGCAGCTAGGATAAATAAGGGCCAATGTAGTTGCCAAGAAGGCAGAGTTGCATTGCTGTTTGAGGGCGTTATCTTTACACAGCCCTAATAGAACTAATTCATACATCACAACGGTTATGTTTGAGTGTGCTTGTGTATTTGTGTGTGTCCGTGCGTGCGTGTGTGTGTTTTTAAGAGTGTATCCGCGACCTTTAGAAATCCAATAATTGCCAAACAACATTTCTTGCCACATGGCTCCCCGATATAAAAGCTTTATGTAAGAAGAGAGTGCTATCGAAGAAGGGGAGTCATTTCAAAACAAACCCAATCTTGACCTTTCGGGCAGTCATTTTCTGCTATAATATAGGGTGTTATATAGAGAGTTATCAAAGACAAGACGGAAGCTATATTCTGCAGGAGACCCATGCTGAGTTCCAGTGGTTTTAGCATCAGCAGCAGAACCATGCAGCAATCCAATCCAGCAATCCTGCTGTTCTCCCTCCCACTACACACTCCCAAAGCTGTTATACTTGATCCTCTGGGACACAGCTGTGTGTGTGTGTGTGTGTGTGTGTGTGTGTGTGTGTGTGTGTGTGTGTGTGTGTGTGTGTGTGTGTGTGTGTGTGTGTGTGTGTGTGTGTGTGTGTGTGTGCGCGTGAATGTAATTTACAGTACTTTGACTTTTTGTTCAACTGTATACAGTATTAGTAACAAGACCAATACTGAGCTCCCTGTCCTTGTCAACAAGTTAATCCACGTTCTCCAACCATCAAATTTCAAAGTGTATTTGTTGCTCCTGCTGCTCTGCATCATTCCATTTCTCTACATTTTGAAGTTAAGGGTTAAGTTTAGGCACTCATTCCAAATGGTTATGGTTAGGATTAAGTTTGGGATAGGGTTAAAAACCACCCCAAAGAAAGCCAATGCCACTACAGGGATCGAACACGTAACCTTCTGATCCAGAGTCATGGGATTCCCCATCCAACCTGATCAACAAAGCCCTAGCAAAACCCAAGTCTACTTTATCGTAATAGAGCTCACTGTTGCCCCTAGTGGCCGGTTTTGAAGGTATTTCGACATCAATCTTGAACAACCTGGCTGGTACTATTAGGAAATCACTGTCTAAGATATGGGCATTATTGTGAAAATAACAAACTTTCCCTTTTCCCCTGCATTAGGCTACTGTAGTAGCCAACATGTTTTATCATCTCTATGAGAGGGAGGGAGAGAGAGAGAGAGAGCGATGAAGAGAAAGAGAGGAAGAAAGAGGTGAGTGTTCACGTCAAGAGAGAAAGATAAAGAGAGAGTGTTCAGAGAGCGTTCATGTGGAGGCGTTGTCCCCTTAAGCGTCTCCTTTCACATTCAGATCACACTCACTCAGCATGCAGTGAGCATGCCGAGGTGTTGCAGTGAGCAAGGAAATGAGCAGGGCCGATGTGAGCCTCTAATTGGCTCAAGGGCCATGGCGCAGCGTGTGGCAGAAAGCGGGTCAGCTGTGGCACACTGACATGGACACAGTACCCCCCTCAGATAGGGCCCTGTGTTAATGAAAGCCTCTTGCGCAATGCCGGGTAACACTCCTCTCTTTCTTCCCCCATTTCATGGTTCTTGCTCATTCCCCAGCTCTCACTCGCTGCAGCCTACATTCTTTCTCTCGTCTATCATTTTTCTTTCTCTCCTCTGTCACTGTTTTTTCATCATCTCACTCTCTCCTTGTTTCTTTCTCATCATACGTTGCTCAATGATTCATGAGTAAGGCCCTCTCTCATTCTGTATCACTTTGTCGCCCTCAGTACCTCCTCTTTATCTCACTCTGCACCTCCCTTTCTCAATCTTTCTGCTCCTTCTTGTTTGCTCTCTTTGCAGTGTCTTTTTCTCCTCTCTTCTCTCTTCTCTTGCTCTTTCTCTGTGTTTGGCTGTCCCTCTGTCTATTCCATATCTTCCCCTCTTTAAGCCTTTGGTTCCTTCTCTCTGTCTATTTTTGCAATGGCGTCTAAAAATGAGTAGGGCCATTGAGTGGCTAAGGTCTGGCCCTCATTGCAAAATGAATCTTTAGAAAATTACACAAAGGCCAACTGGAGCTCGCCGTAAATCTGTGGCTTAGAGTGTTTCATTTCAGGGCCACAGTGGGGAAGAGCTGACACAGGGCTTCTTCTCTGGTGGCTGAGAGAGACACACAGCTCAATTTATCTATTTTTATGTCTTTACCCCCGTTAGCCATCTTAGTATCCCACAGGAGCTAACAAGTGAGACAAATGCATCAGGTTACACTTCTGATAGGCAAAACATTAAAGATGGAATACTTAAAGATGGAATCCAATGCCAGTGAAACTGCCAAGTCCGTTTGTGATATTCCAACAGCAAAGACGCTACTTCAAATAATGAACACTGTTTAATTATCATTGCCCATCATTGCACACGCCATAGAACAGCAGAGTATGTACTACGTTTAAACATTTTTTTTTTTAACCTTGATGCTGAAGTTCCACTCCACCGTTGAATAAACAAAACAAAAACAACAACAAATGCGCCTAAGGCGGCCAGTGGCTCCGTTTCTCCTAATGCGGATCTCAACTTTAATGGTGAAACTGCAACATCCATTTACGATATGACAACAATAAAGAAGATACTGGAAACAACGCACACTGTTTTGTCTGTGGGACATAATTTCATATGCGATAGAACAGCAGAATCTGAAGAGTTTATTTCCAAAATGCTGTTTCCACCATTTTTTTTACATTTGTGTTTTTTTGTCAGAGATTATTGGTTATGTGTGTGTAAACTATTTGTGAACAAATTTGTTTACATCCCTGTTAGTGAGCATTTCTCCTTAGCCAAGATAATCCAGCCACCTGACAGGTGTGGCATAGTAAGAAGCAGATAAAACAGCATGATAATTACACAAGTGCACCTTGTGCTGGATACAGTAAAGGGCCACTCTATAATGTGCTGTTTAGTCACACAACACAATGCCACAGCTGTCTCAAGTTTGAGGGAGCATGCAATTGGTATGCTGACTGCAGGAATTTCCACCATCATTTCTCTACCATAAGCTGCCTCCAACGTTGTTTTAGAGAGTTTGGCAGTATGTCCAACCGGGAATCACAACCGTAAACCATTTGTGAGGAAAACTAATTCTGATTGGTTGGGCCTGTCTCTCCAGTGGGTGGGCCTTGCTCCCAAGTGAGTAGGCCTATGTCCTCCCAGGCCCGCCCATGGCTGCGCCCCTGTCCAGTCATGTGAAATCCATATATTAGGGCCTAATGAATTTATTTCAATTGACTGATTGTCTTATATGAACTGTAACTCAGTAAAATTGTTTAAATTGTTGCATGTTGCATTTTTATTCTTGTTCAAGATATATACAGTGCCCTCCATATTATTGGAACTATACTCTAAAAGTTTAGATTTGAAATCAAACAATGGCTATGCGTTTACAGTGCTTTAATTTGAGGGTAAACCGTTTAGAAATTACAACACTTTTCGCACATAGTCCCCCCATTTTAGGGGAGCATAAGTATTGGCACATCTTCACTTATATGCGTATTAAAGTAGTAAAAAGATTGCTAACCTCACACCTTACATAAGTATTCAGACTTCTTGCACATTAATTTGTTGAAGCATCTTACAGCCTTACAGCAGGGATTACAGCCTGGAGTCTTCTTGGGTATGACGCTACAAGCTTGGCACATCTATATTTGGGGAGTTTCTCCCATTCTTCTCTGCAGAGCCTCTCAAGCTCTGTAAGATTGGATGGGGAGAGTCGCTGCAGAGCAATTTTCAGGTCTCTCCAGATATGATCGATCGGGTTCAAGTACGGTCTCTGGCTGGGCCATACAAGGACATTCAGAGACTTGTCCGAAAGCCACACCTGCGTTGTCTTGGCTGTGTGCTTAGGGTCATTGTCCTGTTGGAAGGTGAACCTTCGCCCCAAATCTGAGGTCCTGAGCGTTTTGGAGCAGGTTTTAATCAAGGATGTTTCTGTACTTTTCTCCATTCATCTTTCCCTCAATCCTGACTAGTCTCCCAGTTCCTGTCTCTGAAGAAAATCATGCCACTGAAAAACATCCCCACAACATGATGCTGCCACCACCAAGCTTCACCATAGGAATGGAGCAGGGTTTCCTCCAGGCGTGTCGCTTGGCATTCAGGCCAAAGAGTTGGTCTGAGAGTCCTTTAGGTGACTTTTGGCAAACTCCAAGTAGGCTGTCATGTGCCTTTTTACTGAGGAGTGGCTTCTTCTGGCCACTCTACTGTAAAGGCCTGATTGGTGGAGTGCTGCAGAGATGGTTGTCCTTCTGGAAGGTTCTCCTATCTCCACAGAGGAACTCTGTCTGAGTGACCATTGGGTTCATGGTCACCTCCCTGACCAAGGCCCTTCTCCCCCGATTGCTCAGTTTGGCCAAACTTCTTCCATTTAAGAATGATGGAGGCCACTGTGTTCTTGGAGACCATCAATGTCAAATCAATTAAATATACCACAGGTGGACTCAAATCAAGTTGTAGAAACATGTCAAGGATGATCAATGGAAACAGGATGCACCTGAGCTCAATTTCGAGTCTCATAGCAAACTGTATGAATACTTATGGAAAAAAGGTATTTCTGTTTTTTATTTTTATTACCTTTGCAAATATGTAAAAAAACAAACAATGTTTTTGCTTTTTCATTATTGGGTATTGTGTGTAGATTGATGAGAAATGTTTAATTTAATAAATTTTAGAATAAGGTTGTAACGTCACAAAATGTGGAAAAAGTCAAGGGGTCTGACTACTTTCCAAATGCACTGTAATTGACAGAGTGAAACAAAGGAAGCCTGTACAGAATACAAATTTTCCAAAACATGCATCCTGTTTTTAACTGGGCACTAAAGTAATACTGCAAAACATTTGGCAAAGAAATTTACTTTTTGTCCTTCATACAAAGTGTTATGTTTGGGGCAAATCCAATACAACACATTACTCAGTACTACTCTCCATATTTTCAAGCATAGTGGTGGTTGCGTCATGTTATGGGTGTGCTTGTAATTGCTAAGGTCTGGAGAGTTTTTCGGGATAAGAAATAAAACGAAATGGAGCTAAGCACAGGCAAAATCCTAGACGAAACTTGGTTCAGTCTGCTTTCCACCAGACACCGGGAGATTTTTTTTTTTAATTCTCCAAAAATCTTTTTTTGCTTTGTCGTTATGGGTTACCATTAATTTCTATTGTGGACAAAATAATCCGAAACACAACCAAACAAAGCAAAGCAAATGCATCCAACAAGTTTGTAGGCAAACACTTGGTGTAATCATTGTATGCTAGGAATATGGGACCAAATAGTAAACTTTTGACTACTTGAATACTTGTGAAGACTTACTCATTCTACATTGTAGAATAATAGTGAAGATATAAAAACTATGAAAGAACACATCTAGAATCATGTACAACCCAAAAAAGTGTTAAACAAACCAAAATATATTTTAGATTCTTCAAAGTAGCCAACCTTTGCCTTGATGACAGCTTTGCACACTGTTGGCATTCTCTCAATCAGCTTCATTAGGAATGCAATAACAACAGTCTTGAAGGAGTTCCCACATACAGGTTTACTGAGCAATCGTTGGCTTCTTTTCCTTCACACTGCAGTCCAACTCATCTTAAACCACCTCAATTGGGTTGAGGTCATTTGATTGTAGAGGCCAGGTCATCTGATGCAGCACTCCATCACTCTTGGTCTTGGTCAAATAGCCTTTACATAGCCTGCAGGTGTGTTTTGGGACATTGTCCTGCTGAAAAACAAATGATAGTCGCACTAAGTGAAATCCAGATGGGCTGGCATATTGCTGCAGAATTCTGTGTTAGCCATGCTGGTTAAGTGTGCCTAGAAATCTAAATTAAACACTGACAATGTCACCAGCAACGCACCCCCACACAATCACACCTCCTCCTCCATGCTTCACAGTGGGAACCACAGATGTGGAAATCATCTGTTCACCTACTCTGCATCTCACAAAGACTCAGAATCTTTCTTGGCCCAAGCAAGTCTCTTCTTCTTATTTGTGTCTTTAGTAGTGGTTTCTTTGCAGCAATTTGACCATGAAGGCCTGATTCACGCAGTCTCCTCTGAACAGTTGATGTTGAGATGTGTCTGTTACTTGAACTCTGTGAAGAATTTATTTGGGCTGCAATTTCTGAGGCTGGTGATGAACTTATTCTCTGCAGCAGAGGTAACTCTGGGTCTTCCTTTCCTATGGTGGTCCTCATGAGAGCTAGTTTCATCACAGCACTTGATGGTTTTAGCGACTGCACTTGAAGAAACTTTCAAAGTTCTTGATATGTTCCGCATTGACTGACCTTCATGTCTTAAAGTCATGATGGTCTGTAATTTCTCTTTGCTTATTTAAGATGTTCCTGCCATAATATGGAGTTGGTCTTTTACCAAATAGAGCTATCTTCTGTATACCATCCCTACCTTGTCACAACACAACTGATTGGCTCAAATGAATTTAGAAGGAATGAAATTCCACAAATTAACTTTTAACAAGACCCACCTGTTAATTGAAATGCATTCCAGGTGACTAACTCATGAAGCTGGTTGAGAGAAGGCCAAGAGTGTGCAAAGATGTCATCATGGCAAAGGGTGGCTACTAGGAAGAATATAAAATATATCTTGATTTGTTGAACACTGGTTACTACCTGATTCCATATTATGTGTTATTTCAAAGTTTTGATGTCTTCACTATTATTCTACAATGTAGAACATAATAAAAAATAAAGAAAAACCCCTGAATGAATGGATGTGTCCAAACATTTGACTGGTACTCTATGTAACGTAGTTATTTCAATATTTCATTCTTAAATACATTTGCAACATTTTCTACACACACGTTTTCACTTTGTCATTATGAGGTATTGTGTGTAGATGACTGAGCGAAGACCATCTATACAGGCTGTTACACAACAAAATTGTGGAATAAGTCAAGTGGTACAGTATGAATACTTTCTGAAGAAACTGTATATGAAAATACATGTCCTTGATGTTTACTGATCATGGCAAGCATGCAGTTACTTGCTGAATAACTCTGATGATAGAGGTAAATGTGGAATAATCAGAAATGTTTAGTTCTGAATATGTTCTTCAAAAGGTGATGATATTAAAGCCGAATAGTTCTGATATTTATTTACCATTCCCTTGCCAACGACACATGGTTGTCAATGGTCTTAGCGGAGCTGGGGGACTCCTCACCCCCCCCCCCCAAGCAGCCAAATCTTTGACGTTTTACTGATAATGATAACTGATATCATAAATGTATTATTTGTACGTTTCTTTATAACAAATTTCGTCTTTTGTTACATTTGAGTCTGTAAAACCCAGCAGTACAACTAATTTCTCTAATTTCTTTAATCATAATAAGAGAACATGTAGGCAGCAGTTTACTCAACATTAACTTCTAGTAAGTATGCACCGTGTGCCTAAATCTCTCAAATGTTCCAAGCTATTGCAGACATGGACAGACATAATTCAATAGAACAGATAACAATTGAAAAGCACCAACAATACGTTAGCCTCTAAATCATTTCTGGGATTGTTTGACCTCAGTTTTCCGGAGACACCCAGTGCCTTCGATGCAGCGAAGTTATTGATATAGCTAGGTGTGTAAACGATGTGATGGAATGCATGCTGCTCGAAGAAATCAGCACTATAGGAGCACTGGAGGACTCTGCTTCACAGAGCAAGGGGCGGGGGGGGGGGGGGGGGGGGGGGGGGATGATATCTTAATCAATTACCGAAACAGGAAATGCATGCAGCAAGGACTGAATCATACAGCCGCACATTTCCACTTGACAAAACAACTAAATACTGTTCAGTATACAATTCTGCTGGGGCAGGTTTCTAACTCTCTAAGTGCTGACCTGTCAGTTGCGGGATTGGGTTGTCCATAGAAGAGAGGGATCAGGGAATCATGAATAAATATATAAATAAGGAGTGGATTTGGCTTTGGCCACAGTTTGTCTATGCACAGACAGGTTTGAGACAAAGGAATTATGACATTTTGTCCCACAATTGAGCTTTGATTGGCTGCAGACATAACCCACTGGGCACACCACATCATTTAACTGTGGAACTTTGGGTAATATTTGGTTGAGACATTGATCAATAAGATTTCAACCTTTATTCACC
Organism: Oncorhynchus mykiss; assembly: GCF_057628025.1. Classification (NCBI taxonomy): domain Eukaryota; kingdom Metazoa; phylum Chordata; class Actinopteri; order Salmoniformes; family Salmonidae; genus Oncorhynchus; species Oncorhynchus mykiss. The sequence goes on along the minus strand of NC_143029.1, from coordinate 32,493,861 downwards.
CACCCCAAAAAAAGACAGCCAGAAGTTTGTTGAATTCCCAATGTGTTATTGCTATGCTTTCAACCGTCTAAAGCACAACCAAATTTCAATGGAAAAACACTGTCAGATTTTTGGTTTTAGTTGTCATCTAAATGTCTCATCACTTCGCTTACAAACAATTTAAAGCACAAAAATTTTCAAACGGGAACGCAATGTCAGATATTTTGTATTTACACAACAACTTAATGTTTTAAAACTGTGCTTCATGTAATAGCCCCACCAAATGACCTCAATTGAAGTTGATATTCCATTAAAAGTACATAGTGCAAGTGATCAATGTTGTTTAAGATTCTGCACAGGTTATTAGAGGAATTGTGAAGATCTCCACATGCCTGTGACCTTTGCATGCTATCTTGAACATGCATGCTTTCTATGATTACATAAGAAGACATTTAGTAAAAGTAATCTCAAAATGTGGCTATGGATGTGTGTTATTCATTTTAAGGCTGAATAAATACTGTTACATAAGTTTGTAAGATCGCCTTAACTTTAAGGCTATTAACTATATTTCGAAAGTAATATTGAATTGTTTTTGGTTGAAAACAAAACAATCCTGTAGTTTAGCATCTGCTTTATCTGACCAATTTTTTATTGATCTAGTCACTGGTGCTCCCTGCTTTAATTGTTGCTTGTAAGCAGGAATCAGGAGGATATAATTATGGTCTGATTGCCAAATGGAGGGTGAGGATGACGTTTGCATGAGGTAGTCATTCAAAAATCATGTTAAACTCTTTTATTGTAGAGACTCAGAGCTACAAAATGGTATATCATTCACTGCATTTGAGTAACAATGGGAAAGTAATTCTGCTTTTAAAGTTGATCAACTTGTAAACTCACTTTTGAGAAAATGGCCTTTGAATGTTTTAGTATCTAGTGAGGAGATCTTCTTTGTCTACACCCATTCAGCATCGTTCACACCCTTTTAAGCTTTAGCCCCACCAATCTCGTTTCACTCTCGGAGCGTACAGTTGACGCTCTGGCTGATGATTGGATAACATGAAAACAGCCTAACCAGCTCTGCTGGCAACAATTTCATTATGCTTTTTTGCAGACGTTTACTTACTAACGAGCTCAAGTAGACAGAAGCCTTCTATATGGCAGACCAATCCGAACTCATCTCTCGACTGCCACCTGAACCCTCGCCAGAAGGCTTATTACTTCCACCTCTGGATGACTCAGAGGTCACATGACCTCCTGCTCGACACTGAGGAACAAACCAAACATGCCTGGTCCCAAATCGGTTTCTGTTGCCAAATAGTGATGATAACCATAGGATTTGGCAAGATCTGGAACCAGGCTAAACCAAACACATCGTCCTGTGTATAATTCACCTCCATGCCTTTGTTTGAATACCCCTCTCCACCCATACATGTTTCTGTACACTGGGTGATGGAGTGGGCTGGCAGGCATGACCTTCTAATCCCAGTTTTAGGGATGCTACTGGTCCAAGGACAGAATAAATGGCTGATGATGAGACATTGTAGTGGCTGTAATGACAAATTAGACTTGCTGCTGTCTTGTCCAACATGACGAATAAGGCAGTTAGGAAGACCAGGCTAGGCCTATATAGTTGAGTGCAGTGCCTGTCTGTGCTGTGCAGGGGATACTTCATCTCTTGAGCCTTTTAGTCTAATGCCTTTTCTGCTCTGACTGACATTCAGGCTAGCAGCCTCCACTGGCAAGCACAACAGTAAGGACACTCTGACCATTCATGACACAGCACCAAACAACACTCAACCCAGAGATGAGAGTGAACACATCCTAGCAACAGCATACAGTGCCTTCAGAGAGAATTCAGACAGATTGACTTTTTCTAAAATTTGTTATGTTATAGCCTTATTCTAAAACGTATTAAATAGTTTTTTCTCTCATCAATCGACACACAATAATGACAAAGCAAAAATGGGTTTTAGAACTTGTTGCTAAAAAATAAAAATAAATAAAAACTAAAATATCACATTTACATACTGTAAGTATTCAAACCCTTTACTCAGTACTTTGTTGAAGCACCTTTGGCAGGTCTTCTTGGGTAAGACACTACAAGCTTGGCACACCTGTATTTGTAGAGTTTCTCCCATTCTTCTCTGCAGATCCTCTCAAGCTCTGCCAAGTTGGATTGGGAGCGTTGCTGAACAGCTATTTTCAGGTCTCTCCAGAGATGTTCGATCGGGTTCAAGTCCGGGCTCTGGCTGGGCCACTCAAGGACATTCAGAGACTTGCCCTGAAGCCAATTCTACATTGTCTTGGCTGTCTGCTTAGGGTCGTTGTACTGTTGGAAGGGAAACCTTTGCCTCAGTCTGAGGTCCTGAGAGCTCTGGAGCAGGTTTTCATCAAGGATCTCTCTGCACTTTGCTCCGTTCATCTTGTCCTCGATCCTGACTTGTCTCCCAGTCGCTGCTGCTGAAAATCATCCCCACAGCATGATGCTGCCACCACCATGCTTGACCATAGGGATGGTGCCAGGTTTCATCCAGAGATAATCTTATTTCTCATGGTCTGAGAGTCTTTAGGTGCCTTTTGGAAAACTACAAGCAGGCTGTCATGTGCCTTTTACTGAGAAGTGGCTTCCGTCTGGCTACTCTACCACAAGGGCCCGATTGGCCCGAGTGCGGCATAGATGGTTGTCCTTCTGGAAGGTTCTCCCATATCCACAGAGGATCTCCAGAGCTTTGTCAGAGTGGCCATCGGGTTCTTGGTCACCTCCCTGACTAAGGCCCTTCTCCCCCAATCGCTCAGTTTGGCTGGGTGGCCAGCTCCGAGTCTTGGTGGTTCCAAACGTGGTTCCAAACATCTTCAATTTATGATAGAGGCAACTGTGTTCTTGGGCTCTTCAATGCTGCAGAAATGGTTTGATACCCTTCGCCAGATCTGTGCCTTGACACAATCTTGTCTCTGAGATCTACGGACAATTCCTTTAGCCTCAGGGCTTGGATTTTGCTCTGACATGCACATGTGCCTTTCCAAATCATGTCCAATCAATTGAATTGTAGAAACATCTCGAGGATGATCAATGGAGACAGGATGCACCTGAGCTCAATTTCAAGTCTCATATCATAAATAAGGTATTTTAGTTTTTTATTTTTATGACATTTTCCCAAAAGTTTTAAAACCTGTTTTCACTTCATCACTGTGGGGTATTGCATGTAGATTCCTGAGGATTTGTATTTATTTCATCTATTTTAGAATAAGGCTGTAATGTAACAAAATGTGGAAAAAGTAATGGCGTCTGAATACTTCCCGAAGGCATTGTATATCTTCACAGCACATAACACTTTAGAGAGTTAAAATGAAGGGAGGATGTCATCTCTGCACTATCACTAATATACACCATGATAAATAATTTGTGCCAATGCACAAGAGCTCAGCTTTGACAAACTGCTTAGAAATATGGAACGCGAAAGGCAGTGTATGGATATAAAAAGTCTCCTTTAAGGTGGCTACATTTGTTTTACGTTTTTAATGGGGTAGATCAGCTTTAATTTTGCAGAAAGATTGTAGCTTCCATCAATGTGACTGTCTGCATCATTTCCAATCCCCTATGTAATGTTTTGTAAATATATACATGTATAGATGAGATTGCATTTGAAATGAACTGAAAGTGAGAGGTTGTAATCTGAATGAAGGGAAAAAGGCCATTCTTGAACATTCAGTGAGACATTCTTACTAATTTGCTAGAGTACCAGTTTGGATTTAATAAATACAACTTTTGTATGACTGAAGCGTTTAGTGAGAGGTTTAATGCTTTAATATTTAATCTGCCCATATTAATTATACAAACAGGCCCGTTTAATTTTGTCTGGTTTGCCGTTCCAAATGAAGGGAAAGATTTTTTGCTCATATAATTTAAAACTCGTCGCTAGGTGTAGGTAAGGCCATAAGCAAATAGGTACAGTTGAAGTTTACATACACTTAGGTTGGAGTCATTAAAACTCGTTTTCAAACCACTCCACAAATTTCTTGTTAACAAACTATAGTTTTGGCAAGTTGGTTAGGACATTCCAACAATTGTTTACCGACAGATTATTTCTCTTATAATTCACTGATCAATTCACCCCATAAATAATTGCTGAAATAAATCATTCTCTCTAATATTTTTCAGACATTTCACATTCTTAAAATAAAGTGGTGTTCCTAACTGACCTAAGACAGGGAATTTTTACTAGAATTAAATGTCAGGAATTGTGAAACTGAGGTGTATGTAAACTTCCGACTTCAACTGTAAATTACGATATGACTAAAGAGTTAATCAGGGTGATTTTTCCACAAATAGACAGGTATTTTTCTTTCAATAGTAGCAAGATCGGATCTATTGTTGCTAACTTTCTATAAAAATGTATTGCAGCGAGATCATTTCTTTGAATACCAAGTATGTCCACATCACCGTCAGGCCGTTTATTTGGTAAACTACACAAGTTGTATTTCTTTGTGATCCAATAAGTAATATAGTATACTTATCATAATTTGGTTGTAATCCAGAGTGGTTAGAAAAAGTATCTAAGATCCTTGGAGGAATCTAAATTGTGGATTCAAAAGAAAACATGAATCATCAGCATACAATGACAACTTTGCTTTTAAGCTGTGGCTTTCTTGCCCCTTGCAATTATTGTTGGATCTGATTTTAAAGCTAACATTTCAATGGCCATAATACAGTAAGTAGACATGGCGATAATGGACAACCTTGTGTAAATCCTCTTGACAGTTTAATACTTTCTGAGAAGTAGCCATTATTTACTATTTTACACCTGTGGTTACTACAGTGCCTTGCGAAAGTATTCGGCCCCCTTGAACTTTGCGACCTTTTGCCACATTTCAGGCTTCAAACATAAAGATATAAAACTGTATTTTTTTGTGAAGAATCAACAAGAAGTGGGACACAATCATGAAGTGGAACGACATTTATTGGATATTTCAAATTTTTTTAACAAATCAAAAACAGAAAAATTGGGCGTGCAAAATTATTCAGCCCCCTTAAGTTAATACTTTGTAGCGCCACCTTTTGCTGTGATTACAGCTGTAAGTCGCTTGGGGTATGTCTCTATCAGTTTTGCACATCGAGAGACTGACATTTTTTCCCATTCCTCCTTGCAAAACAGCTCGAGCTCAGCGAGGTTGGATGGAGAGCATTTGTGAACAGCAGTTTTCAGTTCTTTCCACAGATTCTCGATTGGATTCAGGTCTGGACTTTGACTTGGCCATTCTAACACCTGGATATGTTTATTTTGAACCATTCCATTGTAGATTTTGCTTTATGTTTTGGATCATTGTCTTGTTGGAAGACAAATCTCTGTCCCAGTCTCAGGTCTTTTGCAGACTCCATCAGGTTTTCTTCCAGAATGGTCCTGTATTTGGCTCCATCCATCTTCCCATCAATTTTAACCATCTTTCATGTCCCTGCTGAAGAAAAGCAGGCCCAAACCATGATGCTGCCACCACCATGTTTGACAGTGGAGATGGTGTGTTCAGGGTGATGAGCTGTGTTGCTTTTACGCCAAACATAACGTTTTGCATTGTTGCCAAAAAGTTCAATTTTGGTTTCATCTGACCAGAGCACCTTCTTCGACATGTTTGGTGTGTCTCCCAGGTGGCTTGTGGCAAACTTTAACCGACACATTTTATGGATATCTTTAAGAAATGGCTTTCTTCTTGCCACTCTTCCATAAAGGCCAGATTTGTGCAATATACGACTGATTGTTGTCCTATGGACAGAGTCTCCCACCTCAGCTGTAGATCTCTGCAGTTCATCCAGAGTGATCATGGGCCTCTTGGCTGCATCTCTGATCAGTCTTCTCCTTGTATGAGCTGAAAGTTTAGAGGGACGGCTAGGTCTTGGTAGATTTGCAGTGGTCTGATACTCCTTCCATTTCAATATTATCGCTTGCACAGTGCTCCTTGGGATGTTTAAAGCTTGGGAAATATTTTTGTATCCAAATCCAGCTTTAAACTTCTTCACAACAGTATCTCGGACCTGCCTGGTGTGTTCCTTGTTCTTCATGATGCTCTCTGTGCTTTTAACGGACCTCTGAGACTATCACAGTGCAGGTGCATTTATACGGAGACTTGATTACACACAGGTGGATTGTATTTATCATCATTAGTCATTTAGGTCAACATTGGATCATTCAGAGATCCTCACTGAACTTCTGGAGAGAGTTTGCTGCACTGAAAGTAAAGGGGCTGAATAATTTTGCACGCCCAATTTTTCAGTTTTTGATTTGTTAGAAAAGTTTGAAATATCCAATAAATGTCGTTCCACTTCATGATTGTGTCCCACTTGCTGTTGATTCTTCACAAAAAAATACAGTTTTATATCTTTATGTTTGAAGCCTGAAATGTGGCAAAAGGTCGCAAAGTTCAAGGGGGCCGAATACTTTCGCAAGGCACTGTATACATATCTTTAACCCATTGCATAAAATAATATCCAAAATTGAAATATTCCAGGCATTTATGTATAAATTTCAGTTGTACTTTACCAAAATACTTTTCAAAGTCAGCAGGCCTGGTTTCCCAGATCTTTCATAGTGTTATATTTGTGTTATATATTATAGTTTCCAGTACTTGTCTTATATTATCTTCAACCCATCATCCGTGTAAAAAACTGATTAGGATGAATAATATCCAACAATACCTTTTAAATTACAGTATATGCGCTATGCATTTTGCTAAATGGCCTAGAATTTTTTTCCCCCTCTTTCAGGAATAATTAAATCAGACTTTCTTGTTGAGTATCTGATCATCAAAAAATTGTCATAGGAGTGGTTAAAACATAAAACATTTACACCATCAATGAAAGTATTACATAAAAAAGGTTTGGTATACCTCAACTGGTATGCCATCCAGCCCTGGAGTTTTCCCAGACTTAAAGGCCTTGATTACATCAAGAAGTTCTGCCTCTGTAATTTGGCCTTCACATGAGTCTTTCTGTACAGATGTTAGTTTTACATTATTAATAGAAACAAATCCATACAATGAATTTGGTTAATGGAAATGAAGGAGACTGAAACGAAAGCATATGCTTAAAGTACTTTGCGTCCTCTTTCAAAATATTGAATGGTGAATCGTGTCATTTTATTTCCTTTGTTAATATGGACTCTTTTGACCTAAATTGCTTTTATTTTAGAGATGAGTATTGAATTGTATGGCCACTAAAGTCACATTTAAAAGTGTCCCATACAATAAGGGGATCTGCTATAAACTCAGTTATAAACTCTTCTGTCCTAGATAAACGTTATCCTCCAATAGGCTTTCATTGTCCAATATCCTCGCCCAAGTGAAAATTCTGTAAGAGTAATGTATATGACAATTATTTGATGGACCAGCAATGTTGTCACTCTTTTGAAATGTATGCTGCGTTTTAGAGCAGGACCGATATAAATTCATATTTAGCCAAATTTTTGCTATCAGATGACACTACTCTTTGTTATTTGTTCCAACCATGCTATAACAAAAATACATTACTCCAAGGGGGTATACATAAGGCCTTGAATAATACCCTTTATGAAACCAGTCATCACAACTTCATGGGTGTTGCATTATCAAAAGTGTTATAAATGCCTTATTTACAGGAGGAATTTACACCATCAATGAAAGTATTAACTCACTATAACTTGGTATATGGACATTGTGGGAATGCCTGTAGCTGAAAAGCTTGTGAATTCATTTTTTTTGTCCCATCTTACACCTGATATCAGTCCTGTTGGCCAGCATTTTTATAGTAATTGTGTGTGTGTCCCTGTGGTTGGTGTTGTGGTTTAAAACTGTAATGCTATGTTCATGATATCAGTGCTTAGCACACCAAGCAGTCTTTACATGTCCCATGGTGATGCTATTGTTTCCTTCTGCTGATGGGCCTATAAAATTCTCTGAAATATATTTGGCAAAACAAAGTGGCAGTAACCACTTTCTCTGACAGGTTAAGAGTCTGCCAGTCAGGAGTGCAAGCTGGGTGGGAGGAAAAGGAAGGGGTGGGTGTAGAGAGGCAGAGGGTAAGAGAGAAAGGAGATGAAGAAAACAACAGTGATAGGGTGAGGTTATAGTGATAAAACAAGAATGACAAATATGACGAGAAAGATGAAGAGATAGAGGGAGGCACGCCTGAGGCCTATGTCACCCCCCAATACCCTACAGACACACACACACACACACACACACACCGTTCACACACACGTATTCCTATCACTCAGCTCCTCAGTCATACCACACAGCAGTGCATGCATTGAGCTCTCTGTACTGTGTGTCCCAGTGTACTGTGCAGGCAGCTAAGGATGGGGCTTAGCGTGCGTCAGCCAGAAGCATGGCAACATATGTGCCATTATTTATAGCCAGCAGATCCTCTGAGAGGCCCAGCCCAAGGGCTGCTTAGAGAGGTGTTATTTGAGAGCCCAAAGACCTGTCTGTGTCGGTGCCATCCAACCCAACCCGCAGGACATTTCACAATGAATACTGAAGATCTTCTTGAAAAATTAAGTAATTCAATTCGATTCAATTGACCAAAAATGACAACTGCATAAGGAATCAAGTATACTTATTAGAGTGGTTGTAATGTAATCATTTGAAGACAATTATAAGAATACGTGACTGTTTACAGAACTGCTGTATTTACAGTATATACACATAGGCACCCAAGATACAGATGGGGAGGAGGGGATGGATTCAGTTGAATGCATGAGTTAGCAATACAGATGTCTTATAAAGAAAATCAGTTCCCTGATGGTTGCAAGTATATTGAATGTTTTGCAGTAAAGATACAAGGCACATATTCAATGTTGCCTACCTTAAATGTAAACAAAACTCACGTGGGGTACCTAATATGTGATTACCAAGAGATTAGCAGTTTGATTGGGCTAAGCCCAGCATTTGTTTCACACACAAGGCAGCATACCTTTTAAAATGACGGAATCTGGCTCTGGTCTTATGGGCTGTCACTTAACCTCTCCACCACATCATGGTGATTTGAGCTAGGATCTCCATGCATGTGTCACCATGGGTTTGGAGTGTGATTGTGAGTTGTATGGTGTAAAATGGTTCATGCTAAGTCAATTAGAGGCACGCCTCTAATCCCTGTGAGGCAAACGCCATCTCTTAAAACAGCAGACAGTGGGTTCGCAGTAAGCACTATAGCGAGGTTCCCTTTCCTTCTGTATGGCCTGGCGTGATGTTGTAGTGAGCTCTGGCCATGAACAGCTAGCACCGCCAGAGAAGGAGTTAGTGTTCCTGCATGCACAGTACAGGTATTAAAGCTATTGTTGGCCCTGTATTCGCAGGGCTTTCTTCCCTCTGTAAAACACTTCACACATACTGTACTGACCACCCCATCTGTGGACTGATACACACAGTTCTGGCAGGACTGAGAATCTAGGAGCAGTGCCACAACTATCTTAGAAGCAGAACTGGAGGTTTGGAGAACGTGTTGTGGAAGGTGCTCATTATTTTTCTTCACACATTCTTGAACTTGCGTTTGACAGTAGAGTGCAGGTCATCAACTAGATACTGGACACAGAAGCATGCCAATAGTGCCCAAGAGTTCATCTGACTCTGGGGAAGTAGATAAAGGGACTCATTGCCAGAATCCGAAAGTATCCCTTTGATTCTTAAGAGTCTAAGCCATTAGAGGGGAGGGTCACAAAAGTTTGAAGCCCAAACGGTTCGGACGCTACAAACAGAAGTTGGCACTTTGACGGTACCGAATTCAGACGAGTCCCGTGGGACTTGCAGTTTCTAGGCCAAACTGTTCAGAAGCTACAGAGGTGTCCGCGAGAAGAACCATTTTCTGGATGTCCCATGGTGTTACAAACATCGAGGTGGCTCGGCCACCTTCCACCGCAGATTATCCCTTGGCAGAGGATAACAACTGACAGTGAAGTGATCCAATGTGTAGAACTTCTAACTTATTTAAAATTTCATCTAAATAGATTTATACAGTGCCTTGCGAAAGTTTTCGGCCCCCTTGAACTTTGCGACGTTTTGCCACATTTCAGGCTTCAAACAAAGATATAAAACTGTATTTTTTTGTGAAGAATCAACAACAAGTTGGACACAATCATGAAGTGGAACGACATTTATTGGATATTTCAAACTTTTTTAACAAATCAAAAACTGAATAATTGGGCGTTCAAAATTATTCAGCCCCTTTACTTTCAGTGCAGCAAACTCTCTCCAGAAGTTCAGTGAGGATCTCTGAATGATCCAATGTTGACCTAAATGACTAATGATGATAAATACAATACACCTGTGTGTAATCAAGTCTCCGTATAAATGCACCTGCACTGTGATAGTCTCAGAGGTCCATTAAAAGCGCAGAGAGCATCATGAAGAACAAGAAACACACCAGGCAGGTCCGAGATACTGTTGTGAAGAAGTTTAAAGCCGGATTTGGATACAAAAAGATTTCCCAAGCTTTAAACATCCCATGATGCACTGTGCAAGCGATAATATTGAAATGGAAGGAGTATCAGACCACTGCAAATCTACCAAGACCTGGCCGTCCCTCTAAACTTTCAGCTCATATAAGGAGAAGACTGATCAGAGATGCAGCCAAGAGGCCCACGATCACTCTGGATGAACTGCAGAGATCTACAGCTGAGGTGGGAGACTCTGTCCATAGGACAACAATCAGTCGTATATTGCACAAATCTGGCCTTTATGGAAGAGTGGCAAGAAGAAAGCCATTTCTTAAAGATATCCATAAAAAGTGTTGTTTAAAGTTTGCCACAAGCCACCTGGGAGACACACCAAACATGTGGAAGAAGGTGCTCTGGTCAGATGAAACCAAAATTGAACTTTTTGGCAACAATGCAAAACGCTATGTTTGGCGTAAAAGCAACACAGCTCATCACCCTGAACACACCATCTCCACTGTCAAACATGGTGGTGGCAGCATCATGGTTTGGGCCAGCTTTTCTTCAGCAGGGACAGGGAAGATGGTTAAAATTGATGGGAAGATGGATGGAGCCAAATACAGGACCATTCTGGAAGAAAACCTGATGGAGTCTGCAAAAGACCTGAGACTGGGACGGAGATTTGTCTTCCAACAAGTCAATGATCCAAAACATAAAGCAAAATCTACAATGGAATGGTTCAAAACTAAACATATCCAGGTGTTAGAATGGCCATGTCAAAGTCCAGACCTGAATCCAATCGAGAATCTGTGGAAAGAACTGAAAACTGCTGTTCACAAATGCTCTCCATCCAACCTCACTGAGCTCGAGCTGTTTTGCAAGGAGGAATGGGAAAAAATGTCAGTCTCTCTATGTGCAAAACTGATAGAGACATACCCCAAGCGACTTACAGCTGTAATCGCAGCAAAAGGTGGCGCTACAAAGTATTAACTTAAAGGGGCTGAATAATTTTGCACGGACAATTTTTCAGTTTTTGATTTGTTCAAAAAGTTTGAAATATCCAATAAATGTTGTTCCACTTCATGATTGTGTCCCACTTGTTGTTGATTCTTCACAAAAAAATACAGTTTTATATCTTTATGTTTGAAGCCTGAAATGTGGCAAAACGTCGCAAAGTTCAAGGGGGCAGAATACTTTCGCAAGGCACTGTAGTTGGTATTGTAAAAATCCATACCGGTTTATGGAACCATACCTTAAAATAGCATTTATCGGCCAGCCCTTAAACCTTCGCGAAAAAAACACATTTAGATTGATACAAATTGGACAAATGACTTGTGGCAAGTGCAGGCATGGGCATGTACAAATTGGACAAATAACTTTAATTGCATAAGCGCTTCAAATGGAGAGTAAAAAGAATGGGCTACATCAATACCCAACACATTTTTTTGTGTTTCTTTTCAATGGTGTTCTTTCCATCCACACCACTAAATGGAACCCATCCTATTCAGGATGACTCCACACATTGAATCAGATTACTTTCCCAGAAGTACTTCAATGTGTGAAATAGGGAGTCCTTTTCAAGAACTAGTGAATACTATGGCTACTCTGCAAGTACCATAAACACAGTATCCAGTAGTGTTGCTTTCCCAAGTTGACTAATCTTAATAGATTGATGTAAGGTCACCAGAAATTCCAGCCATGCAAGCAGTTCACTCTTTAGTCTGGGTCACATGTGTATTATGCATTCATGCACAGGAGAATGCAAAATTGGTTCACATGTTAAGGTCAAAGATGGCTCCAAATTGTTAACATGCCCAGATAGTCAGTAACATGCATTTAGAAATCTTCGTTAGTCATACAATAACTGCCGTTCATCTGCTGGGGTCTTACTAAGATAATAATCATGTCCAATTCCATTCTCCTTTCATATGTCCCCTAAAAACGTATACTTGTATCTTTGCCTTTCTATTAAATAATCGAAAATCTGAATGAATATGGGTATTGTTATCTTACATTCCGGTTTGATCATGGGTGTTGAATATTAGTTAATGTTTCAGGCTACAATAGCCTATCAATGGGGCATGGATGCGACTAGGGTAGGGGCGCGGGTGAAAAATGATATAATGCAGAAATATATCCTAAACAACAACAAGAGTAATTCCATCTAACATCAAAATATTTAGCCAATAATGGCACCATGATTTGCCACAAATTAATAGAACATGTTGATAATAATTTACGATGCATAAGGGCATGAGAAAGTATGTTTAGACAAATTAATGGACTTTTCAATGTGCCATTCTAACGACTTGATAATGATTAAACCTCACCCAAAACGGACAGGTGCTTTTCTTACCATTCATGGCAGGCATTTGTCCATCGTGTATTCTACCAAGGAGATGTTGCATCTTCGGCGTTCTTATTTTCACTTCACCATTATTCCAAAATCGTTTTTAATTTCCAATATAGGCTAGCCTACTGATCGCAATCCCGACCTTTTTCATCACCGGCTCGCTCTGTGGATAGCGCGCGTTCCAAAGCGACTCATTCAGTGCAAGACAACCTCCCCAGTCTCTCAGCAGTTTGAAAGACGGGCACTATATTGGTGCAGCGAAACTGGTCAAATGTAGGCTATGTTGAGTTATTTCAATCAAACTCGAACGCTCACTCAATTTTACTGTAATCTATAGTTCTGATCTATCGTAATTCGTCCTTACTTGAATCGATTTCCATTCTTCCTTAAAATACTTGAAAAATAGCACAGGATTAAAAGCATACCAGGACAAATTAATTAAAAAGCAATAGCCCATTGTTCAATTCAGAATTAGTTGATTTTTTGGCAAAACACCTATACCGGATAATTTTGCGCTCCGAGCAAAACCTTGTAGAAACGAGTAGCCTAATCCTCTGCAACAATCACACAGCGCGGCACAAAGGGGATAACGCAGAGCAGCAGATAGCTGGTTGAGGTATTTAGGTGGCACGACCAGCCTGCCTCTCGGTAACCGCAGGAGAGACCGGCAGTGAGAGACTGAGAGGAAGCGCTCATTCGCCCCCAACAACACTATTATAGTCAGGGTTCCATCTAAACTTTGACCAACATTGACCGCATATTGCGCATTATCGTCCTCTTTGTCGCACATTCAATCTAACGACATTTTTTTATATATTTTTTTACAGCCCAATGAAACGATGAGTGGGTCTATAAGCGTGCATTCAGAAGATGATGCCAAATGCATTGGTTGAAATGTCACATTTGGAGTCATAGTTAAAACATTAGGACTAGATATTTTAATATAAATAGATTTAAGTGATTCAAGATTGAACATGCTTGCATTTAACAGCATTTAACAAAGTGATTTTCGGTCCTCCGTAAAATTGCGAGGGCGACACACAGGCCACTTGCAATAGTCTGAGTCAGAGTTTTGCAATATCATTTCACATGTCACTTGCTTTATTTGTGTTAATTTTATGTTTTCAAATGGCCCAAATACCCCCAATCATAATGTTATTCTTTCATAAATACACACAGAAAAAAACGTAATATATAGTGCCAAATAAGGGTTATTTGGCTTGTAGGCTAACCACAGCAGATAATGGTGCTATATATAACCCTTTTTTGTAAGGTTCTATAAAGAACCATGTTCATAAGGTTCTACATGGAATGTTTATGGTGCTGTAAAGAACAGTTCCATAAGATTCTATAAAGAACCATAAAAATGCCATTTTATTTGTTCTTTATAGAACATTCATGGAGAATGGTTCTATATTTTTATTTATTTAACTAGGCAAGTCAGTTAAAAGAACAAATTCTTATTTACAATGATGGCCTACCCTGGCCAAACCCGGACGACGCTGGGCCAATTGTTGCCCGCCCTATGGGACTCCCTATGAGATGTGATGCAGCCTGGATTTGAACCAAGTACTGTTGTGACACCTCGTGCACTGAGATGCAGTGCCTTAGAATGCTGCCCCACTCAGGAGCCCAATCTTAAAGGCTCTACAAATAACATTTTCAAGAACAATACAGGGTTTTTTATTCTGGTTTAACATGCTATTTGTTAAAATTCCATAGGTGTTAATATTGTATTAATTGACAAGTTGAATAAGGTTCGGTAGCTCTGGGACAGCTGATTTGGTCAACATTTCTCAATTAAAGCAATTGAAGACTTGAGTCTTTCACACGACAGCAGAACTGGCCATGGTCATATTCAGTGCTGTGAAAAAGTATTTGGCCCCTTTCTGATTTTCTCTATTTTTGTGTATTTCTGTCACTGAATGTTATCAGATCTCCAACAAAACCTAATATTAGATAAAGGGAACCAGAGGGAACAAATAACACAGCAATTACATACTTATTTAATTTATTTCATAAACAAAGTTATGCAACACCCAAAGCCCCCGTGTGTAAAAAAGGTATTCGCCCTCTTCAAATCAAATCAAAATCAAATATATTTATATAGCCCTTCTTACACCAGCTGATATCTCAAAGTGCTGTACAGTAACCCAGCCTAAAACCCCAAACAGCAAAAAATGCAGGTGTAGAAGCACAGTGGCTAGGAAAAACTCCCTTGAAAGGCCAAAATCTAGGAAGAAACCTAGAGAGGGACCAGGCTATGAGGGGTGGCCAGTCCTCTTCTGGCTGTGCCCGGTGGAGATTATAACAGAACATGGCCAAGATGTTCAAATGTTCATAAATGACCAGCATGGTCAAATAGTAATAATCACAGTAGTTGTCGAGGGTGCAACAGGTCAGCACCTCAGGAGTAAATGTCAGTTGGCTTTTCATAGCCGATCATTGAGACTATCTCTACCGCTCCTGCTGTCTCTAGAGAGTTGAAAACAGCAGGTCTGGGACAGGTAGCACGTCCGGTGAACAGGTCAGGGTTCCATAGCCGCAGGCAGAACAGTTGAAACTGGAGCAGCAGCACGGCCAGGTGGACTGGGGACAGCAAGGTGTCATCATGCAAGGTAGTCCTGAGGCATGGTCCTAGGGCCCAGGTCCTCCGAGAGAGAGAGAGAGAGAAAGAAAGAAAGAAAGAAAGAAAGAAAGAAAGAAAGAAAGAAAGAAAGAAAGAAAGAAAGAGAGAATTAGAGAGAGCACACTTAAATTCACACAGGACACCGGATAAGATAGGAGAAATACTCCAGATATAGCAGACTAACCCTAGCCCCCAGACACGTAAACTACTGCAGTATAAATACTGGAGGCTGAGACAGGAGGGGTCAATAACTGCTTGTGCCACCATTAGCTGCAATGACTACAACCAAAAGCTTCCTGTAGTTGTTGATCAATCTCTCACATTGCTGTGGAGGAATTTTGGCCCACTCTTCAATGCAGAAGTGCTTTAACCTCAGCAATATTTGTGGATTTTCAAGCATGAACTGTTCTTTCCAAGTCCTGCCACAACATCTGAATTGGGATTAGGTCTGGATTTTGACTAAAGGCCATTACAAAACTTAAAATGTGTTGCTTTTTAGCCATTTTCAGACTTGATTGTGTAGACCTGATTGTGTAGACCTGATTGTGTGTTTTGGATATTTGTCTTGCTGCATGACTCCGCTGCGCTTCAGATTCAGCTCCCAGACAGATGGCCTTACATTATCGAATTCTCTGATATAAAGTAGAATTCATGGTTCCTTCTACTGAAACCAGACTCAGTAAGCGCTAAATTAAATAATGCACTTTCTATTTTGGTTTATATCTCCCAAATAAGAGATATTACGGCTTAACTATACCTATTCAATGCTTTGACGCCACAGCACTGGAAATACCCAAGCTTTTTTAAAATATTCACCCCTTCAGGTTTTTTTTATATTTTTCAGTTGATTTCTCAGGCGAGGTGATGACATAGGGCTCGAGTGTAGGCAATATGTAATCTCGCTCACATGCTGATTGATGTTTATAACTCAACTGTCACTCTGCCATATTGCAGTTTAGCCTTGCAGCCAATCCAGTCGGACTATAATCCTGGTAAGTACTTTTGGAATAAAACATTCAATTATTTTATGTGATGAGCCATTATATTGTACACTTTGTTCTGTTCTGGAAAATATGTAGTTTCTGATAACCTGTTCTGCATGTTTTGTAGTGTTTAGCTGTGTTCTGCCTGTTGGCTAGACTAGTGGGCTAGCTAGCTGGCTAAATTAGTTAGGGAGCAGAATAACAGTTAGCTAAAGTTAGGTTCATTGTAATATAAAATGCTTGTTTTCATTTCATGTATTAGAAAACATTGAGTGTATTTATGTTCGCTAATGAGTCACGTTTGTCTTTCTTCCACAACATAAAAATCCAAAGAACTAACATTATCAGAGATGGCAGATCATGTCGAGGTAATATAGCTAATATTTAATGACCATATGAATTTATCAATAGTTGTAGCTAAGGTAGCTAGCTACCTATCAGTCAAGGCTTGGTTAACAAAATATTTACAGTAAATACTATTACCATCTACTAATTGTTATTCATACAAAGAGTATATTTTCTGTCAATTGTTGGCAGCACCATTTCACCAGGTCAAATTTTTGGTACATGTAAATGTACTTGGAGGATCCTGATTCTTGAATTATTCCCTTTCGGACAATCTGTTGCTTGAACAGGCACAGAGAAGCCTACACAGAGAGAGAAAGCCAGGGGCAGATGTCAAATGGTCCGTGGAGGACTGCTGAGGGCCAGTGTAGAGACAGGGGCCCATGTAATGAGTAGGGCAAAAGGATCAACCAGTTCCAGGGGAGGGAACAGTGGAAGAGGTAGAAGGGGCAGATTCAGAATCTGGGAAAAATCCCTGGCTTACAGGGAGAGAGTTGATCATCATAGTCAAGATAGAAGTGCACTGGTGGAGGTTTGTAAGCCACATTACACCATGTCTGATTAGTCTAAACCAAATCTAGACCAGATTGTCAACTCCGGTACTCATGTCAACCAGGAAATATGCGTAGCTCTTATTTTTGCTCATTAACTTTAGTTGTATCATAAACAGCTGTCGTAGAGAGAGAGAGAGAGGCATGATGTCTTGATGCTGATGCTGGAGAGGACATCCAGGCTAACCAGGGAGGTGGTGGAGATGTGGGTGGAGGCCCTTTTCGCACTATTGGTTAGAGCCTGTAAGTAAGCATTTCACTGTTGAATTCGACGCGCGTGACAAATCAACTTTGATTTGATTAGATTTTTGGTGCACCTGTGGCAGGTGTGGTTAAAATGCCAACTGACTTTGAGAAGAAGGGCTGCGGTGGGGGGCCAAATACCTGTATCAGTACAATGCCACACACATACACATACTGCCTGGAGCCTGGAAACCTAAGGAACATCAGGGTTATAGGAATGATCTGTTATCCCTGGTTGAAAGCGAGGAACAGGGAGAAGACCATGCAGAGTACAGGCATGCTGCCTACCAGCAGTTCATCTGTTGGCAGCGTGGCACGCTTTGGCAGGGCCACAGGATAGTTATTCCAAGCTGCTGCGTGTGGGACATCAGAGACGCTTTCCCTGACCCTAATAGCCACTATAAAGGATTCACTCCTGGCAGACTGACCTAGAGAATTCTGTCCATGTATTATGAACTGTTCGCTAACTCTAACCCACTGTTTAATAAAAACAACTAATGTTACAAACAAAGGTTGAATATAGTGGAAGTGCAAAAGTATTTATTTGTTCCACAAATAGTTAAGTCTTTTAAAATTTAACAGAATCATAGAACAAATCATTTGACTCTGTGTAACTACATTTATTTAGACGTAAGACAACAGTCATGAGTGACAAAGTATTCACAAGGTATATTTACAGGTGGATTGAGTCGAAGGGACTCTATAATACATGATCAATAACATGAGGTTATTTACAAATTGCTATTTATAAGCAATGAGGTCTATTTAATTGAGTAGAGGGGACTGTACAATAACACAATGTACAATAACAATGGTGGTTATTTGTAATAGCTTTTTACAAGAAACTATAGGAACTAATTGTTAGCTATTGGTATTCAGTGTGTGTGTGTGTGAGATTATCCATGCATGTGTGTGTGTGAGATTATCCATGCATGTGTGTGTGCTTGTGCATGCATGCATGTGTGTGTGCATGTGGACATGGGGTTTCCAGTCAGTGCAGCTGTTCAGATCCTAGGGAGAGGGAGGAAAAGATGCATCTAGAAACACTCTGTTTGACCCTCTGTAAAAACACTGTTTTAAATCTTATCACTCATCCCTGGCCCCCAGCTGACGTGTGCCTGACCCAGTTCCTGGATGAGTGGTGTTGCAATGTCAGGGAGAAGGCCAATATTTCTTGGGTCACTGGCTACACAAGGGATGATCCTTGGCATTCCTAAATTGGATGCCAACCTCTGTCTGACCACACCTGCTTGCTGCTCAGAGATGTAGCTAGGGTTTTGGGGTTCTTCTTCGCAAGCACTGTCCATCTTTTGGACTTGTTTTGAAAGTGTCTGTAGTGTGAGTAGCTCAGGGTATAGAACACAGAACATTGAGGAACGAGTAATTATCATTACAACATCAAGGTATAACCAATAGGCAGGAAAATGTGCTGCTGCATTGAATAAGTTTGGGCAGGTTCTGGTTCTTACCGGAAATGTACATAACAGATGAGTGCCCAAAACAGGTACGAAAACAGGAATCACTCACATCTTGTTGCCAGCTTTGTTCCTCGAGAGCAGGCCTCTCTCAATGTTGATTGTTGTCCAATGCTGCCAGGAGAGTCCTGTCCTCAAATATGTGCGGTGTGAAGGCAAACCTATTGCTGGCATACATCAGAATGTGATATTGGAATGCCTCCAGCTCTGCAGTTGACCTCAGAAAAGCATCACAATTAGCCTTATGCTAATATGATTTACAAGACCTAAAAGCCAGGTGTTTTGGGATAACTTTAAGCCACCTCTTGTCGAGCACAATTTCAGTCAGTCTTGTGGGCTGCTGAACCTCTCTCCATTCAGGACTTTGGGCCTTTCTCAGGAAAACTGTCATGCTGAAAGCTGCCGAAGGCCCATTTGTGTTCTACAACATGGTGCAGGATGCCTCTCATGTTCTACAGCAGTGAAAACCATTTATCAGTAACCATTTATTTACTACACAATAGCCTGACATATCATTAATCACGGTAATGGCAGTGCTGAAATTACAGTCAAGTACGATACCAGCCATTACAAATATAAATTCCAAATATAAATCATCCAATAGTAAGCTGTTCTTAGTGCCACAGTATTTCACTTAAAATGAACTCTTCATATGTCCCAGCCTCCTTACATCTCCACCAGAAGTGGTTGACAACAGGAGCTTGGTGGCACCTTAATTGGGGAGAACGGGCCGGTGGTAATGACTGGAGTGGAATGGTATCAAATACATGGTTACCAGGTGATTGATGCCATTCTATTGGCTCCATTCTGGCCATTTATTATGAGCCATTCTCCCTCAGCAGCATCCACTGTGGTTGACAATATCCATACTCCACTGGAGAAGGATGCAGTACGCTGCCTGCTGCCCAGCATTTCTTGAGAGAATGTTTGAAAAGTGGGTTAAGAGAATTCTCTCAATTAGGCATTTCAGTTGAAACATAACGTACAATATAATAAGCAGTGGAGATTGCATGACTTCCTCTATATAAATACTTTACAGCATCAATATTTTTGCCCATGTCCTTTGCCCCCCATGCCACATATGAAGCGAGTGCTTCACTTCTTTGTATCGGCCTGTCTGGTTCTGAGGACAAAACATCGCACATCACTGTGTGTGATGTTTGAGAATTCAAGTCTGTGCAATTACACAATTTGAATTCCACTGAGAGATGAAATTACTATTGTTGAATTACTATGAGTTGATACTATTGGAGCCATGTGTTGTCTAGTTGTGTTTGTCTATTGTTGGTATTCAAATTAAAACCAAACTCATTCATTAGGGCAGAAATTTGGGTGTGGGCATCATTACAGACTTACAGACAAGCAGACAAGCTGGTGACCCAAGTCAGTGGTCATGATGGAGAGGATTTCCTTGGTCTCATTCTCCATTGCTGTATAAGAACAGTACTGGGCACAATGTCCAGAACCGTCCATATGACCATCAGCTGCAATCCCAAATAATATTGTAAATTGTCTATTGTATGTAATAAGGGTTATTTCACACCAGGAATGTCCAAAAAATGTTTTGGCATCACAGATTGTTCTGGCAAATATCATGTATCTTCATTGGGAGGAAGGATGTCTAATTTGCTTTTGTATCATAAACAATTTGAGAACTTTGGAAGATATTTCCCATTTTATTCATACATTTAAAAACATCCTTCCTCTTAATAAAGGTGCTATGTTTCTAATTTCCCAACCTTACAAAAATGATAAGTATTTTATTTACTAAGTATGACAACTGCATCTTTTGTTTTCAGTCGGTCAATGGTTTCATTATGTTTGTGCTGCCAGAATGCCTTGATGGCCCCAACAGCTGCTGTACCTTGAAGAAGGAGTCTGGAAACAACCCCCATGTGAACGAAAGGGAGATCTTTCTGTAGTTGTTCCCAGGGAGCAGGATGTTGAACGCCAGCATGAAATTCCCAGCCTGCATCCCCAACATCATTGTTGGTTAGGAGTTCCACTTCCATACTGTGTGACCATTGAAACATTTCTAAAACATAAAAAAAGTAAAATAAAAGAAATACATTTGAAGCATTGTTTTGTATTTATTTTGTATATATATTTTTTATAGATGTCGATAGATTGTAGCTTCTATCAATGTAATTGGCTTCCAATATATTTTTCCACTGGTCTAATATCAAGTAATTGTGTTTCTTGTCCCAAGCTAGTCTTGTTTTCTTATTGGTGTCCTTTAGCAGTGTTTTTTTTGTTGCAGCAATTCAACCATGAAGGCCTGATTCATGCAGTCTCATTTGAACAGTTGAAAGCTATCATCAAGGCAAAGGGTGGCTACTTTGAAGAATCTCAAATATAAAATATGTTTTGATTTGTTTAACACTTTTTTGGTTACTACATGATTCCATATATGTAATTTCATCATTTTGATGTCTTCACTATTATTCTACAATGTAGAAAGAGTCAAAATAAAGAAAATCCCTGGAATGAGTAGGTGTGTCCAATCTTTTAAATATATTTTCCTTTGTTATTTTCCACTAACCCTACCACCCCTCCCATAATTGGAGTAAACTAATTGTCAACAACACTTATGCTTCTACTTCCAGCTTGAACATACTATGTTTAAGGGCACAATCTATTTTACAATAGTTATCTTTTGTTTGTTTTTACTCCTATCCTTCCACTGCCCTCAACACTTCCCATGTATTTCTGAAGACCATCCAGTTTGATTCCTATTTGCCATATATTTTTAACTGTCATTCCTGAACCTGTGACCAAAAACAAGCTACATATGGACAGTACCAAAGCAAATGATCTAACGATTCTGGAGGGTCACGGTCTAGAGGAGCAGTGTTGGGTTTGGGTGGAGGACATTGTAGATCCCAACATCATCCGTGATTTCTAATTTTGTTATGTGGACCAGCCCGCTCCACGCCCTCTAGGCCGTCCTCATCTTCCGGCTGGATCCGTGCATCAGGGGGGTACTGTCATGTCTGCTCCCCCTCTCCAGCACTTGATGCTGCTGGTTTATTAATTACGTGCACCTGCGCCTCATCATGTGACACACCTGGACTCTATCACGACCCCTATATCTGTCACTCCTGTAGTTCAATTTCACAGTCAGTACTGGTTATGTGTTTCATGTCCAAATCACCTCCCTGCACTTGTTTCTTAACTCCCAGCATCTCCGTTACAAGATAACATTCTATTAGTTGCAAGAATTTTGAATCCGGTATATCAGTAAACCGATACATAAACCATGTATCATGGAATCAGTACTTCTAAAATCTCTTTCCAACTATTTTGCAATCTACATGGCACAGCTGTCAATTTTTGGTCCTGAATTTAAACTGGTATACTTTTTTATTTATCACAATTTTCTTTAATGCAAGGCTGACAGACAAATATTTGAGGCAATGTTTGTCACGGACATCGTCGTGGAAATGACCGGACCAAGGTGCAGCGTGGTGAGCGTACATTTTCCTTTATTTATATAAACAAAACAAGACAAGAAACAAAGCAACGACCGTGAAGCTTACTAGGGCTATAGTGCCACTAACAAAGTCAACTACCCACAAAATACAAAGGAAAAAAGGCTGCCTAAGTATGATTCCCAATCAAAGACAACAATAGACAGCTGTCTCTGATTGAGAACCATACCCGGCCAAAACATAGAAATAGAAAACATAGAAATAAAGAAACTAGAATGCCCACCCCAGTCACACCCTGGCCTACCCCAAAGGTGCGGACTCGGACGCAAAACCTGACTTTAAAGGAGAGGGTCCGGGTGGGCATTCCCTTACAGCGGCGGCTCTGGTGTGGGACGTAGACCCCCCTCCGCCTCTGGCTCCCCCCACACCCTCGTCACGGGCCCCGGACGACCGTGATAAGACTTTTCTGTCAGCTTCACAGTGGTCACAAGTTGTCTGCCACAGTTCCTTGTCTACTAACAGTTCCTCTTTTCCTATGCACATACATTCAAGAATTCTAGTCTTATGATTCAAACACATTTCACTCCATTATACTGTGACAGGGTGGAATATGTGGGTAATTGTTCCTGTCTCTGTGTTTTGTTTTTGTTTTTCCACGTTTTCTTGTTTTGTATAAGTATATTGTTCACGTTATCATCTTTATTAAAGATGTTTATAAATAACCACTCTGCGTTTTGGACCGCCTCTCTTTCACCAGAAGAAAAAAGTAACATTAACATACCTTAGACATATAAATCATATGGATTTCTATAACACACATATGATTAGTACATAATAAATTCATTGACAATAAGATAATAAGATAAGTCTCGTTGATTGGTAGGGAAAAACAGGTCTACATAGCCTACTGAAGGCTACACAAATGTTTTTAACGTCAGCATTTGTTCAGAACAATGTGCCTGATAGCAAGATAAAATGTCACTCTCAAAAAGTATCAAGAAGAAAGGTGGATAATGAAATTGGAATTTTCAGAGAAGAATGTACAGAGATATGCATTCATCTCTCCATAGTGATATTTTCATTTCAAATAAGACGCTTGAAACTAATTCAATCTCAGATGTAATTATGAATCTCAGCTTAAAACTTTCAGTGGCCTTCTCGCCCCAATAAGAGGACTGACTCAGAAACATTGAATCGTTAACTGCAAACTGCACCCGCACATTTTTTTTGTGGACAGTGGTTAAAGGCGCTGTACTGCAGCGCCAGCTGTGCCACCAGAGACTCTGGGTTCGCGCCCAGGCTTTGTCGTAACCGGCCGTGATCGGGAGGTCCGTGGGGCGATGCACAATTGGCCTAGCGTCGTTCGGGTTAGGGAGGGTTTGGCCGGTAGAGATATCCTTGTCTCATCGCGCACCAGCGACTCCTGTGGCGGACTGGGCGCAGTGCGTTCTAACCAAGGTTGCCAGGTGCACAGTGTTTCCTCCGACACATTGGTGCGGCTGGCTTCCGGGTTGGATGCGCTGTGTTAAGAAGCAGTGCGGCTTGGTTGGGTTGTGTATCGGAGGACGCATGACTTTCAACCTACGTCTCTCCCGAGCCCGTACGGGAGTTGTAGCGATGAGACTAGATAGTAGCTAATAAACAATTGGATACCACGAAATTGGGGAGAAAAAGGGCTAAAATTTAAAAAATAATATTTTTATCTGCAGTTACAAGGAAGAGGAAACAGTCGTGGACATGGTGGAGAAATTTGAGGCCTTTACTAGGAAGCTTGAGTTGTTCGATTTGGACTTGTCATCTGGAAGGCCACTGCACTTCAGCACACTGAAGAAATGACAGGCAGAGGGACCAGGCCGCAGCATTGTCACAGAGGTGATGGAAGATTTCATCAAGCAGCTGAGGGACAACTTATCCACCAGATTTGAAGATGACAGCATGCCCAAGGATATCATTGCGTTTGTGCATGATCCTCTCACTGTCCGCCCAGGTGGAAAATTCTCCTCCCTTGCTAAGAAAACGATACCCTCGCTGGATGAGGTCGCAATTCAAACTGAGCTGATTGAATTCCAGACATCGAGCCAAATCAGGGATGCGCTCAGGAGTGCCGAGTCCCTGTGTGAGTTGTGGGTAGCATGCTCAGAGGGTGGCATGCTCAGAGGGTGGCATGCTCAGAGGGTGGCATGCTCAGAGGAATATAGCACAATAAAAAAAACTTGCATTGTATCATCTTACACCTGCAAATCCTAATTTTCCTCTATGAACACAATATAGACTCACGACAGGAATCGGCCATCACATAAGTCAATCGAGGACTGCCTGCACATCAAAATCACATTCCATTGGTGTGCAACACTTGCATAACAAGTTAGCTATATTTTGTATTTAGGTACAGTGACTTCCTTTTTGGGATATTGCATTTGGGAGTATTTTTTTTATAGTTATTTTTTTATGAAAACAATTTTCACAATTAATATGGGCGGCCAAATAATATTGCCGCCAGTTGTTTTAAAAAAAATAAGCAAATCAGTTAAGAACCAATTCTTAACTACAATGACTGCCTTCCCCGGCCAGACCCGGTTGACGCTGGGCCAATTGTGCCTCGCCTGTTAATAGCCCATCCTAGAAACGTTTGCAGAATTCACAGCCTGCGACGCAGGTGAAAAACAAAATGCCTCCAGCTGTCCATCACTACTGTAAATAAAAAGGGTATTTTATATAATTATAATGCAGGGTTAATGATAATAATAATACTTTTCTCCCCTTCCACTTGTTAACGGTTCCAATTGAAAAGTTTTTTTTTTTATCAATTAGTTTATTTGAGTTTAACGACAATATTTCTTGAATTATTTGTTCTGTTTTTTTTTGCTGCGCTAAACTGAAATTGCAACCAACTTTCTACGGCTTGTTTAAAAAATAACGATATTTTGGAGATTATTTCCTTTTCAAATAACCAAAAGTGAGAAATTGAAATCTGACGAAAGGGTAAAAGGCCATTATTGAACATGGGGTGAGACATTCTAACTAATTTGTAAATAAAGACTTGTTTTTTAGAATGATTTCTTTCTGTTTTTAGAGGGAGAGAAACCAAAAGCATCTATTTTCTGGACAAAGACATCCTGGCCGGCCAAACCCTCCCCTAATGACGCTGGGCCAATTGTGCGTTGCCCAATGGGTCTCCCGGTCGCGGCCGGCACAGGTATCGAACCAGCATCTGTAGCAACTCAGTTTGAACTGCGATGCAATGTCTTAGACTGCTGAACCACTATGGGGGAGGCCCCATCCACACATGTTTTAATGCTGATCTATTGCTTTGCACAAAGTATCAAAATCCTAAAATACTACTTAAACAGAGCCATTCAGTGACATCAGCAAGAATTGTGCTGGACCCTATGTCAGAGAGGTGTTTTTGGGACCACATCGTGTCTATTGTCCTGCTAATAGCCCTTGTGAAAAACAAGTGTTCGAAAACATTAATGATATTTTGGAGATTATTTTGTTTTCAAATAACCGAAAGTTATTGGCTGTACTAGAGAATTTAAAACCTTTTTTGTGAGCACATGGGATTGATTTTAAGAAATGTAGCCTCATTAATGTGACTAATGTTATGCTGGTTCTATTACAAGAAAAACGAAAAATCTAAAAATATGGCGTTGTACAAGGTGACCTTTATTTAACTAGGCAAGTCAGTTAAGAACAAATTCTTATTTACAATGACGGCCTACACCGGTCAGACCTGGACAACGGTGGGCCAATTGTGCGCCGCCCTATGGGACTCCCAATCACGGACGGTTGTGATACAGCCAACCTAACTAAGAAATACATTTGACAATACAATTCTAGTAACCCATAATGCCGCTGTACAACTTGACCTGTTGGGAGTAGGCTACAGTACTACAGTAAATAATCCTTACATTTCCACACCCTAATTGTAGTCTAACCAATACCCAAAACAGAGATTCAGTGAAAATAAAAATCTCATTGATTTATCAAGACCAGTCCCCATGCTTGTCTCAGAGCAGCGCTGTCTTGACCTCTGAATGCTGTCTTTTCCCCCTTTCACTTGCCTCTTCCATTAATTTTTTTAAAGAGTATTTTCCAGTAAGCAACAATTTGTTTACCTTCAATAGCCTACTTTGTTCCAATATTTCTGTCATTCAGCGATATTTATTCCCATAGTAATTCGTTATGGAACCATATGGAAAATGACATGCGCAAGAGACGGTGGTAATATTTTTCCTTTAGAAACTATTATACATGTTGTTCAGGTCAGGATAACCAAAACATGTCTTTATTAACATGTCTTTTTGTTCCAATATTTCTGTCATTCAGCGATATTTATTCCCATAGTAATTTGTTATGGAACCATATGGAAAATGACATGCGCAAGAGAAAGAATGTTGGTACTTATTTATTTTGATCCAAAGCCATGAATGAGTGAGTCACTCAGCTTTATCTAGGTGCTGAGGCTATATGACAGCGTCATCAACTTGATTATTTAGCAGACATCACTTGCTTATATTCAGCGGAATCGACCGGCTAGCTCATGGTCCTCGGGACCGTCCCTCTGGGGGCCATCGTCCGTCGGCTGGAGCCGCGGGTCAGGGAGGGGGTACTGTCACGTTTACTACCCGCATCCCCTCTCAGGCGCTCGACGTCACCAGTTGTCTTATTATTACGCACACCTGCGCCTCATGACACCCTCACCTGGACTCCATCCCCTTCCTGATTACCTCCACATATATTTGTGTTTCCGAGTGGCACAGAAGTCTAAGGCACTGCATTTCAGTGTAAGCGGTGTTACTACAGTCCCTGGTTTGAATCCAGGCTGTATCACATCCGGCTGTTATTGGGAGTCCCAAAGGGTGGCGCACAATTGGCCACATGTTGTCCGGGTTTGGACGGGGTAGTCCGTCATTGTAAATAAGAATTTGTTTTTAACTGACTTGCCTAGTTAAATCAAGGTTACATTAAATATATATATATACATAATACTCCGCTTGGTTCTTTCCTCAGGCGTTATTGACTCTGTTCATGTCTGGACGCTTTTAGTGTTTCTTGTTTTGTTCCATGTTCGTTTATTTATTCAATTTGCACTCCCTGTACTTGCTTCCCGACTCCCAGCTTACACGTTACAGTTGAACAACCAGTTATTGAGTGTAAGGGGCCAATTCCTTTTTCACAAAGGGGAATTGGGTGATGCAAAACTTTGTTAATTAAAAAAGTATGCATTTTCTTTGTTATTCGTAGACTCACGTTACTTTTATATAATATTAGTTGAAGATCGGAAAACATTAAGTACCAAAAATGTGCATAAATAGAGAAAATCAGAATGGAAGCTAACACCTTTTCATGACACTGTATAACACAAAACATTAGATAACCTGGAATGACACTCACTCACGGTTGCACGAAAAGATCTGTGCTCAAACCATGGCCCAAAATATTCAAATGAGCCAACAGCTCTTCATTTTCATTATCAGTATAGGAAGAAAGAACCCTTTTCTGAACGGCAAAGAACCATTGAAGGGCTCAAAGTGTTTATTTGAGTCATTATGGTTCCTCAAAGAACCATCACCCTTCCAAAGAACCTTTGAGGAACCCTCTTTTTGTAGTGTCTATGCTGTGCATCTCACTTCAGAATCAGTGGACATCTTGTTTTCATTAATACTTGTTTTCTTCCTGTCTGTGACCAAGCATGGTGGATAGTTAGAACAACAGAGACAAGGACAATTGTACATTCCTGTTCCATATCAGTATATCAAAAAAAAGCTCCCAAAATTCCTTTTCATTTTACAATAATCACAGGGGTAAAGTAAATGGTTCATGGAACGAGAGCAATTTGATGCTGGGTTTCAAGATTCCACTCCTCTCATTCTAGGTTTTTAATTAGGCTTTTCAGCACTGGCCTACAGCAAATTGGCCTGAGAGAAAATAAAACACTAATATTAGGGTATGATTGCTATGCAAATTGAAATGGAAATCAGCTTGAAATTGTTTACTTATCATAGAGAAATAAAATCAACTATGTAAGCTGTGTAGAAAGCAGTCAACACTATCTATTTGTCTGGTTAATTTCTACCTTGAACCAAGGGCAAAGTGTTACGGCATCTCAGTATCATGCTCTTACAGATAATTGAAAGAAAACACAATGATTGCACACAAAGTCTACACTACACTAAATGGTGTGTTAGACATCTGTATTAGTATCTGTATTAGTGTGTGTGTGCATGCTTGCGTGGGGGCATGTGTGTGCAATACTCTCCATGTGCACATGTCTTTACATGGTTGTTGTAAATGCACAGCAAAGAGTCTGCGAAAAGGAAAAAGGAAACTAAGCTTTAGGTTGATACCCATCCAGGACTATTTTAGGGATTACAGTCATGAAAATAATATACTTCCGTGTTCCATGTTGAGGCCATTCTTAGAAAGGCCCTAACATGCCTGATAGGAACCGTCAATTTTCTCAGTTAGCTTGTATACATGCAAGCATCTGCTATCTGTCTCTGGTTGATGCAGGGTGTGTTTGGGAGCAAGGTTTAATAACACAATTTTTTGATACATATTTCAAAGTTGTGGATGTGATAAAATATAAGAAAATGCATCTTTAATTTTCATGATTTTATACTTTGTTATTTATGGCAGATCAGTTCAATAATATGCCCCTTCTCTCAATTGACTTTGCTGATAGAATATGGCCTGTGGCATGCACATTTTGTCATAATAATGCCTTCTGGGCAGATATGAAATGACTGTGGTAGTTGGCTATTTTGGTCATGCATAGAAAAATAGGAAACTTTAACCGGGCAAAAATGTGTTCTGTTCTTCTCAATGCTTCTTCCTTCCTTGCAATGGGATGCAAAACCTCTTGATCAATGCAAGGTGTTTCCTGCTTTGTACTGAGATCTAAGTTGCACAGGCCTTTTAAAACCTCTCTGGGATATGTGGGACGCTGCTCATCCCCAGAAGATAAGATATGCATATTATTAGTAGATTTGGATAGAAACCACTCTAAAGTTTCAAACTGTTTGAATCATGTCTGTGAGTATAACAGAACTTATTTAGCAGGCGAAACCCCGAGGACAAACCATATAGATTTTTTTTTGAGGTCCCTCTCTTTTCAATGAGTGCAGTTCCTATCGATTCCACTGGATGTCAACAGTCTTTAGAAATTGGTTGAGGTTATTCCTTTGTGTAATGAAGAAGTACAATCTTGAACGAGGGTCACTTGAAGTGTACTCTGAGATAGAGGCGCGTGACTAGAAAGCATGCTTCAGTTTGTTTTTTTCCTGTATTGAACACAGATCATCCCGTCTTCAATTTTATCGATTATTTACGTTTAAAAATACCTAAAGTTGTATTACAAAGTTTGAAATGTTTTGGCAAAGTTGACAGGTAACTTTTGAGATATTTTGTAGTCACGTTGCTCAAGTTGGAACTGTTGTTTTTCTGGATCAAACGAGCCAAATAGATGGACATTTTGGATATACAATCGACGGAATTAATCAAACAAAAGGACCCTTTGTGATGTTTATGGGACATATTGGAGTGCCAACAAAAGAAGCTCGTAAAAGTTAAGGCATGAATTATATTTTTATTTCTGCGTTTTGTGTCGCGCCTGCAGGGTTGAAATATGCTTTCTCTCTTTTGTTTACGGAGGTGCTATCCTCAGATAATAGCATCGTTTGCTTTCGCCGAAAAGCCTTTTTGAAATCTGACATGTTGGTTGGATTCACAACACGTGTAGCTTACATGTGTGATTTAATTCAAGTTTGATTTCTATAGTAATTTATTTGAATTACTATAAAACGCTCTGCATTTTCCCTGGCTTTTGGCCAGGTGGGACGCTAGCGTCTCACATATCCCAGGGAGGTTAAATCACACATGCAAGATAGCAAATTAAGGCTACACTTGTTGTGAATCCAGCCAACAGGTCAGATTTCAAAAAGGCTTTTCAGCGAAAGCAAACGATGCTATTGAGCATTTCATCAAGACAAAAACTCAAAAAGTTCCATTACAGTCCTTTAGAAACATGACAAACAATGTATGGAATCAATTGTTAGGATGTTCTTAACATAAAACATGAATAATGTTCCAACTGGAAAATTCCTTTGTCTTCAGAAAAAGCACAGGAACGCGAGATAACTCTGTCGGGAGCGCACGTCATGAGACCGAGTCACTTTGCCAGACCACTGACTCAAACAGGTCTCATGAGCCCCTTCTTTATAGTAGAATCCTCATTCAAGTTTCAAAAGATGGTTGACATCTAATGGAAGCCCTAGGAAGTGCAAGCTCATTCATATCTCAATGTGTACTCGGTAGGCCAAGCTTTGAAAAACGACAAACGTCAGATGTCCCACTTCCAGGTTGGATTTTTCTCAGGTTTTCGCCTGCCTTACGAGTTATGTTATACTCACAGACATCATTGAAACAGTTTTAGAAACATCAAAGTATTTTCTATCCAATAATATGCATATACAGTGCCTTGCGAAAGTATTCGGCCCCCTTGAACTTTGCAACCTTTTGCCACATTTCAGGCTTCAAACATAAAGATATAAAACTGTATTTTTTTTGTGAAGAATCAACAACAAGTGGGACACAATCATGAAGTGGAACGACATTTATTGGATATTTCAAACTTTTTTAACAAATCAAAAACTGAAAAATTGGGCGTGCAAAATTATTCAGCCCCTTTACTTTCAGTGCAGCAAACTCTCTCCAGAAGTTCAGTGAGGATCTCTGAATGATCCAATGTTGACCTAAATGACTAATGATGATAAATACAATCCACCTGTGTGTAATCAAGTCTCCGTACAAATGCACCTGCACTGTGATAATCTCAGAGGTCCGTTAAAAGCGCAGAGAGCATCATGAAGAACAAGGAACACACCAGGCAGGTCCGAGATACTGTTGTGAAGAAGTTTAAAGCCGGATTTGGATACAAAAAGATTTCCCAAGCTTTAACCATCCCAAGGAGCACTGTGCAAGCGATAATATTGAAATGGAAGGAGTATCAGACCACTGCAAATCTACCAAGACCTGGCCGTCCCTCTAAACTTTCAGCTCATACAAGGAGAAGACTGATCAGAGATGCAGCCAAGAGGCCCATGATCACTCTGGATGAACTGCAGAGATCTACAGCTGAGGTGGGAGACTCTGTCCATAGGACAACAATCACTCGTATATTGCACAAATCTGGCCGTTATGGAAGAGTGGCAAGAAGAAAGCCATTTCTTAAAGACATCCATAAAAAGTGTTGTTTAAAGTTTGCCACAAGCCACCTGGGAGACACACCAAACATGTGGAAGAAGGTGCTCTGGTCAGATGAAACCAAAATTGAACTTTTTGGCAACAATGCAAAATGTTATGTTTGGCATAAAAGCAACACAGCTCATCACCATGAACACACCATCCCCACTGTCAAACATGGTGGTGGCAGCATCATGGTTTGGGCCTGCTTTTCTTCAGCAGGGACATGGAAGATGGTTAAAATTGATGGGAAGATGGATGGAGCCAAATACAGGACCATTCTGGAAGAAAACCTGATGGAGTCTGCAAAAGACCTGAGACTGGGACGGAGATTTGACTTCCAACAAGACAATGATCCAAAACATAAAGCAAAATCTACAATGGAATGGTTCAAAAATAAACATATCCAGGTGTTAGAATGGTCAAGTCAAAGTCCAGACCTGAATCCAATCGAGAATCTGTGGAAAGAACTGAAAACTGCTGTTCACAAATGCTCTCCATCCAACCTCACTGAGCTCGAGCTGTTTTGCAAGGAGGAATGGGAAAAAATGTCAGTCTCTCGATGTGCAAAACTGATAGAGACATACCCCAAGCGACTTACAGCTGTAATCGCAGCAAAAGGTGGCGCTACAAAGTATTAACTTAAGGGGGCTGAATAATTTTGCACGCCCAATTTTTCAGTTTTTGATTTGTTAAAAAAGTTTGAAATATCCAATAAATGTCGTTCCACTTCATGATTGTGTCCCACTTGTTGTTGATTCTTCACAAAAAAATACAGTTTTATATCTTTATGGTTGAAGCCTGAAATGTGGCAAAAGGTCGCAAAGTTCAAGGGGGCCGAATACTTTCGCAAGGCACTGTATTAGCATCTGGGACAGAGTAGGAGGCAGATCACTCTGGAAATGCTATTCATCCAGAAGTGAAAATGTTGCCCCGTATCCCAAAAGAGAGTATTTTGAAAACACCTTTTGGGGTTTCATTGCATGGAAAAGACAGGCTCAAATCACACAATTGTCATTTTTTTGCAGACAGTCACTCATACAATTAAAAGGTTAAGAAATTCAAATTATTTTATAGCCTTAAAATTGTTGAGTAGGGGCCAGGGATTTTTTTTTTGTGGAATTCCACAATACTTTTTAAAACATTTTTTATTTCGACATATTAGAAACAGGAGGAGACAGGGAAGGAGTGAAAGTGGGACAGGCG
Organism: Oncorhynchus mykiss; assembly: GCF_057628025.1. NCBI lineage: Eukaryota > Metazoa > Chordata > Actinopteri > Salmoniformes > Salmonidae > Oncorhynchus > Oncorhynchus mykiss. The sequence goes on along the minus strand of NC_143029.1, from coordinate 32,461,026 downwards.
GAAGCTGGCATTGAACCGCTGATTTCTGGGTCAGCAAGATGTTGTATTTCATTGGAATTTTACAAACTCACATCACAGCTACACTGTAAAAAAAAAAAAAAAAAAAAGATTGGTTTAAACACTTGATTAAGTGGTGATACAACACATCATGTAATGTTTCAATACATCTCAGGATGATATGCTTCAATACTCCACCAAAGTTGAGGTTTCTTCTCCTTCATGCTGGTGGCAGCTCAGTTGCCACTGGTTTTGGTGGTACAAATAACTAACAGTGTAGAGACAGCTGGGAAATGCAACCATTATGTCCATTAACACACTTGATACTCATACTCTATCATACTTGAAGTCAGTGGAAACATAAGACTACAGCATGTTTTGTCTCATGAAGAGAAGATAAGCAATCAAGAAAAGTGTTTCCTTTCACATAATGTATCCTGCATTGCAATCCTGCATTAATCCATTGTTCTATGGATTAATATTGTTCAATGCATTTGTTTTCAATAACATGGATTACAATATTTATTCAACCGGATGTTCACTTTTACATATCATTCATTTATTTCCTGGTAATAATAATGCAAATGTATGTTCCCTGAGATTATAATGTTGATAAGCATTTAGAACAGGCAGCTAAAGACAATCAGTCAGCGGACAGGGATGATGTCACGACTAGTGATTACAGGCATCTGTCATCTGTCAAGATCTAAAAAGGGATAGGTACATTTACATAAGGGACACAAAGGACATATATGATATTACATGCATGCCTAGACATTTGTGTGCATGCATTACGTATGTATATGCATATGTGTGTTGTTGACTGACATTAATGAATGCAAGAACTGGAAAACAATAAGTGTTGTTTTCCAATGTTTGTATTTTTTTGCAGACACCTACCAATTTGAAGATAGCTATTGTAGTTCTTAGAGATTTACAGCATTGCAATTGTTGGTTCTTAATAATCTCTACAATGTTGCATAACCACATGCCTTGTCATTACATGTACTGTATCTCTACTGTTGGAGGGGAATAGCACCTTTCTCAGATGAAACCACAATTGTTTGTTCTGCATGGGGTGATTGCTTCCTGCAGCGTGCCCTAGCAACTGTTAACAAACACTTGCCTTCCACTCAAATTGCTATTACGCACACCTGCCGCCATCGTTACAATCACCTGGACTCCATCACCTTCCTGATTACCTTCCTGATTGCCTCCCCTATATTTCCGAGCGGCGCAGTGGTCTAAGGCACTGCATCTCATCCCAAGAGGTGTCAGTACAGTCCCTGGTTTGAATACAGGCAATTGACCCATTTCTCTGTATTTTGAGCCATCCATCATTCTTTCAATTCTGACCAGTTTCCCAGTCCCTAAAAAACATGCCCACAGCATGAGGCTGCCACCACCATGCTTCACTGTGGGGTTGGTGTTCTCGAAGTGATGAGAGGTTTTGGGTTTGCCCCAGACATAGCGTTTTCCTTGATGCCAAAAAGCTTCAGTTTAGACTTTAATATTTAGGGTACAATTGCTATGCCAATTGAAATGGAAATCAGCTTGAAATTGCTTACTTATCATAGAGAAATAAAATCAACTACTTAAGCTGTTTAGAAAACAGTCAACTATCTATTTGTCTGGTTAATTTCTACCTTGAACCTAGAGCAAAGTGTTATGGGATCTCAGTTTCATGCTCTTACCTATAATTGAAAGACAACACAATGATTGCACACAAAGTCTACATTACACTAAATTGGGTGTCCGTTGTCCATGTCTGAGGTCCTGAGCGCTTTGGAGCAGAATTTCATCAAGGATTTCTCTGTTCTTTGTATTAGTGTGGGGCATGTGTGTGCAATGCTTTAAATGCGAAAAGGAAAATGGAAATTATCCCTAGAAGCTTTAGGTTGATACCCATCTATGCCTATCTTAGGGATTACAGTCATGATAATTATATACTTCCATGTTCCATGTTGAGGCCATCCTTAGAATGGCCCTAACATGCTTAGCCTTCGGAATAAAATCCCTACGCCAACGGAATTGACCAGGGTGTGAGGAATCCGAGGGAAGCCCAATCAGGATAACATGAACTTTGAGACCCATGTGTGGTTGCTGCTCCTTGTCTGAGTGAGGGGTTGATTGGGTATTACCTGTCATGGTCCTTCAGCATCACATCTAACAATCCTTCTGGCTATGGCACAGTCCATTTTCTCAGATAGCTCGTATACATGCAAGCATCTGCTATGAAGGCAAATTATTTGTTTTATCTGTCTCTGGTTGATGCAGGGTGTGTTTGGGAGCAGGGTTTAATAACACCATTGTTTGATACATATTTCAAAGTTGTGGATGTGATAAAATATAAGAAAATGCATCTTTAATTTTCATGATTTTATACTTTGTTATTTATGGCAGATCAGTTCAATAATTTGCCCCTTCTCTCAATTGACTGATAGAATATGGCCTGTGGCATGCACATTTTGTCATAATAATGCCTTCTGGGCAGATATGAAATGACTGTGGTAGTTGACTATTTTGGTCATGCATAGAAAAAGAGGAAACTTTAACCGAGCAAAAATGTGTTCTGTTCTTCTCAATGCTTCTTCCATCCTTGCAATGGGATGCAATACCTCTTGATGAATGCAAGGTGTTTCCTGCTTTGTACTGAGATCTAAGTTGCACAGGCCTTTCAAAGTGTCGGCTCGATTATAGCTTACACACTCTTCTACAGAGATAGAAAAGGAGGAAAGAGGCAAAATCCATCGCATCCAGTTTGATCACCTTCACTTTTGGTGTGCTACATGACAATTAGCCTCTGCCTACTTGAAATAAATGAAGTGGAGTGTGTGTTCATGGATGTGTTTGAGGTCGATGGGATTGGTTGAAATGACATCACTTCAACCTGTCGAGAGGACATCAAAATCCTCTCAGACCCAGAGGTGTTTGGGTATGGTGAGTCAATGCAATTTCAAAGACCACCATAGACTCCATACTCCGAGTGCTTTGAAGTTGTGAAAAAAGAACACCTTCTCCACGAAGGCAGATTTAAAATAATACAGCTAGTCTTTGCCTCGCTAACTAAGAATCATGGCCGCCATCTTGTAAAAGTTGGAGGAAGTTGTTAGAGTTACACTAGTCTACAGTTTCTTTGGACATACAGTGCATTCAGAAAGTATTCAGACCCCTTGACTTATTCCATTAAAAAAAAAACATTTTACAGTCTTATTCTAAAATGGATTAAAACGTTGTATTCTCTCACAATACCTCATAACAACAAAGCAAAAACAGATTTTTTAATTTTTTTGCAAATGTATTAAACATGAAGAACTGAAATGTCACATTTACATAAAGATTCAGACCTTTTACTCAGTACTTTGTTGGAAACTCTTTGGCAGCAATTACAGCCTTGAGTCTTCTTTGATATGACGTTAAAAGCTTGGCACACCTGTATTTGGAGAGTTTCTCCTATTCTTCTCTGCAGATCCTCTAAAGCTCTGTCATGTTGGATGGGGAGCGTCGCTGCACAGCTATTTTCAAGTGTCACAAGAGATGTTGAATCGGGTTCAAGTCTGGGCTCTGGCTTGGCCACTCAAGGACATTCAGAGACTTGTCCCGAAGCTTCTCCTGCGTTTTCTTGGGTGTGTGCTTAGGATGGTTGGCATGTTGGTAGATGAACCGTTGCTCATGTCTGAGGTCCTGAGCGCTTTGGAGCAGGATTTCATCAAGGATCTCTCTGTTCTTTGCTCTGTTCATCTTTCCCTCGATTCTGACTATACTCCCAGCCCCTGCTGCTGAAGAACATCCCCACAGCATGATAATGCCACCACCATGCTTCACCATTGGGAGGGTGCCAGGTTTCCTCCAGACGTGATGCTTTGCATTGAGGCCAACGAGTTCAATCTTGGTTTCATCAGATCAGAGATTCTTGTTTCTCTTGGTCTGAGAGTCCTTTAGGGGCCTCTTGACAAACTCCAAGCGTGCTTTCATGTGCCTTTCACTGAGGAGTGGCTCCTGTCTGGCCACTCTACCATTAAGTCTGATTGGTGGAGTGCTGCAGAGATGGTTGTCCTTCTGGAAGGTACTCGCATCTCCACAGAAGAACTCTGGAGTTCTGTCAGAGTGATCATTGGGTTCTTGGTCTGATTAACTCCCTGACCAAGGCTCTTTCCCCCGATTGCTCAGTTTTGCCGGGCGGCCAGGTCTAGTAAGAGCATTGGTGTTTCCAAACATCTTTAACTTAAGAATTTTGGAGACTACTGTGTTCTTGGGGACCTTCAATGCTGCAAACATTTTTTGGTACTCTTCCCCAGATCTGTGCCTCGACACAGTCGTATCTCAGAGGTCTACGAACAGTTCCTTCGACCTCAGGGCTGACATGCACTTTCAACTGTGGGACCTTAAATAGACATTTTTGTGCCGTGCCAAATTATGTCCAATCAATTGAATTAACCACAGCTTGACTTCAATCAAGTTGTAGAAACATCTCAAGGATGATCAATGGAAACAGGATGCACCTGAGCTCAATTTCGAGTCTCATAGCAAAGGGTCTGAATACTTTAAATAATGTATTTCTGTTTATTACATTTAATAGATTTGCAAAAAAATCTAAAAACCTGTTTTCGCTTTGTCATTATGGGGTATTGTGTGTACATTGATGAGTTTTTATTTAATCTGTTTTAGAATAAGTCTATAATGTAACAAAATGTGTAAAAAGTCAAGGGGTCTGAATACTTTCTCCATGCACTGTACGTGGCTGTTCTGTTTTGAGTTCACAAAAATGGCTGTTATAACTCACAGCCAGAAACTGTGTTCATATTTTCTCTGAAGTAAGACAATGGTTTTGTTTAAAAAGGTTACCTAGACATATCCTGTGTACTGATTGGCATTGATGATGTCTTTGCAAATATCATTCTCACAGTGTGGGGTGTTGATGTTCAAGCACTCATATGCTTCAACTTTATGTACACTGTAAAAATAGAACGACTCAAAACACCATGATTGTGTAATGAAAAATAACTAAAAACCTGTTTTCGCTTTGCCATTATAGGGTATTGTGTACATTCATGAGGATTTTGTTTTTATTTTATCCATTTTAAAATAACGCTATGATGTAAAAAGTCATGGGGTCTGAATACTTTCCGCATGCACTATATGTGGCCGTTCTGTTTTGAGTTGCAAAACTGACTGTTATAACTCACTTTCATCACAACCAGAAACTGTGTTCATATTTTCTCTGAATTAAGACAATGGTTTTGTTTAAAAAAGTTGAAAAACCCAGGCATATCCTGTATCCTGATTGGCATTGATGCATTTGGATTGCCAATTTCATGCTCACAGTGTGGGGTGTTGTTGTTCAAACACTATATGCTTTAACTGCCTGTACACTAAAAGTAAAATAGAACGACTCAAAACACCTTGATTGTGTAAATGAAACCATGAAAGGTAGTGCACATAACCTGAGATCAGGCGTTTGGAGTGTGTTTGAATAGAACAAATCAAAACACCATCAATACCAAACCAAAGTGTTTTGATACACAAAAAAAAGTGTTTTAAAGCAAAATAGAAGTGTGAATCTTCAATCTGAATATTGGTGTTTTTAAGAGAGTATTTTGAAAACACCTTTTGGGGTTTCATTGCATGGAAAAGACAGGCTCAAATCACAATTTTTCTTTTTTTGTCTCTCATACAATCAAATGGTTAAGAAATGCAAATTATTTTATAGCCTTAAAATTGATGAGTAGGGGACAGGGAGCGTTTTTTTGTGGAATTCCACAAAATGTTTTATATATTTTTTATTTTGACATATTAGAAACAGGAGGAGACAGAGAAGGAGTGAAAGTGGGACAGGCGGAAGCCGGCATTGAACCCCTGATTTCTGGGTCAGCAAGATGTTATATTTCATTGGAATTTTACAAACTCACATCACAGCTACACTGTAAAAAAACAAACCATCCAAAACGATTGGTTTAAACACTTGATTAAGTGGTGATACAACACATCATGTAATGTTTCAATACATCTCAGGATGATATGCTTCAATACTTGACCAAAGTTAAGGTTTCTTCTCCTTCATGCTGGTGGCAGCTCAGTTGCCACTGGTTTTGGTGGTACAAATAACTAACAGTGTAGAGACAGCTGGGAAATGCAACCATTATGTCCATTAACACACTTGATACTCATATTCTATCATACTCGAAGTCAGTGGAAACATCAGGCTACCTCAGGATAAGACAACAGCATGTTTTGTCTCATGAAGAGAAGATAAGCAATCAAGAAAAATGTTTCCTTTCACATAATGTATCATGGATTAATAATGTTCAATGCATTGGTATTCAGTAACAGGGATTACAATATTTATTCAACCGGATGTTCACTTTTACATGTCATTCATTTATTTCCTGGTAATAATAATGCAAATGTATGTTCCCTGAGATTATAATGTTGATAAGCATTTAGAACAGGCAGCTAAAGAGAATCAGTCAGCGGACAGGGATGATGTCACGACTAGTGATTACAGGCATCTGTCATCTGTCAAGATCTAAAAGGGGATAGGTACATTTACATAAGGGACACAAAGGACATATATGATTTTACATGCATGCCTAGACATTTGTGTGTATGCATTATTTATGTATATGTATATGTGTATTGTTGACTGACATTAATCAGTGCAAAAATTGGAAAACAACAGTTATTGTTTCCCTGAGACACCTACCACTTAGAATATAGCTATTGTATAGCTATTGAGCTATCAATAGCCATTGAGCTATTGAGCTATAGCTATTGAGATTTACAGCATAGCATTTATTGGATCTTAATCTCTACAATGTTGCATAACCACATGCCTTGTCATTACATGTACTGTATCTCTACTGTTGGAGGGGAATAGCACCTTTCTCAGATGAAACCACAATTGTTTGTTCTGCATGGGGGGATTGCCTCCTGCAGCGTGCCCTAGCAACTGTTAACAAACACTTGCCTAACGGGTGACTAAATTATTTAGACTCAAATTGTCTAACGGGTAATTTAAAGTGAGATTGAATTTTTGCCCGATGGCTCACTGCAGGATTTTATTTTAAAACAAACTGCAGTGAAACCGCTCAACATTAACATTACATTCAGTCATCTAGCAGACAATCCCATCCAATGCGAGTCACCGGAGAAATCAGTGTCAAGATCCCCCCCACAGTTCCCCGAGAACTGCACCTCAACCATCCTCAACCATCACATAGACCCCTCCCTCACACACACACACACACACACAAACCGCACCTTCACCATTCCCCCCAAGCCACCGTCCCCCTCCAACCCAACCAAAACAAAACATCCAAAACAACAACAACAACCAACAAAATGGACACAAGAGAGACCAACAACAGAAAACAATAACGCCAAAACAAAGAACGTCAAGACAAACAAAAATCAAAACAGCAAGGCCAACTATTTGCACGTGTGGCACTATATACATTTTTGTATATTTCATCATGTGAATCTTGGTGGGGCAAACAAACAAAAAAAGTGGTTTCTACTGACAATTGAGATGTACGAACTATGGCATAAAGGGACGACAAGCAGATAAGAGGCAATATTGTAACGGTTCTCATCCTCCTTTTCCGTGGAGGAGTAGTAAGAAGGATCGGAGGACCAATGCTCAGCGTGGTAAGTGTTCATTATATTTATTTATAACTCAGAACACTAAATAATAAAACAACAAAGAGAACGAAATGAAACCGAAACAGTCCTGTACGGTGCATACATAACACAGAACAGAAAATAATCACCCACGAAACACAATAGAAAACAGGCTACCTAAATATGGCTCTCAATCAGGAACATTGATTGACAGCTGCCTCTGATTGAGAACCATACCAGGCCAAACACAGAAATAGCAAATCATAGAAAAACTAACATAGACAACCCACCCAACTCACGCCCTGACCATACGAAAACAAAGACATAACAAAATAACTAAGGTCAGAACGTGACCCCCCCCTCCCCCAAAGGTGCGGACTCCGGCCACAAAACCTGAACCTATAGGGGAGGGTCTGGGTGGGTGTCTGTCCGTGGTGGTGGCTCTGGCGCGGGACATGGACCCCACTCCACCATAGTCCTTATCCGCCTCTTAGCCCGCCTCCGTAGGCTCCTTAACGCAGCGAACCTCGCCGCCGACCTCGGACTAGAGACCCAAGCCACGGGTCCCGAATGGACGGGAGATTCCGGCAGCACCGGACGGGCGGGAGACTCCGGCAGCTCCGGAGTGAAGGGCGTTTCCGGCAGCTCCTGGCTGACTGACGGCTCTGGCGGGTCCTGGCTGACTGGCGGCTCTGGCGGCTCCTGGCTGACTGGCGGCTCTGGAGGCTCCTGGCTGACTGGCGGCTCTGGCGGCTCCTGGCTGACTGGCGGCTCTGGCGGCTCAGGACAGACGGGCGACTCTGGCGGCTCAGGGCAGACGGGCGACTCTGGCGGCTCAGGGCAGACATGCGACTCTGGCGGCTCAGGGCAGACGGGCGACTCTGGCGGCTCAGGGCAGACGGGCGACTCTGGCGGCTCCGGGCAGGAGGGAGACTCTGGCGGCTCCGGGCAGGAGGGAGACTCTGGCGGCTCCGGGCAGGAGGGAGACTCTGGCGGCTCCGGGCAGGAGGGAGACTCTGGCGGCTCCGGGCAGGAGGGAGACTCTGGCGGCTCCGGGCAGGAGGGAGACTCTGGCGGCTCAGGGCAGGAGGGAGACTCTGGCGGCTCAGGGCAGGAGGGAGACTCTGGGGACTCCGGGCAGGAGGGAGACTCTGGCGGCTCCGGGCAGGAGGGAGACTCTGGCGGCTCCGGGCAGGAGGGAGACTCTGGCGGCGCCGGGCAGAAGGGAGACTCTGGGCAGGAGAGAGACTCTGGCAGCGCCGGGCAGGAGGGAGACTCTGGCAGATCCGGACTGGAGGGAGACTGGCAGATCCGGACTGGAGGGAGACTCTGGCAAATCCGGACTGGAGGGAGACTCTGGCAGCGCTGGACAGGCTGGAGCACCTGTAGGAAGGAGACGGAGAGACAGCCTGGTGCGGGGGGCTGCCACCAGATAGACCGGACCGTGAAGGCGCACTGGAGCGCTCGAGTACCGAGCCTGCCCAACCTTACCTGGTTGAATGCTCCCCGTAGCCAGGCCAGTGCGGCGAGGTGGAATAGCCCGCACTGGGCTGTGCTGGCGAACCAGGGACACCATGCATAAAGCTGGTGCCATGTACCCCGGCCCGAGGAGATGCACTGGAGACCAGATGCGCTGAGCCGGCTTCATGGCACCTAGCTCGATGCCCACTCTAGCCCGGCCGATACAAGGCGCTGCTATGTACCGCACCGGGCCATGCCTGCGCCCCTGTGACACCGTGCGCCTCACTGCATTTCACGGTGCCTGCCCGGTCCCTCTCTCTCCACGGTAAGCATGGGGAGTTGGCGCAGGTCTCCTACCTGACTTCGCCACACTCCCTGTGTGCCCCCACCCAATACATTTTTGGGGCTGCCTCTTGGGCTTCCAGCTGTGCTGCCTCCTCATACCATCGCCTCTCGGCTTTCGCTGCCTCCAGCTCAGCCTTGGGGTGGCGATATTCTCCAGCCTGTGCCCAGGGTCCCTTTCCATCCAGAATCTCCTCCCATGTCCAGGAGTCCTGAGATCGCTGCTGCTGCCCGTTAACACGCTGCTTGGTCCTTTGGTGGTGGGTGATTCTGTTACGGTTCTCGTCCTCCTCTTCTGAGGAGGAGTAGTAAGAAGGATCGGAGGACCAATGCTCAGCGTGGTAATGTTCATTATATTTATTTATAACTCAGAACACTAAATAATAAAACAACAAAGAGAACTAAATGAAACCGAAACAGTCCTGTACGGTGCATACATAAAACACAGAACAGAAAATAATCACCCACGAAACACAATAGAAAACAGGCTACCTAAATACGGTTCTCAATCAGGGACAACAATTGACAGCTGCCTCTGATTGAGAACCATACCAGGCCAAACACAGAAATAGCAAATCATAGAAAAACTAACATAGACAACCCACCCAACTCACGCCCTGACCATACGAAAACAAAGACATAACAAAATAACTAAGGTCAGAACGTGACAAATATGTAATTTTGATTAAGGCATTAATGAGCAAACGACGACAAACATTGTCAATTGAACTATTTGTTCAGCACTTTTGAAATGTACAGCCTCAGAATTCAGAACATTGGCCGTTCTTATAGAGTACACCTCAGAACTGTAGGAAAAATAAATTGGGCATATTAACAAACAATGAAAGCTCTTCCACTATTCGAGGATTACATTCCTCTAAAACAGGTTATAGGCTATTTGTCGACCACCAAGTTAGAACAGCAGGCGAAATTAAGAGTTGAAAATTAGGGTGAGGCACATTGAATGCCGTTCGGGTCTTTGCGTGTCAAAAAAGACATATCATATAACACTAAATAAGCTTTCATTTGACACGTCAAATAACACAATTATATTATAGAATGTTGTGTGAGCTGAATTCGCACGTGCAAGCCAAGCACTACTATCGGTAGCACTGTCAAAGCTAATGTTAGTGGTTAATTTGCAACGCTTGCAGTTAGCCACTGATTCTTTCCATACGACTCATTGTTGTATTTGCGATTTCCAACTTGTTGTGTAATCTTACAGTGGCCGATGAGCATCGATATGTTTTATCTATAATTTCTCATTATTTCTCTTCATATAACAAGGATTAAAAAGGATTTGCCAGTAGATTGTTGTCTTAATGACAACTGATGATGACTGCTAGCTAAGACTTTGAAATGAAGATGTTATATATCTACAGTAGCTTTGTCCAATCAAAGCTACTGTAGATATAATGTGATTTGATGTCGTTCTATCTGTGGCCAATGACCTTGAACCTTCTTGGATGGGCACTTCTAATATAACTCTATGACAGAACCCACATTTTCAGGCTCTAAGCTTAGAATTGGGGATGGTGTACTGTCCCATAAGTGACAGAAAACTGATCCAATCATGACAGAAAACTGAGCCAATCAGGAGCAACGCTCTGTATTTTTTGCTGGTTAGCCCCACCACCACAGAAAGCACTGAGCTAGGCTGAAACACCTTCATTTTGGAGCTGCCTTACTCAAGAAAGCAAAAAGTAGACCATGTTTGAATGCAGCTTTAATAACTCAATGACATTTTTTTTCTGCATATTTTTTGCAAACTGATACGTGACACGTGCCAAAATAACAAGCAAAACAGGCAAGCCCTAAAAGTGTGGTGCAGAGCACCACCTGCCATGAATGACGGGTCGCTACTGTGTATCATACACAGCTTTGGGAAAGGAGGTTGATGTGCAGACAAATACTCTTTTTAATCTTAAATTTAGGTCAGTGTCAATTGATTAATTTACATTTGAATAATTTAACAAACACTTATCCAGCACGATTAGGGTTAAAAAGGCCCTGCTCAACGGCACATTGCCAGATTTTGCACCCAGTCAGTTCAGCGATTCAAACCAGCAACCTTTTGGTCACTGGCCCAACGCTCTTAAGCGCTAGGCTACCCACCTCCGCTAATTAATGCTTTAAAGTGGAAATGAAAATGTCTTGAAAAAGGACTGGTTCTTATCACAGGTAACACAATCCAGTCTGCCATATTATGCTGTTTTAATATATTAAATGTACAGTACATGTCTACATCCCCTTTCACCAACATTTCTACAACCACAAATACGCCTGTGTGTCACGCCCTGAACGTAGAGAGCTTTTTATGTCTCTATTTTGGTTTGGTCAGGGTGTGATTGGGGTGAGCATTCTATGTTTTGTATTTCTTTGTTTTGGCCGGGTATGGTTCTCAATCAGGGACAGCTGTCTATCGTTGTCTCTGATTGGGAACCATACTTAGGTAGCTTTTTCCCACATGGGTTTTGTGGGTAGTTATTTTCTGTTTAGTGTTTGCACCTTACGGGAGGGACTGTTTCGGTTTCATTTATTCTCTTGTTGTTTTGGATTAGTGTTCAGTTAAATAAACAACATGAACACTTACCACGCTGCGTTTTGGTCCGACTACTCTTCCTCATCCAACGAAGAAAGCCGTTACACTGTGGTACACATACACTGGAGGCACTACTACAGTGGAATCCAGTGGCGGTCGGTGCCGTTTATGATGAGGGAGGACCATTTTTTCATGAGCATGGCCTTATTTCTATTAAAAACAAAAAAACAATATTATGTAGGTGAGCATATGCATTGGTCAGAAGCCAAAAAAGAAAGGAAATTCACATGAGCACCACAATGCCTATTCCAAACATGCTCTACCAAGGTTTTCCAGCAGACATTTGACCTACTGCAGTAGCTCATACTATTCAGAGGGATAATGGACTTTACAGTGTCCTGCTATTAAAATTATTTACATGCTTTATATAACAATAACACACATTTACAATAGGCCTATATATAAAAATGCATACAACCAAATGATATATATATATATATATATATATATACTGTATCTCATTTTTTGTATGCATTTTTAGATATAGGCATTATGTGCATTATTGTTGAATCACCATCTTTATAGCAAAAATAAATACAAGTACAAGTACAAACATAACTTGAATTATGCAACATTACTACACAACATTATAATACCTCTCAGTGTTGTGCTTTTTATTGATTTTATTGATTGGTAAAATCCCAGATCATAATCCTATTGATCTTTTCTCTAAGCAAATTGGCAAGAGCAAGGAAACAGACTGAAGCAAATATTTACTATGCGATTACACAATGTAGCTGTCTGGATGACTACCACAGTGTAAAATATGGATGAGCTGTCCGCAATGGAAGGGTTCTGAATTATTCTCTCTTGCCAAGGCAAGGTGTGACTGTGAATATAACATAGTCATCCACCTAGTCGGAAACAACTTGGGACACAAAGCGAACAGCCCTGGTGCGTCAGATGCGAGCTGATTTAGGAGGTAGTCATCCAAACGTTCCCTGGGACATGGTGGTCTACTCTGACATCACACAGTGGATGACTTGGATGTTCCAGTCGGAGGAGGACATCAACAAGCGCATAGAGATGGTCTGGCACTCTATCAACCAGCTGGTGTTTGCATTTCTCTGTGACTGGCACATGCCAACAATCCGCCACTCTGCCATAAATCACTGTGTCCCTGGGCAGCACCGTAGGGCAGTGTTTTCCAAACTTGCCTGCCTCTCCATGAATGTAAAGGCTCTTTTAATAGCCACCTAATAAATAGGTGTATCGGGAGGGGGCTTTCAAAACTATAAACGGCAGAATGGTGAAAATATTTCCTCTGGGAGGCGAACCTGCACTGTTTAATTTAACAGTATTCATTACACTATGAATCCTGTTCTTAACATGTTGACTTCGACAGACAAATCGTTGAAATGTCTGGTAGCAGTTGTTCCAAAATGATTTTGTTCATTCACTCTGTTAGTGATTGCAGATTTATTTATCTTGCTTGGTTAAAATACAAAAACTAAAACAGTTGATTTGTGGAAAGCTGACTCATTTAATTATTATTTAATAAGCAATATGTTCTCTTTTGAATGCACTTGGCTAGACTCTGCTGCAGGCTGCAAACTGATCTCATAGCATTTCATATTATTCTGTACGTACTGTAAGCATAAGACATGTTACAAATTACAATTCATTTGACGTTACGAATTACAATTCGTATGATATGTTACGATTGGCAAATCTTATGATATGATATACAGTGGGGCAAAAAAGTATTTAGTCAGCCACCAATTGTGCAAGTTCTCCCACTTAAAAAGCTGAGAGAGACCTGTAATTTTCATCATAGGCACACTTCAACTGTGACAGACAAAATGAGATTTTTTTTCTCCAGAAAATCACATTGTAGGATTTCTTATGAATTTATTTGCAAATGATGGTGGAAAATAAGTATTTGCTCAATAACAAAAGTTTATCTCATTACTTTGTTATATACCCTTTGTTGGCAATGACAGAGGTCAAACATTTTCTGTCTTCACAAGGTTTTCACACACTGTTGATGATATTTTGGCCCATTCCTCCATGCAGATCTCCTCTAGAGCAGTTATGTTTTGGGGCTGTTGCTGGGCAACACAGACTTTCAACTCCCTCCAAAGATGTTCTATGGGGTTGAGATCTGGAGACTGGCTAGGCCTCTCCAGGACCTTGAAATGCTTCTTACAAAGCCACTCGTTGCCCGGGCGGTATGTTTGGGAACATTGTCATGCTGAAAGACCCAGCCACGTTTCATCTTCAATGCCCTAGCTGATGGAAGGAGGTTTTCACTCAAAATCTCACGATATATGGCCCCATTCATTCTTTCCTTTACATGGATCAGTCGTCCTGGTCCCTTTGCAGAAAAACAGCCCCAAAGCATGATGTTTCCACCCCCATGCTTCACAGTAGGTATGGTGTTCTTTGGATGCAACTCAGCATTCTTTGTCCTCCAAACACGACGAGTTGAGTTTTTACCAAAAAGGTAAATTTTGGTTTCATCTGACCATATGACATTCTCCCAATCTTCTTCTGGATCATCCAAATGCTCTCTAGCAAACTTCAGACGGGCCTGGACATGTACTGGCTTAAGCAGGGAGACACGTCTGGCACAGGATTTGAGTCCCTGGCGGCGTAGTGTGTTACTGATGGTAGGCTTTGATACTTTGGTCCCAGCTCTCTGCAGGTCATTCACTAGATCCGTGTGGTTCTGGGATTTTTGCTCACCGTTCTTGTGATCATTTTGACCCCACGGGGTGAGATCTTGCGTGGAGCCCCAGATCGAGGGAGATTATCATTGGTCTTGTATGTCTTCCATTTCCTAATAATTGCTCCCACAGTTGATTTCTTCAAACCAAGCTGCTTACCTATTGCAGATTCAGTCTTCCCAGCCTGGTGTAGGTCTACAATTTTGTTTCTGGTGTCCTTTGACAGCTCTTTGGTCTTGGCCATAGTGGAGTTTGGAGTGTGACTGTTTGAGGTTGTGGACAGGTGTCTTTTATACTGATAACAAGTTCAAACAGGTGCATTAATACAGGTAATTAGTGGAGGACAGAGGAGCCTCTTAAAGAAGAAGTTACAGGTCTGTGAGAGCCAGAAATCTTGCTTGTTGTAGGTGACCAAATACTTATTTTCCACCATAATTTCTTGTGGTCTTGGTTGTTCTTAGTCGAGGAAATGTTTATCGGTCTGAAATCTGGCTACCTCGTCTTAATGTTACTGTAGCTTGCTCTGTGCAATTCAAATTAATGTGATAATGGAGCAGTTTTCCAAAGTTTGGTGGTTTTAAACTTGACATAACTATCTAGTTATGTTTTGCATAAGAAGGTACGATATATTGTGGTGAATGAATTGTCCATACACGTTAGCTAATGTTGGTCTTACTTTGGCTAAGGTTAACTAAAGTTATTTGGCTATCATTACAGCCAAGGACGTTCGCGAGTTTGTTTGAGCATATTTGTTTGTACTTCGATTACACGCAAGTGTCTAGACCAGCAGTTTACACATGATGACTTCAGCATGTGAAAAACCTTACTTTAACCTTAGCAAAATACAGATAATTTTTCTTGCTTGTTGGTTACCTACCTTGCCAACGTTAGCTGCCATCTGACTGGTATAATGTTATAATAGCTAGCTAGCTCGCTACTTAGCTAATCAAAACAAAACAACATCCATTAGCTGGCTACCTTTTAATTGCCTGTTCGTTAGCTGACTGGTGTTATTTAACTACAAGGCTAGTTGCTGGACTTTGTACAAGCAACCTAACAATAGCTAGGTAACATTAGCTAGTAAGCTACCTAGTTTATCAAAATATAAGTTGGCATTTATTGATGACCTCAGCTTGAAAACCATCATATAGCTAGCTATACATGGCGGCCTAGGTTTGTTCGCATACACTTCTTATGATTGACAGCATGTTGCAAGCTGCTGTGTTGTTGCCCAGCAACCGACCCGGTGCTGAAATGCTACAAAAAGGTAGCACATCATTGTTTCTCAATGGACAGAAGTGTGCATGTGTTAATGTGATTTATCTGTTAATTGAATGATGAGAATATTCCACCCTGAAACCACATAATTTTATGGAATTGATTAGAATGTATAAAATTATAATCAATAAATGTGTAGTTCTAGTCAGAATTAGGGTAAAGCAATTTAGCTAATGTTTATGCCTTTATAGTGTTTTAAAAACAGACTGTCTGAGCAGGATTTGGCGCCAACCTGGCTAGGGGCCTCTGAGAGATTGTTGGAAAGGATGGGACGTACTTCCCAGAGTCTCCCTATCTTGAGGGAGGACGGGGAGTGATTCCCACGGCCACCCCTAATCTTTGTCGGCTGGGTAGTGGGTCAGTATGTGCGTAGGATACCTACTGTTGTGTGTGTGTGTATGTATGTGCGTAGGATATCTACTGTTTGTGTGGAAGTATGTGCGCAGCTATAAAATGGATGTCTTTGTATTCTTGACTTTAGAACTTGACTTCCGAATAAACTGTGCTAGCATTTTGCATAAGCGGAGTCTTTGGCTAATTATTATTATACCCATGGTCTTACAAACCTGGGGGATTAGTCAACGCTATTGATTGTTATTATCATTGGGATTGAAAATACTTGTGACAGCATCTGAGAGGGATAAATTATACATTTAATAAAAAACTGTTGCATCAACAAATTTTGTCAATCTGGCAATTTTAGGATGCTATTATCTCGTTTTAACCCGAAGTCTAAAATTTGAGCTTGGTAGGAGCAATAATTACTCTTAAAACTCAAATGCTAATGACCATGTTAAAATATTTGGTATGTGTTTTTCGGGTAACGGATGGACGGCTGATGACGAAAGGCGGGAAGTGTGTTGTGTACCTCCAAGTTGATTTGTGAATTTTCTTTGAGATTGGTGTCATATTGGCTTAGATCTGATGGTAGGGATTATAAAAATTATAGCATATTGGATGACTCTCATTCATATACCATTCACCCAGCTCAATGTAACATCGATAGATTTACGCTACTATATGATACAACATGTTTCCCTATACCCATCAAGAGGTTGCTACAACCTAGCCTATGAATTACAGTTTACAACAAAGGTGAACAGGTCTAGAGAAACATCTGAGTAATCAAGGTGACAGACAGTGACACATTCAATACCACTTTGCAAACTCTTGCCTGCATCTATCTGATCTAGGGTGTAATAAATAGTCCAACATTTGCAAACGAGAGTTTCCATTGGAATTAATACACCCTTGATAAAACACAAACACAGTTCCCTTTCATAGCAGCCACATACAAACAGCATGATCATTTTGATCGTTGTAGAATTCCTTCTTGCATCTATGGGCTCTCCTCCTCTCACCTTTTCTGTTGGCTTATGGACTTCAGTGCACAACACTCCAGGCACAAAAAACTTTCCAAGCCAAACCATGATATCATAACCACCAGCTGTTACACACAGCCTATCGACATCATTGTAGCAACTAGATCTCTCTCTCTCTCTCTCTCTCTCTCTCTCTCTCTCTCTCTCTTCCATTTTTAAAGACTTACATTTGTTCAAAACTGTTCAACAATTGTCTTTCTCTCTCTTTGAGACAACTACTCACCACATTTCATGCACTGCAGTGCTAGCTAGCTGTACATTATGCTTTCAGAATTTGATAATAAAAAAAAAAAAAAAAAAAAAAAAAAAGAATTTGATTCATTCTCTGATCCTTTGATTGTATCATGTTTTAGGGAAGACCCAGACAGTGTTGAAGTACAGTGGGGCAAAAAAATATTTAGTCAGCCACCAATTGTGCAAGTTCTCCCACTTAAAAAGATGAGAGAGGCCTGTAATGTTCATCATAGGTACACTTCAACTATGACAGACACCACAACAAATTATGGTGGAAAATAAGTATTTGGAGGCTCACAATATATGGCCCCATATATGGCTCCTTTGTCCTCCACTCGTTACCTGTATTAATGGCACCTGTTTGAACTTGTTATCAGTATAAAAGACACCTGTCCACAACCTCAAACAGTCACACTCCAAACTCCACTATAGCCAAGACCAAAGAGCTGTCAAAGGACACCAGAAACAAAATTGTAGACCTGTACCAGGCTGGGAAGACTGAATCTGCAATAGGAAAGCAGCTTGGTTTGAAGAAATCAACTGTGGGAGCAATTATTAGGAAATGGAAGACATACAAGACCACTGATCATCTCCCTCGATCTGGGGCTCCACGCAAGATCTCACCCCGTGGGGTCAAAAAGATCACAAGAACGGTGAGCAAAAATCCCAGAACCACACGGGGGGACCTAGTGAATGACCTGCAGAGAGCTGGGACCAAAGTAACAAAGCCTACCATCAGTAACACACTACGCCGCCAGGGACTCAAATCCTGCAGTGCCAGACGTGTCCCCCTGCTTAAGCCAGTACATGTCCAGGCCCGTCTGAAGTTTGCTAGAGAGCATTTGGATGATCCAGAAGAAGATTGGGAGAATGTCATATGGTCAGATGAAACCAAAATGTACCTTTTTGGTAAAAACTCAACTCGTCGTGTTTGGAGGACAAAGAATGCTGAGTTGCATCCAAAGAACACCATACCTACTGTGAAGCATGGGGGTGGAAACATCATGCTTTGGGGCTGTTTTTCTGCAAAGGGACCAGGACGACTGATCCGTGTAAAGGAAAGAATGTGTAACGGAAAGAACCCCATAGAACATTTTGGGAGGGAGTTGAAAGTTCGTGTTGCCCAGCAACAGCCCCAAAACATCACTGCTCTAGAGGAGATCTGCATGGAGGAATGGGCCAAAATACTAGCAACAGTGTGTGAAAACCTTGTGAAGACTTACAGAAAACGTTTGACCTCTGTCATTGCCAACAAAGGGTATATAACCAAGTATTGAGAAACCTTTGTTATTGAACAAATTATTTTTTTCCACCATAATTTGCAAACACATTCATTAAAAATCCTACAATGTGATTTTCTGGATTTTTTTTCTCATTTCATCTGTCATAGTTGAAGTGTACCTATAATGAAAATTACAGGCCTCTCTCATCTTTTTAAGTGGGAGAACTTGCACAATTGGTGGCTGACTAAATACTTTTTTGCCCCACTGTATGTCTTGTGGCAAAGGGGGAATAAATGGTGATAAATGGCAGATATGTAAGGGCAGAACTTTTAAATTACCTCTGCCCTCTCACTAAAATGGCCACCCCGACAAGAACTACAGATCACAACATGTCCAACCTCAAAAAAAAAACTACAATCCCCAGAAGCAAGGGGAGTGCTCGGCTGGGGCCGACCCACAGATAAGGGGTCAAGACAAACCAGGAAGAGTGAAAGACAGGAGCTGGGGGATCTGTGAACTATAGAGAAAGAGAATGTGACTATATATATACATATATATATATATATATATATATATATAATCTGGATTTACCGTGTATGACCTGGACTGTTTGGATTTACCTGTTGGTGTTTGGATCTGGACCTACCGAGAACCCGATTCATGTGCCGAACCCTGCTTTCCTTGACCACGCCTGCAGCCTGGGTGGACCAGGATGGAGAAAGCAACATACACGTACTGTCCTGTTCGAAATAACTTGACGGTCTCCTAACCTTGAAGAGGTTTGTCACAGTGTGTAGAATGTGTGTGCGTATGCGTGTGTCTGTACCTTTGTGTATTTTAGCTTTTTTTTTTTACCTTTACATTTTTTTTTTGTTATCTGATTCAACTGCTTGCATCAGTTACCTGATGTGGAATAGAGTTCCATGCAGTCATGGCTCCTTAAAGTATTGTGCTCAGCCCATAGTCTCTGTTCTGGACTTTGGGGCTGTGAAGAGACCTCTGGTGGCATGTCTTGTGGGGTATGCATGGTGTCCGAGATGTCTGCAAGTAATTTAAACAGACAGCTCGGTACATTGAGCTTTTCAACACTTCTTACAAAAACAAGTAGTGATGAAGTCAATCTCTCTTCCACTTTGAGCCATTAATGATAGCTCCCCAGGTACTTTTAAGGGCCAGCCGTGCTGCCCTGATCTGAGCCAATTGTAATTTTCCTTTGTCCCTCTTTGTGACACCTGACCACACGACTGAACAGTAGTCCAGGTGTGACAAAACTAGGGCCTGTAGGACCTGCCTTGTCGATAGTGTTGTTAAGAAGGCAGAGCAACACTTTATTATGGACAGACTCCTCCCCATCTTTATTTTCATTAATCACAGTGGTTTGATCACTGGTGAAAGAACAGACTTAAAGCTGGAATCCTTAATCCTTGTCATTCATCCCGCCTGTGTTATGGTGAAACAAGTTGAGGGATGGGCCACACAAAGCGAGAGCTTTGTATGCAAGGACTGACCATCCCATGATATCAAAACAATATTTTTACTAAACATGTTTTGAGACTATACAGTGTTTGTTTACGTTTACTTTGTTGACAATATTGCAGTATAACAAGCTTATATTTTGGGTTCTGATGGGGTACGAAAGTTGAACTAAAAGGCATTTCTAAGATACATTCTTCAATAATCAATGGGTATATATCAAAAATGTTAAAACACAATGAAGAATTCTAGCTTTAATTAGTATTTGCTAATTTAAAATACTTTCAGCGTTTGATCGAGCCTGCCAGAAGTGGGGGTTTGCACTTTTTGGATTATCCCATTTTTTTCCATTGCATCAGGCAAACTCAATCAATTCTCAGCTAAGGTACAGGTATTTCAAAGAAAACAATAATTATTTGAGGTCTGGGGGTTGACAGACCCCATTTTTCATCAGGTTAGAGCTATAGAGTTGTCGCAGAGGCACTGTGTCTATGGTTGTAACTCACTATAGGAGTTTAACCATGAAGAGAGATGGGGGAGGGAATGGGTGTCTACTACTCTAATCCATTGTAGCGAATAAGTCTGTTGTGTCATTTGGAATGAGAGCGCTTGTTTGCGAAGGAACAGCGGGGGACCCTTGAAATTTGGTTGGAAATCCAAATCCAAAACCGCCCACCGATTACAAAGCTCCACAGGGAAGCAAGGCACTTCAAAAGACCCCATAAACTGGTCCGCTCTACAGCGTACACTTTTGACTCCTTTCATCACGAGACTAACAAATGTGGTCTCTGAATCTCTGGTGTGAAAGCAGTAGCGCACCTTTGTGCTAGTTTCACTAAGGTCATTCTCTCAGCCAACATTCATACAGAGCAATACCAATGGGCAATTGAGAGGTGTGAATTTGCAACGTATTGAGCTCCTGTTTCTGGGTTTCGCTGTAGAGCTGTCCATGGTGCTGAATTTCCAAAGCCTGATGTTGGGGTAAATTCCAACACTGTCCATCGTGGTGAATCACATTAGCCTTGAATCAGTCAACACAGTCCAGGGTGTTGATAAAAGTGATATCCTCCACTATTATGGGTTTCCATCACTTTCTGTCCCTCCTTTCCCTTGCTCAAACTCCATTTTCCTGTCTGAATCTGATGTGAATTGTAACATTTGTCACTGTCTATGGTGCAGAACCATGACACTGTCCTGCTGGAGATCGCTGTGTCGCGGTCCATGGTACTGAACCACCACAGTCTACTTATAATGGTAATTGCAACAATTGATGCTGTCCATGGTGTTTAAACCACATGGTGCTGTTCAATGTTGACCCTCCCTCTCTTGCTTTTCTTCTCAGCCTCCCTTGTTCTTTCTTTCTTTGTCTGTTTACCCCAGACATTAATATAAAAAGACACATTCTTATGAAATAGCATGTCTCCAGAGTAATTTTCACCTTTCACACAGAGTAACAAATCAACTAATGATAAAACACTATTTGATGTATTTTTCCCAGCTAGGAGGTGTTATAATTTGGTAATAAGTGATGGGGAAATGAGAGGTCTTAATCCGCAAGTCACTCCAGCTCTCTTGAACACACTCCTCTGTCTGTCCGTTTTGTGTAAATGGATAGCTGTATGAGCCACAATTCACCGAACAGGAAAGACATAAGTGAAAACAACACTTATT
Organism: Oncorhynchus mykiss; assembly: GCF_057628025.1. Classification (NCBI taxonomy): domain Eukaryota; kingdom Metazoa; phylum Chordata; class Actinopteri; order Salmoniformes; family Salmonidae; genus Oncorhynchus; species Oncorhynchus mykiss. The sequence goes on along the minus strand of NC_143029.1, from coordinate 32,439,074 downwards.
CTTATGAATCTGATCAACAACAACAACAAAAAAACACTGCCTTTTATATATCAAAGGGTGCTAGAATTGCAGTGCCTTACTTGGCGCAATGCAAAAGTTGTTTGTGTGCTGCTATGAGCGAAACAAACTTTTTCTCTGAGACTTTGAAGTTAATGTGACCTTTTTCGCAACTTGAAAGGACTTCTAAACCCTGGTAAATGGAATGCAGTGTTGTAGGAACATTAGGTAGGTAAATTGACTTTTCAGCAGGTGAAAAAATAACCTCCTCTGCAATTCCCTTTTCTCTCTCTTTTCGTTGCTCCTTCATTCCCCTTTAACAGATGGCTGCTGTTTCAATGGATAATTGAGTTCCCTCAGTTCTGTGTTTTAACAGTAGTGATTTCTGTGATAGGCAGTAACAGTTTAAGTCAGAGAGACTAAATGATTGATTGAGCAAAAATGATTTGAAGTACCAGAAAGTCAAACTAATGATAAATGTCTTTGGAATTTCCAAAACATGATAGAATGAAAGTCATTTTAATGTCTATCAGACTCAAACAATTTGACAATCATAGCTAGATCTAATTGTTTATGCAGCCAGCATGGTTCTCCGTACATCGCAGGGACAGGAAGAAATAACTCTCCGGGAAAAACAAAGACGAAGGTGTATGTTTCACAAATAAATACTCACCGTGTGATTGTGGTAATGTACAGGAACTCAAGTCATTTTGTTCTACCACTGGAATACCTCACTATCAAATGCCGACTGCATTATCCCCCGAGATTATTATCTTAATTATCATTGTCACGGCCGTCATGGCAATGTGTAATTCCCCTCAAGCCGACACCACGATGGCTCTCAAGGAACTGCACTGGACTTTGTGCAAACTGGAAACCACATATCCTGAGGCCATACTTATTGTAGCTGGGAACTTTAAGAAACCACAACTGAGGAAAACAGTACCAAAGTGGTACCAAAGTACCAAACAGTACCAAAGTACCAAACAATGAAATCACACCTGCACTACCTGCTTATCAATAATTCTTAACCATTGCTACTCCCCCTTTCTGGGATGCCTACAAGGCCCTCCTCCTCCCTCCTTTTCGAAAATCAGATCACGCCTCCATTCTGCTCCTCCCTTTCTGTAGGCAGAAGCTTACACAGGAACTAGCCGTGGTAAGGACTGTTCAACGTTTGTCTGACCAATCAACATCTATGCTTCAAGATTTGTTTTGTTCACGCGGACTGGGATATGTTCTTGGTTGCCTATGAGAATAACATTGACGTATACACTAACTCGGTGACTGAGTTCAACAGGAAGTGCATAGAGGATATTGTTCCCACTGTGATGATTAGAACTTATCCAAACCAAAAAACATGGATAGATGGCAGCATTTGCGCAAAACTGTGCAAACCACCACTACATTTAACCACGGTAAGGTGATTGGGAACATGGACATGTACAAACAGTCCAGCTATGCCCTCCATAAGGAAATCAAAAAGGAAAAACACCAGTACACTCTTAGAAAAATATTCAAAATATAATTATATTTGAGATTCTTCAAAGTAGCCACCCTAAGCCTTGATGACAGCTTTACACATTCTTGGCATTCTCTCAACCAGCTTCAAGAGGTAATCACTTGGAATGCATTTCAATTAATAGGTGTGCCTTGGACTATAATTTGTTTTTCAACTGGACAATGACCCCAAACACACCTCCAGGCTGTGTAAGGACAATTTGACCAAGAAGATGACATCGCCTACACAATCACCCGACCTCAACCCAATTGAGATGGTTTGGGATGAGTTGGACCGCAGAGTGAAGGAAAAGCAACCCACAAGTGCTCAGCATATGTGGGAACTCCTTCAATACTGTTGGGAAAGCATTCCGGATGAAGATGGTTGAGAGAATGCCAAGAGTGTGCAAAGCTGTCATCAAGTCAAAGCGTGGCTACTTTGAAGAATCTAAAATCTAAAATATATTTTGATTTGTTTAACACTATTTTGGTTACTACATAATTTGATGTGTTATTCACTATTATTATACAATGAAGAAAGCAGTAAAAATAAAGAAAACCCCTTGAATGAGTTGGTGTCAACTTTTGACTGGTACTGTATGTGGCATGGACTCCAGAGAATCGTGGATTATTAAGGGAAAACAAGCCAGGTCGCACAGACTTGGACAAACTAACTGCCTTCTTTGCCCCCTTCCGCCGACGCAGACCACCGCCACTCACGTGGACTGTGAGCTCTTGTTCTAAGTGGCAGACATGAGAAAGAAATGTAAGCTTGGTAACCCTGTCAAGTTGGCCAGACCAGACGACATCCCTAGCCACGTTTTCAGAGCATATGCAGACCAGCTAGCTGGAGTGTTTACGGACATATTAAATATCTCCCTATCCCTGTCTGTTGTTCCCACTTTCGAAGGTACTGTAATTGAACTAAATGACTATCGCCCCGTAACACACTCTTGTCATCATGAAGTGTTTTGAGAGGCTAGTTAAGGATAATATCACCTCCACCTTACCCGACACCCTAGTCCCACTACAATTTGTATACCGCCCCAACAGATCCACGGATGACGCCATCCCACTATATACTGCCCTATCCCATCTGGACAATAGGATTGCCTTTGTAAGAATCCTGTTCATCGACTACAGCTCAGCCTTCAACACCATAGTGCCTTCCAAGCTCATCACTAAGCTCAGGGCCCTAGGTCTGAACCCTGCCCTTTGCAACTGAGTCCTGGACTTCCAAATGGCCCAATCCTAGGTTGTGAAAGTAGGCAACAACACCTCTACTACGCTCAACACGTGAGCCCCACAAGGATGGGTGCTCAGCCACCTTCTGTAATCACTGTTCACCCATGACTGCGTGGCCATGCACAACTCCAACTCAATCTTTAAGATTGGAGACAATGCAACAGTGGTAGGCCTGTGTACCAACAACGACGTGCGGGCCCTGGCAGAATGGTGCCATAAAAATAACCTCTCCCACAAAAAAACAAAGGAGCTGATCATGGACTTCAGGAGACAGTAGAGGGCGCATGCCCCCTTCCACACTGACAGGACCGCAGTGTAGTTCCACTGCATACATATCACTGACTAGAGGTCGACCGATTAATCGGAATGGCCGATTAATTAGGGCCGATTTCAAATTTTCATAACAATCGAAAATCTGTATTTTTGGACATCGACTTGGCCGATTTATTATTATTATTTTTACACCTTTATTTAATCTCTATTTAACTAGGCAAGTCAGTTAAGAACACATTCTTATTTTCAATGACGGCCTAGGAACGGTGGGTTAACTGCCTCGTTCAGGGGCAGAACGACAGATTTTTACATTGTCAGCTCGGGGGATTCAATCTTGCAACCTTACAGTTAACTAGTCCAACGCTCTAACCACCTGCCTCTCATTGCACTCCACGAGGAGACTGCCTGTTACGCAAATGCAGTAAGCCAAGGTAAGTTGCTAGCTAGCATTAAACTTATCTTATAAAAAACTATCAATCAATCATAATCACTAGTTAACGACACATGGTTGATGATATTACTAGTTTATCTAGCGTGTCCTGCGCTGCATATAATCGATGCGGTGCGTATCGTTGCTCCAATGTGTACCTAACCATAAACATCATTGTCTTTCTTAAAATCAATACACAGAAGTATATATTTTTTAAACCTGCATATTTAGCTAAAAGAAATCCATGTTAGCAGGCAATATCAACCAGGTGAAATTGTGTCACTTCTCTTGTATTCATTGCACGCAGAGTCAGTGTATATGCAACAGTTTGGGCTGCCTAATTTGCCAGAATTGTACGTAATTATGACCTAACATTGAAGGTTGTGCAATGTAACAGGAATATTTAGACTTATGGATGCCACCCGTTAGATAAAATACGGAACGGTTACGTATTTCACTTGTTTTCGAGATGATAGTTTCCGGATGCGACCATATTAATGACCTAAGGCTCGTATTTCTGTGTGTTATCATGTTATAACTAAGTCTATGATTTGATAGAGCAGTCTGACTGAGTGGTGGAAGGCACCAGCAGGCTCGTAAGCATTCATTCAAACAGCACTTTTGTGCGTTTCCCAGCAGCTGTTTATGACTTCAAGCCTATCAACTCCCGAGATTAGGCTCGTGTAACCGATGTGAAATGGCTGGCTAGTTAGCGCGGTGTGCGCTAATAGCGTTTCAAACATCACTTGCTCTGAGACTTGGAGTGGTTGTTCCCCTTGCTCTGCAAGGGCCACGGCTTTTGTGGAGTGATGGGTAACGCTGCTTCGAGGGTGGCTGTTGTCGTTGTGTTCCTGGTTCGAACCCAGGTAGGAGCGAGGAGAGGGAGGGAAACTATACTGTTACACTGGCAATACTAAAGTGCCTATAAGAACATCCAATAGTCAAAGGTTAATGAAATACAAATGGCATAGAAAGAAGTAGTCCTATAATTCCTATAATAACTACAACCTAAAACTTCTTACCTGGGAATATTGAAGACTCATGTTAAAAGGAAGCACCAGCTCTCATATGTTCTCATGTTCTGAGCAAGGAACTTAAACGTTAGCTTTCTTACATGGCACATATTGCACTTTTACTTTCTTCTCCAACACTTTGTTTTTGCATTATTTAAACCAAATGGAACATGTTTCATTACTTATTTGAGGCTAAATAGATTTTATTGATGTGTTAATTCAGTATTGTTGTAATTGTCATTATTACAAATACATTTAAAAAAATCGTTCAGTATTGTTGTAATTGTCATTATTACAAATACATTTTAAAAAATCGTCCGATTAATCGGCATCTGCTTTTTCTGGTCCTCCAATAATCGGTATCGGCGTTGAAAAATCATAATCGGTCGACTTCTATCACTGACAATCTGAAATGGTCCATCCACACAGACAGTGTGATGAAGATGGTGCAACAGCACCTCTTCAACCACAGGAGTGCTGAACAAATGTGTCATGGCCCCTATGACCTACAAGAACTTCTACATATGCACCATTGAGAGCATCCTGTCGGGCTGTATCACCTTCGGCTATGACAACTGCACTGTCCTCAACTGCAGGGCTCTCCAGAGGGTGGTGCGGACAGCCCAACACATCACCGCAGGCACACTGCCTGCCCTCCAGGACATCTACAGCAACAGGTGTCACAGGAAGGCCAAGAAGATCATCAAGGACCTCAGCCACCTGAGCCACGGCCTGTTCATCCCGCTACCATAGAGCGGGGACAGGCGGTGACAGTACAGGTGCATCAAAGCTGGGACCGAGAGGCTGAAAAACAGCTTCTATCTCCAGGCCATCAGACTTTTAAATAGACACCACTAGCTGGCCGCCTAGCCCTGAACTTTAGTCAGTGTTACTGGTTGGCTTCCACCCGGTCTCAACCCTTTATCTTAGAGACTGCTGCACTATGTACATAGTCAGTATATACTGTATTCTAGTCCATGCTTATCCTATATAACTACTGCCGTACACACCTTTTCTATTCATATACTGTCCATAATGTCTATACACACCGTCCTATACAGGATATAATTAATTTATATATATAAATATACATGATCTTAGCAAAAAAAGAAACGTCTTCTCACTGTCAACTACCCTTTATTTTCAGCAAACTTAACATGTGTAAGTATTTGTATGAACATAACAAGATTCAACAACTGAGACATGAACAAATTCCACAGACATGTGACTAACAGAAATGGAATAATGTGTCCCTGAACAACAGGGGGGTCAAAATCAAAAGGAAGAGTCAATATCTGGTGTGGCCACCAGCTGCATTAAGTACTGCTGTGCATCTCCTCCTCATGGACTGCACCAGATTTGACAGTTCTTGCTGTGAGATATTACCCCATTCTTCCATCAAGGCACCTGCAAGTTCCCAGAACATTTCTGGGGGGAATGGCCCTAGTCCTCACCCTCCGATCCAACAGGTCCCAGACGTGCTCAATGGGATTGAGATCCGGGCTCTTCGCTGGCCATGGCAGAACACTGACATTCCTGTCTTGCAGGAAGTCACGCACAGAATGAGCAGTATGGCTGGTGGCATAGTCATGCTGGAGGGTCATGTCAGGATGAGCCTGCAGGAAGGGTACCACATGAGGGAGGAGGATGTCTTCCCTGTAACGCACAGGGTTGAGATTGCCTGCAATGACAACAAGCTCAGTCCGATGATGCTGTCACACACCGCCCCAGACCATGACGGACCCTCCACCTCCAAATCAATCCGTCTCCAGAATACAGACCTCCGTGTAACGATCAGTCCTTCGACGATAAATGCGAATCCGTGTGATGGTCGGATGTACCAGAAGTCTCTTTAGTGTTCTAGGTTTCATAACTGTGACCTTAATTGCCTACCATCTGTAAGCTGTTAGTGCCTTAACGACAGTTACACGGGTGCATGTTCATTAATTGTTTATGGTTCATTTAACAAGCAGTGTTTAAACCCTTTCCATTGAAGATCTGTGAAATTATTTTGATTTTTACTCATTATTTTTTATGATTTTTTTACGAATCTTTGAAAGACGCGGTCCTGGAAAAGGGACGTTTCTTTTTTTGTTGAGTTTACATACAATAGTTGAGTTTAGCCTTCAATAGTTGTTTTACTAGAGAATTTTAAACCTTTTTTGTAAGAACATAGTTTATGGGACAGATTTTAAGACATTGAGACATTTTGCTTAATTAATTTGATTCATATTATGGTATTTCTATTCCAAGAAAAATTAAAAACCCTGGTTTTCCGTTGGGATGGAACGGAAAATATGGTGCTTTACAACGTGACGGTCGGGAGTAGGCTCCATAACTGGGCTATTTAGCTAAAGAATCCCTGTGAAATGTGGGCACGCGGGAGACCGGGGTTTAATTCCCTAACGGGGAGGAAGATGTAGGCTGTCCTTGTAAATAAGAATTTGTTCTTAACTGAAGGTTACACTAAGAGCATAACATTTGGCGTGACTCTCCGCCAATAATTACATATACAGGATTGGAGGATTCTAATTTTAAACCAAAAGCCGCCTCATGGGTCTTCTGGTGGCGGCCGGCACGGGTATCAAATCTGTGGCAACGCATTTTGCACTGCGGGAGTCCCCATCCACCCAGGAGCCCTCATCCCACAAAGTATCAAAATACAGAGAGGTGTTAGTAAAGGTACACTACCGTTCAAAAGTTTGTAGCCACTTAGAAATGTCCTTGTTTTTGAATGAAAAGCTACTTTTTTTATCCATCAAAATAACATCAAATTGATCAGAAATACAGTGTAGACATTGTTAATTTTGTAAATGACCATTGTAGATGGAAATGTCTGATTTTTAATGGAGTATCTACATAGGTGCAGAGAGGCCCATTATCAGCAACCATCACTCATGTGTTCCAATGGCACGTTGTGTTACCTAATTCAAGTTTATAATTTTAAAAGGCTAATGGATCATTAGAAAACCCTTTTGCAATTATGTTAGCACAGTTGAAAAATGTTGTCCTGATTAAAGAAACAGTAAAACTGGCCGTCTTTAGATTAGTTAAGTATTTGGAGCAAGCAGGGTTGGTCCTGGTCAGTTCCTGGATGGGAGACCAGATGCTGCTGGAAGTGGTGTTGGAGGGCCAGTAGGAGGCACTCTTTCCTCTGGTCTAAAAAAATATCCCAATGCCCCAGGGCAGTGATTGGGGACTCTGCCCTGTGTAGGGTGCCGTCTTTCGGATGGGACATAAAACGGGTGTCCTGACTCTCTGAAGTCATTAAAGATCCCAATGCACTTATCGTAAGAGTAGGGGTGTTAACCCCGGTGTCCTAGCTAAATTCCCAATCTGGCCCTCAAACCATCACGGTCACATAATAATCCCCAGTTTACAATTGGCTCATTCATCCCCTTCCTCTCCCCTGTAACTATTCCCCAGGTCGTTGCTGCAAATGAGAACCTGTTCTCAGTCAACTTACCTGGTAAAATAACGGATAAATAAAAAAAAATGTATATTTTTTTAAATCAGCATTTGTGGGTTCAATTACAGGCTCAAAATGGCCAGAAAGAGAGGACTTTCTTCTGAAACTCGTCAGTCTATTCTTGTTCTTAGAAATGAAGGCTATTCGATGCGAGAAATTGCCAAGAAAGTGAAGATCTCGTACAATGCTGTGCACTACTCCCTTCACAGAACCATGCAAACTGTCTCTAACCAGAATAGAAAGAGGAGTGGGAGGCCCCGGTGCACAACTGAGCAAGAGGACAAGTACAATAGAGTGTCTAGTTTGAGAAACAGACGCCTCACAAGTCCTCAACTGGCAACTTCATTAAATAATACGCTCAAAACACGAGTCTCAACATCAACAGTGATGAGGCAACTCCGGGATGTTGGCCTTCTTGGCAGAGTTCCAGTGTCTGTGTTCTTTTGCCCATCTTAATCTTTTTTTTTTATTAGCCAGTCTGAGATATGGCTTATTCTTTGCAACTCTGCCTAGAAGGCCAGCATCCCAGAGTCGTCTCTTCACTGTTGACGTTGAGACTGGTGTTTTTCGGGTGTCGTGGAATAATTTTTTACATTTTTTTTATTTCACCTTTATTTAACCAGGTAGGCTAGTTGAGAACAAGTTCTCATTTGCAACTGCGACCTGGCCAAGATAAAGCATAGCAGTGTGAACAGACAACACAAAGTTACACATGGAGTAAGTAAACAATTAACAAGTCAATAACACAGTAGAAAAAAAAAAGAAAAGGGGAGCGCGGGCTACGGATGGGTGTTGCCATCGTGACCAGTGAACTGAGATAAGGCAGAGCTTTACCTAGCATGGACTTGTAGATTACCTGGAGCCAGTGGGTCTGGCGACGAATATGTAGCGAGGGCCAGCCGACTAGAGCATACAAGTCGCAGTGGTGGGTGGTATAAGGTGCTTTAGTGACAAAACGGATTGCACTGTGATAAACTGCATCCAGTTTGCTGAGTAGTGTTGGAAGCAATTTTGAAGATGACATCACCGAAGTCGAGGATCGGTAGGATAGTCAGTTTTACTAGGGTACGTTTGGCGGCGTGAGTGAAGGAGGCTTTGTTGCGGAATAGAAAGCTGATTCTTGATTTGATTTTCGATTGGAGATGTTTGATATGAGTCTGGAAGGAGAGTTTACAGTCTAGCCAGACACCTAGGTACTTATAGATGTCCACATATTCAAGGTCGGAACCATCCAGGGTGGTGATGCTGGTCAGGCGTGCGGGTGCAGGCAGCGAACGGTTGAAAAGCATGCATTTGGTTTTACTAGCGTTTAAGAGCAGTTGGAGGCCACGGAAGGAGTGTTGTATGGCATTGAAGCTCGTTTGGAGGATAGATAGCACAGTGTCCAAGGACGGGCCGGAAGTATATAGAATGGTGTCGTCTGCATAGAGGTGGATCAGGGAATCGCCCGCAGCAAGAGCAACATCATTGATATATACAGAGAAAAGAGTCGGCCCGAGGTTTGAACCCTGTGGCACCCCCATAGAGACTTCCAGAGGACCGGACAGCATGCCCTCCAATTTGACACACTGAACTCTGTCTGCAAAGTAATTGGTGAACCAGGCAAGGCAGTCATCCGAAAAACCGAGGCTACTGAGTCTGCCGATAAGAATATGGTGATTGACAGAGTCGAAAGCCTTGGCAAGGTCGATGAAGACGGCTGCACAGTACTGTCTTTTATCTATGGCGGTTGTGATATCGTTTAGTACCTTGAGCGTGGCTGAGGTGCACCCGTGACCGGCTCGGAAACCAGATTGCACAGCGGAGAAGGTACAGTGGGATTCGAGATGGTCAGTGACCTGTTTGTTGACTTGGCTTTCGAAGACCTTAGATAGGCAGGGCAGGATGGATATAGGTCTGTAACAGTTTGGGTCCAGGGTGTCTCCCCCTTTGAAGAGGGGGATGACTGCGGCAGCTTTCCAATCCTTGGGGATCTCAGACGATATGAAAGAGAGGTTGAACAGGCTGGTAATAGGGGTTGCGACAATGGCGGCGGATAGTTTCAGAAATAGAGGGTTCAGATTGTCAAGCCCAGCTGATTTGTATGGGTCCAGGTTTTGCAGCTCTTTCAGAACATCTGCTATCTGGATTTTGGTAAAGGAGAACCTGGAGAGGCTTGGGCGAGTAGCTGCGGGGGGGGGGGGGGGGTGAGCTGTTGGCTGAGGTTGGAGTAGCCAGGCGGAAGGCATGGGCAGCTGTTGAGAAATGCTTGTTGAAGTTTTCGATAATCGTGGATTTATCGGTGGTGACCGTGTTACCTAGCCTCAGTGCTGTGGGCAGCTGGGAGGAGGTGCTCTTGTTCTCCATGGACTTCACAGTGTCCCAGAACTTTTTGGAGTTGGAGCTACAGGATGCAAACTTCTGCCTGAAGAAGCTGGCCTTAGCTTTCCTGACTGACTGCGTGTATTGGTTCCTGACTTCCCTGAACAGTTGCATATCGCGGGGACTATTCGATGCTATTGCAGTCCGCCACAGGATATTTTTGTGCTGGTCGAGGGCAGTCAGGTCTGAAGTGAACCAAGGGCTGTATCTGTTGTTAGTTCTGCGTTTTTTGAACGGAGCATGCTTATCTAAAATGGTGAGGAAGTTACTTTTAAAGAATGACCAGGCATCCTCAACTGACGGGATGAGGTCAATGTCCTTCCAGGATACCCGGGCCAGGTCGATTAGAAAGGCCTGCTCACAGAAGTGTTTTAGGGAGCGTTTTACAGTGATGAGAGGTGGTCGTTTGACTGCGGCTCCGTAGCGGATACAGGCAATGAGGCAGTGATCGCTGAGATCCTGGTTGAAGACAGCGGAGGTGTATTTGTAGGGCCAGTTGGTCAGGATGACGTCTATGAGGGTTCCCTTGTTTACAGATTTAAGGTTGTACCTGGTGGGTTCCTTGATGATTTGTGTGAGATTGAGGGCATCTAGCTTAGATTGTAGGACTGCCGAGGTGTTAAGCATATCCCAGTTTAGGTCACCTAACAGAACAAACTCTGAAGCTAGATGGGGGGCGATCAATTCACAAATGGTGTCCAGGGCACAGCTGGGAGCTGAGGGGGGTCGGTAGCAGGCGGCAACAGTGAGAGACTTATTTCTGAAGAGAGTCATTTTCAAAATTAGTAGTTCGAACTGTTTGGGTATGGACCTGGAAAGTATGACATTACTTTGCAGGCTATCTCTGCAGTAAACTGCAACTCCTCCCCCTTTGGCAGTTCTATCTTGACGGAAAATGTTATAGTTGGGTATGGAAATCTCAGAATTTTTGGTGGCCTTCCTGAGCCAGGATTCAGACACGGCGAGGACATCAGGGTTAGCAGAGTGTGCTAAAGCAGTGAGTAAAACATACTTAGGGAGTAGGCTTCTGATGTTGACATGCATGAAACCAATGCTTTTTCGATCACAGAAGTCAACAAATGAGGGTGCCTGGGGACATGCAGGGCCTGGGTTTACTTCCACATCACCCGCGGAACAGAGGAGGAGTAGAATGAGGGTGCGGCTAAAGGCTATCAAAACTGGTCGCCTAGAGCGTTGGGGACAGAGAATAAAAGGAGCAGATTTCTGGGCATGGGGGAATATATTCAGGGCATAATGCGCCGACAGTGGTATGGTGGGGTGCGGGTACAGCGGAGGTAAGCCCAGGCACTGGGTGATGATGAGAGAGGTTGTATCTCTGGACATGCTGGTTGTAATGGGTGAGGTCACCGCATGTGTGGGAGGTGGGACAAAGGAGGTATCAGGGGTATGAAGAGTGGAACTAGGGGCTCCATTGTAAACTAAGACAATGATAACTAACCTTAACCTGTTAGAGCTCTAGGGGCGCTATTTCATTTTTGGATAAAAAACGTTCCCGTTTTAAGCGCGATATTTTGTCACGAAAAGATGCTCGACTATGCATATTCTTGACAGTTTTGGAAAGAAAACACTCTGAAGTTTCAGAATCTGCAAAGATTTTGTCTGTAAGTGCCCCAGAACTCATTCTACAGGCGAAACCAAGATGATGCATCACCCAGGAATTAGCAGAATTTCTGAAGCTCTGTTTTCCATTCTCTCCTTATATGGCTGTGATTGCGCAACGAATGAGCCTACACTTTCTGTTGTTCGCCCAATGTCTTAGCAGCATTGTGACGTATTTGTAGGCATATCATTGGAAGATTGACCATAAGAGACTACATTTTCCAAGTGTCCGCCTGGTGTCCTGCGTCGAATTCGGTGCGCAATTGCCAGCTGCTTCTACTTTACCATTTGATTCAGGGGAGAAAGCATGTGTCCAAGAACGATGTATCAATGAAGAGATATGTGAAAAACACCTTGATGATTGATTCTAAACAACGTTTGCCATGTTTTCAGTCGATATTATGGAGTTAATTTGGAAAAAAGTTTGCGTTTTGTGGACTGAATTTATGGATTTTTTTTGGTAGCCAAATGTGATGTATAAAACGGAGCTATTTCTAATACACAAGGAATCTTTTTGGAAAAACTGAGCATCTGCTATCTAACTGAGAGTATCCTCATTGAAAACATCAGAAGTTCTTCAAAGGTAAATGATTTTATTTGAAGGCTTTTATGTTTTTGTTAATGTTGCGTGCTGGATGCTAACGCTAATGCTAACGCTAAATGCTAACGCGAAATGCTAACTCTAGCTAGCTACTTTTACACAAATGATTGTTTTCCTATGGTTGAGAAGCATATTTTGAAAATCTGAGATGACAGTGTTGTTTACAAAAGGCTAAGCTTGAGAGATGGCATATTTATTTCATTTCATTTGCGATTTTCATAAATAGTTAACGTTGTGTTATGCTAATGAGCTTGCTGATAGATTTACACAATCCTGGATACAGGGGTTTTTTCATAGCTAAACGTGACGCAGAAAACGGAGCGATTTGTCCTAAACAAATAATCTTTCAGGAAAAACTGAACATTTGCTATCTGAGAGTCTCCTCATTGAAAACATCTGAAGTTCTTCAAAGGTAAATGATTTTTTTGAATGCTTTTCTGTTTTTTTGTGTAAATGTTGCCAGCTGAATGCTAATGCTAAATGCTACGTTAGCCATCAATACTGTTACACAAATGCTTGTTTTGCAATGGTTGAGAAGCATATTTTGAAAATCTGAGATGACAGTGTTGTTAACAAAAGGCTAAGCTTGAGAGCTAGCATATTTATTTCATTTCATTTGCGATTTTCATGAATAGTTAACGTTGCGTTATGGTAATGAGCTTGAGTCTGTATTCACGATCCCGGATCCGGGATGGGGAGATCAGAAAGGTTAACAACAGTATACAAGGTATATTGACATTTGAGAGAGACATGCAGCGAGGCATACAGTAATCACAGGTGTTGAGTTGGGAGAGCTAGCTAAAACAGTAGCTAAAACAGTAGGTGAGACAACAACAGCTAATCAGCTAGCACAACAACAGCAGGTAAAATGGCGTTGACTAGGCAGGGAGGGTCGGATTAACTACACACAGAGCCTGAGTGCAGCTGGGGCCGACAGATAAAACATAAACAAGCAGAATGGAGTACCGTGATTAATGGACAGTCCAGCATGCATCAGCTATGTAGTCAAGTGATCAGTGTCCAGGGGCAGCGGTGGATGGGGCAGGGAAGCTGGACTGGCGAGTATTATCCAGGTAAGGTAAAAGCCGCTAGCAGTGGCTAACAATGACTAAATAGCTTGTAGCTAGTTAGCTGGTTAGCTTCTGGAGGTTATTGAGTGTGTTCTAAAAATGAAAAATAATAGCGATTCCGTATCACATTGGGTGAGGCAGGTTACCGGAAGGTATAAACAAATAAAAAATCGAAAAGAGATTGAAAGTAAATATGGGTCCAGTGAGTGTTTGGGACGCGGCGATTCAGACGGTTAGCAGGCCTGTGCTAACAAGCTAACAGTTAGTAGGCCGGGGCTAAACAAGGTAGCAGTTAGCGGACCGGGGCTAAACAAGCTAGCAGTTAGCAGGCCGAATTAGCAAGCAAGGAGATAGCAAGGGCTAGAAAGTTAGCCTTTGGGGGGCGTCGCGATGGGGTGAGTCTGTTTATGCCTCTTCATGCGGTGACATCGATAGACCGGTCGTGGGTCTGGATATTGTAGCCCAGGAGTATGCTTCGGTGGTAGCACAGGAGCTCTGGCCGGGCTAGCTTCAAGCTAAGTGGGTGGAAACGCTAGCCAGGAGTAATCATCCGGGGTTGCGGTTAGCTAGTTGTGAAGATCCAGGTTCCTTTTACGGTGGGAATCCGGTGGGAATCCGGGGATAAAAAAAATATAGGTCCGTTATGCTCTGGTTAGAGTCGCGTTGTTCGAACTGGCGATAGCTTTCCGAACTAAAGGTTAGCTGATGACCGGTGAGCTGAAGACCGCTAGCAATGGTTTGCTGACTGATACCTGGTAGTTAGCTGGCTAGCTTCAGTTGAGGGGATCCGGATCCGAAGTAAATATAAGTACTTTAGAAAAAATAGCTACATTGGGTGAGGCGGGTTGCAGGAGAGTATTTAGAAGTTGAGGTTTAGCAGAATGTTTTAAAAGATATGCCAAGAAAAATATGTTGAAAAAACGATATATACAAGGGACACGACACGACAAGACGTCCGACTGCTACGCCATCTTGGAAGAATCAGAATTTGTTGGTAATATATGTAAGATGTTTTATATTCATCAAATGTGTGTAAATTACTTCTCATCAAGAATGTTATTTTTGTATAATACTGTGGCAGGGTTTGCAGTATCTGTTCTATGTCAAGACTAAGTTGCAGGGGCCGCAGAGAGGGGAGAGGTCAAAGTATCATCATGTGTAAACATATCTCTTGACTCCACAATGTCTGTATGCCAGTCAGCGTGTCTCTGTGATCTTGTCAAGATAGATCAAGATAGGATGGATTTGATATATGCCTGTTGATATGGAGGGTTGGTTTATGGTTCTGGGGTTTGAGTAAGGAGACAAAGCTGAACGATTTATTATGTCTATGTTGCCATTATGGGGGGACTCTCAACTTTTCATTAGAGACACTGAACTGTTGAAAGTCAAAATGCTATTGCAATGTGGAGGGGGCTCTCATAGAATTCATTTGATAGACACTGAATTGTCTGAGAGTCACAGGATTGTGATAGAGCTCATACAATTAAAGATGGACTTTGATAACTAACTCTGACTTGTGTGTGTGGTTTGCTCCCATGATTTGGTAAATAGAGGAAATTTCCACGACACGGGTACTATTTAATGAAGCTGCAAGTCAATATTTTTGACTGGTACTGTATTTATATTCTGGACTCTGACATTGCTCATTCTAATATTTCTATATCTCTTAATTCGTTTATTTTTATTTTGGGGATTTTGTGCATTGCTTTGTATTCTTAGGAATTACTCCACTGGTGGAGCTAGGAAGATAAGCATTTTGCCACACCCACAATAACATGCGTACGCGACCGATGCAATTTGATTTGTTAACACATGTCGGGTTTTCTGTAGTCATAGCAGTAGTTGTATTTTCTGTCCTTTTTAGTATGAAACTGAGATGCTTGTTAAGGAGAAGAGTACTTTCTTCTCTCCTTTGGCTACTCTCTGAAGACGACAACTTGCTCGCTCAGCAAGGACTAAACAAGCCTCAAAATCAAATTTTTGCTCCACTAAAGCAATTTGCTGTACATAGTTTTTCGAGCCTGGTGAAATCAAATGACGGAACCGCTGCAATTTTGTCAAACAATTTTGGAAAGATATTGTGTCAGCATTACCCAGTGCCAAGCTGAAGTCCTGATAGGTCTCATGCCAGTGTTCTGACATGACAGATATTGTGTGTGTGTGTGTGTGTGCGTGCGTGCGTATGTGTGTGTGCACACACTCATTAGGCCTGGGAATGGCCAGGGACCTCACAATACAATGTTATCACAATGCTTAGGTGTTGATACGATACGTTTTGCAATTCTCACGTTCCTCATGATTCCAGGAGACGCATGAGTTTTTGCGCAAGTACAGCCGTCTAGCGCAATTATAATATTGCAATATCGTAAAAAATTATATTATATCCCTATGTAAGTGTATTGATCCCCCACCCATCACTAACACTCAAGCATATGTGCATGCTCATGTGTGCCTGGGCATGTCCTTGTGTTGACTGGGAATAAATCCATTATCCTCCAGCACTTCACCACAATCACAAAGAGGGCCAGTCAGACTGACCCATGAGGCCTCCACCAAGGAGAGCTCTAATCACCTCTGCTGGCCCTGCTCCGGTGTTTACTTTATTTACTGTAATTCTGCTCCTGGATTCTCTTTGGCTCTCTCTGGCTTTATGGCCCCAGACACAAGGAGAAAAGATGCAGCAGTAAACAAGTACAATGACAGGAAAGGTGGAAGGAAACATGGTCTGGCAAGAAGGTGGCTTTTGGGGCTTTTTATTTATCGCTGTTTTTCTTTCTTAGATTACAGCGGAGATTTTACAGTCAATAAGCTATTTTCACCTGTCCAGGCTTAACAGGAACCTTTATAAAGGATAGGTGGCAGCTAGTAGGCCGGTGACGATGACCGCCAAGTGCCACCCGAACAGGAAGGGGAGCCACTATCGTTAGGAGTCGTGACACTTGTCCCATAGCCGAGTTTTCACTTTTTCAGTTAAACAAAACTGTTATTGTTACTGTTGTTGTTGTTAAACCTTGGCAACAATATTATCAAGGTGGATCAGTGTGATCTAATTGGTAGTAATTGGTATTTCATTAGCATACCATGTCAAAATGATTTTCCAAAATGATCCAATCAGAATACATGATTTAATAATGACCGCAAACAACATGAATATGTGAGAATAGAGAATGAATGCAACGTATGTTAATGCCATGTCAATGAAGGCCTGATTAGAAATAATTGACTGTATTTACACTAACTCTCAATCACAGGAAATGTACACAGGAATTTCATTTTCTGTATATAAGGTGTTATTTTAACTTCATGTAAAGCAATATGTTATGTTTTAAAGTTAATTAGGCCACTTCATCTGACACTGCTCAAACATTTTTTTATAAAAAAAAATATTTCACCTTTATTTAACCAGGTAGGGCATTTGAGAATGTCACGCCCTGACCTTAGAGAGCTATTTACAGTATGTCACTATTTTGATTTGGTCAGGGTGTGATTTGGTTGGGCATTCTATGTTCATTTTTCTGTGTTTTGTATTTCTTTGTTTTGGCCGAGTAGGTTCTCAATCAGGGACAGCTGACTATCGTTGTCTCTGATTGGGAACCGTACTTAGGTAGCCTTTTCCCACCTGTGTTTTGTGGGTAGTTGTTTTCTGTTTAGTGTTCTGCACCTGACAGGACTGTTTCGGTTTCGTTTCTCGCTTTTTTATTTTTGTTCTAATGTTCAGTTTTTTAAATAAAATTATGAACACTTACCACGCTGCGTTTATGTCCGATTCTTCATCAGACGACGGTTACAGAGAACAAGTTCTCATTTACAACTGTGACCTGGCCAAGATAAAGCAAAGCAGTGCGACACAAACAACAACACAGTTATACATGGAATAAACAAACGTACAGTCAACAACACGACAGAAAATTCTATATACAGTGTGTGCAAATGAGGTAAGATTAGGGAGGTAAGGCAATAAATAGGCCGTAGTGGCGAAGTAATTACAATTTAGCAATTAAACACGGGAGTGATAGATGTGCAGAAGATGAGTGTGCAAGTAGAGATACTGGGGTGCAAAGGAGCAAAACAAATATATAACAATATGGGGATGAGGTAGTTGGATTGTGTCATGACTTCCGCCGAAGTTGGCTCCCCTGCCTGTTCGGGCGGTGCTCGGCGGTCGTCGTCACCGTCCTACTAGCCGCTACCGATCCATTTTTCATTTGTCTGTTGGTTTTGTCTTATTAGTTTCACCTGTGTGTATTTTGATTTAATTAGCTTCCCTATATGTAGTAGTAGTTTGACCCGCCCTTGTTTTGTGCGGGATTGTTTTTTGTTACTCTGTTGGTTGTGGTTTTCATGTTTGTATTCTCCGGACTGTTTGGTCCTGTGTTTGGGCTGGTCTGTTTTATGCGCCTTGTCCGGAGAATAAATCACGATTTACTGAACCCTGCTCTCTGCGCCTGATTCCAACCCACCACTCCTAGTAGGCTGTGACAGAATCCTGTGACAGAAGTAGGCTGTGACAGAAGGAAACATGCAATCAGCAGGAGCAGCCGCATCTCCTCTCCCATCGATGGAGGAAAGGGTCCTCCATCATACCAGCGTTCTTCATAGGATTGGATCGGCCATGGACCAAATTATGGAGAGGATGGATCGATGGGAGAGGAGTGGCCTTCCCACCTCATCTCCAGCACCCCCTCCTCCAGCACCTCCTGTTCCTGCTACCACATTTGGCTCCGGGGCTCTTCGGCTTACCTCCCACGGGAGTATGATGGAACGGCGGCTGGGTGCCAGGGTTTCCTTCTACAACTGGAACTGTACTTGGCTACCGTGCGTCCTGCTCCCTCCGGAGAGGAGAGCGTGAGTGCCCTCGTCTCCTGTTTGACTGGTTCGAGTGGGCCAACGCAGTGTGAAATGGTCCGGACTCGGCGAGGGATCATTACCCCGAGTTCATCCGCTGATTCCAAGCTGTGTTTGATCATCCACCAGAGGGTCATAAGGAGCAGATTAGTCTGTTCCTTAAAGATTCACCTGCGTTTCCAGTGGTGTTGGGAATTCACTGGCTAGCTCAACACAACCCGGTGATTTCCTGGCGACAGGGGGCTCTTAAGGGGTGGTCAGAGGAGTGTTCAGGCAGGTGTATAGGAGTTGCCATTGGTGCGACTACGGTGGAGAGTCCAGACCAGGTTTCCACCGTGCGCATTCCCTCTGAATATGCCGATTTAGCTATTGCCTTCAGTAAAAAGAGGGCAACCCAATTACCACCCCACCATCGAGAGGACTGCACGATATACCTTCTGGAGAACGCTGCACTTCCTAGGAGTCACGTGTATCCATTGTCCCAGGAGGAGACAGTAGCGATGGAAACATATGTTACTGAATTGCTGGGACAGGGGTACATTCGTCCCTCCGCATCACCCGTCTCCTCGAGATTCTTTTTTTGTGAAGAAGAAGGATGGAGGTCTGCGTCCGTGCATTGATTATAGAGGTCTAAATTCCATCACAGTGGGGTTTAGTTACCCACTACCTCTCATCGCTACGGCGGTGGAATCATTTCATGGGGCGCGCTTCTTCACAAAACTGGACCTGAGGAGTGCATATAATCTGGTACGTATCCGGGGAGGAGATGAGTGGAAAACCGCATTTAGTACTACATCTGGTCATTATGAGTACCGCGTCATGCCATATGGGTTGAAGAATGCTCCAGCCGTCTTCCAATCCTTCGTAGATGAGATTCTCAGAGACCTGCTCGGGCAGGGAGTGGTAGTGTACATCGATGACATCTTGATCTATTCTGCCACACGCATGTGTCTCTGGTGCGTAAGGTACTTGGGCGACTGCTGGAGCATGACCTGTATTGCAAGGCGGAGAAATGTGAGTTTTTCAAACAGGCCGTTTCCTTCCTGGGTTATCGTATTTCCACCTCCGGGGTGGTGATGGAGGATGACCGCGTTACAGCCGTGCATAATTGGCCGACTCCGACCACGGTGAAAGAAGTGCAGCGGTTTTTAGGGTTTGCCAATTACTACCGGAGGTTTATCCAGGGTTTTGGTCAGGTGGCTGCTCCCATCACCTCACTGCTGAAGGTAGGACCGGAGCGCTTGCGTTGGTCAGCAGAGGCGGGCAGAGCTTTCAGTCGTTTGAAGGAGCTGTTCACCAATGCGCCCGTGTTGGCGCATCCGGACCCCTCTTTAGCGTTCATAGTGGAGGTGGACGCGTCCGAGGCGGGGGTCAGGGCCGTGCTGCCCCAGCACTCGGGCGTGTCACTCAAGCTCCGCCCTTGTGCCTTCTTTTCGAGAAAGCTCGGTCCAGCGGAGCGAAACTATGACGTGGGGGACCGGGAGTTGTTAGCTGTAGTCAAGGCTCTGAAGGTGTGGAGACATTGGCTTGAGGGGGCGAAACACCCTTTTCTCATCTGGACTGACCATCGTAATCTCGAGTATATCTGGGCAGCGAGGAGACTGAATCAACGTCAAGCTAGATGGGCCATGTTTTTCACCAGGTTTCGGTTTACCATCTCATACCGGCCAGGCTCCGGCTCCCACACCAAAGCCGACGCGCTGTCCCGCCTCTATGATACCGAGGAGCGGTCCGTTGAGCCAACTCCCATCATTCCACCTTCATGTCTCGTGGCACCGGTGGTATGGGAGGTGGACGCGGAGATAGAGAGGGCCTCACGGTTAGAGCCATGATAAGCTGATCCGATGGGCTCATACTCTCCCTCCTCGGGTCATCCTAGCATCGAGAGGACAGTGCGGAGTCTTAGAGGGAGATACTGGTGGCCCACGCTGGCTATTTTATGTCTCCTCCTGCTCAGTGTGCGCTCAGAGCAAGGCTCCTCGGCACCTGCCTAGAGGGAAGTTACAACCCCTCCCCGTTCCACAACGGCCGTGGACACACTTATCGGTGGACTTTCTTACCGACCTTCCCCCGTCCCAGGGAAGTACTACGATCCTGGTCGTTGTGGATCGGTTTTCTGTCCTGTCGTCTCATCCCGTTGCCCGGTCTCCCTACGGCCCTGCAGACTGCGGAGGCCTTGTTTACCCATGTCTTTCGGCACTATGGGGTGCCTGAGGACATCGTTTCTGATCGGGGTCCCCAATTCACGTCCAGAGTGTGGAGGGCGTTTATGGAGAGACTGTGGGTCTCGGTCAGCTTAACCTCAGGTTTTCACCCCAAGAGTAATGGGCAGGTGGAGCGCGTAAACCAGGATGTGGGCAGGTTTCTGTGGTCCTATTGCCGGGACCGGCCTGGTGAGTGGGCACGGTATGTTCCTTGGGCTGAACTCGCTCAAGACTCCCTACGCCACTCCTCAACTAACTTGTCCCCTTTTGTGTGTGTGTTAGGTTACCAGCCGGTTCATGGCATTCTGGATTCGCGACACCGGGTGGGGGGCCTACAGTACCTTGTGGACTGGGAGGGGTACGGTCCAGAGGAGAGATGCTGGGTTCTGGTGGGGGACATTTTTAACCCTTCTCTCCTGAGAGATTTCCACCTCCTCCACCCGGATCGCCCGGCGCCTCGTCCTCCGGGTCGTCCTCGGCGGGCTGAGGGAGCCGCGCGTCGGGGGGGGGGGGGTACTCTCACGACTTCCGCCGAAGTTGGCTCCCCTGCCTGTTCGGCCGGTGCTCTGCGGTAGCTGCTACCGATCCCTTTTTCGTTTGTCTGTTGGTTTTGTCTTATTAGTTTCACCTGTGTGTATTTTGGTTTAATTAGCTTCCCTATACGTATTAGTAGTTTGACCCGCCCTTGTTTTGTGTGGGATTGTTTTTTGTTACTCTGTTGGTTGTGGTTTTCATGTTTGTATTCTCCGGACTGATTGGTCCTGTGTTTGGGCTGGTCTGTTTTATGCCCTGTATGTTGGCGTGACCGTTTTTTGTCTGGAGAATAAATCACAATTTACTGAACCCTGCTCTCTGTGCCTGATTCCAACTCATCACTCCTAGTAGGCTGTGACAGATTGGCTATTTACAGATGGGCTATGTACAGGTGCAATGATCGGTGAGCTGCTCTGACAGCTGGTGCTTAAAGTTAGTGAGGGAGATATGAGTCTCCAGCTTCAGTGATTTTTGCAATTTGTTCCAGTCAATGGCAGCAGAGAACTGGAAGGAAAGGTGGCCAAAGGAGGAACTGGCTTTGGGGGTGACCAGTGAAATATACCTGCTGGAGCACATGCTACGGGTGTGTGCTGCTATGGTGACCAGTGAGCTGAGATAAGGCGAGCCTTTACCTAGCAAAGACTTATAAATGACCTGGAGCCAGTGGGATTCGCAACATATATATAGAGCGAGGGCCAGCCGACTAGAGCATACAGGTCGAGGTGGTGGGTAGTATATGGGGCTTTGGTGACAAAATGGATGGCACTGTGAAAGACTGCGTCCAATCTGCTGAGTAGAGTGTTGGAGGCGATTTTGTAAATGACATCGCTGAAGTCAAGGATCAGTAGGATAGTCAGTTTTACGAGGGTATGTTTGGCAGCATGAGTGAAGGATGCTTTGTTGAGAAATAGGAAGCCAATTCTAGATTCAATTTGGGATTGGATATGCTTAATGTGAGTCTGGATAGAGAGATTACAGTCTAACCAGAAACCTAGAATATGTGGACAACTACAAATACCTAAGTCACAACCTTCCAGAGTAGTGATGCTAAACAGTCGGGCAGGTGCGGGCAGCAATCGGTTGAAGAGCATGCATTTAGTTTTACTTTCATTTAAGAGCAGTTGGAGGCCACGCAAGGAGAGTTGTATGGCATTGAAGCTCGTCTGGAGGTTAGTTAACACAGTGTCCAAAGCAGGGCCAGAAGTATACAGAATGGTGTCGTCTGCGTAGAGGTGGATCAGAGAATAACCAGCAGCAAGAGCAACATCATTGATGTATACAGAGAAAAGAGTCAGCCCGAGAATTGAACACTGTGGCACCCCCTTACAGACTGCCAGAGTTCCGGACAACAGGCCCTCCGATTTGACACACTGAACTCTGTCTGAGAAGTAGTTGGTGAACCAGGAGAGGCAGTCATTTGAGAAACCACGGCTGTTGAGTCTGCCGATAAAAATGTGGTGATTGTCGAAAGCCTTGGCCAGGTTGATGAATTCGGCTGCACAGTATTGTCTTTTATCGATGGCGGTTATGATATTGTTTAGGACCTTGAGCGTGGCTGAGATTCGAATTGGTCGGTGATCTGTTTGTTAACTTGGCTATCGAAGACCTTAAAAAGGCAGGGTAGGATAGATATAGGTCTTTAACAGTTTGGGTCTAGAGTGTCTCCCCCTTTGAAGAGGGGGATGACCGCGGCAGCTTTCCAATCTTTGGGGATCTCAGACGATACGAAAGAGAGTTTGAACAGGCTAGTAACATTGTGGATTCAAGTACAAAACGTTATGATACAAAATGAAGTAAATGTTGTCATATTGGTGGATATCTTTATGACATATTTTGATTGGATAACATGAAGTAAGTTAATTTGATTTGCCTTAGCCTATACATTTACTTTCCTATGCTCTGTGAATTCAAATCAACAACACTATCAAAATGGACACAATGACATAAAGCCATCAGGAATCATTAATGAAAAAATAGAGAGACTGACAATACAAAGCCAGAGAGAGTGTTCATACAATCAACCAAACAAGTCCTGCAAACTCTGGTTTTGTCACATCTCGACAATTTCCTGGTTATATGGTTAGGTGCAAAAAAGGACCTTGGGAAACTGCAGCTGGCCCAGAACAGAGCAGCGGGTCTTGCTCTTCGCTGTAAACAGAGGGCTAATATCAAGAACATCCATGCCAGTCACAGTTGGCTTCAAGTAGAACAAAGGTTGACTGCATCACTTTTTGTTTTTATGAGAAATATTACTGGGATGAACATTCCAAATTGTCAGCATAATTAAATAACATACAGATATGACACACATACAGTGTTTTCAGAAAGTATTCACACCATTTTCCACATTTTCTTTTACGTTACAGCCTTATTCTAAAATTGATTAAATTGTTTATTTTTCTCAACAATCTACACTCAATTCTCCATAATGACAAAGCCAAACAGTTTTTAATATTTGAAAAATAATGACATTTACATAAGTTTTAAGACCCTTTTATTCAGTACTTTGTTGAAGCACCTTTGGCAGTGATTACAGCATCGAGTCTTCTTGGGTATCACACTACAAGATTGGCACACCTGTATTTGGGGAGTCTCTCTCATTCCTCTGTAGATCCTCTCAAGCTCTGTCTGGTTCGATGGGGGGTGTTGCTGCACAACTATTTTCAGGTACAGTATCTCCAGATGTTCGATCGGGTTCAAGTCCAGGCTCTGGCTGGGCCACTCATGGACATTCAGAGACTTGTCCCGAAGCCACTCCTGCGTTGTCTTGGCTGTGTGCTCAGGGTTGTCCAGGAAGAGTAGCTGCTGCTTTTGCTACAGCTAATGGGGATCCAAGTAATATCTTGAATCCTAAATACTCTACAAGTAAAATGCAATGGATTAATAGACTAAACACTCAAGAGTAGATTGTACCTGACAATTACACGTGCCAAACTGCAGGTAGAATGATGAGATGTCACTTTATTCTAGCCACATGAACATCCATATGGAATCTTACCAACGCTGCTGTATTTGAATCCAATGCTATGGAGTGATTACTAATGTTGGTGTTTTTATATCGCTTGCTGGGTGCTTTACATCATTCAGTGTGCAGTATGACTCTCTTGCAGAGTGTTAAAACAGACAGGTTCATTAATTATCAGGGCAATCAGGAACCCACAGTGAGAGGACTGACCTGTGTGGCAAGGAGCAAGCTGACCTAGTTTTCTGACAGCTCTCGGACGAACACATCGTTTTTCATCAGGGCCCTCTGCCGACTGCCTGCCTACCCCAGCAAGCTCGAGTTTGTCAGCGGAGAGAGAGAGACTGAGACGTGAAAGATTGGTAGCAGGGCACAGGTGTTGTTGGTGAGATGGAAGGGTGTGTGTTTGGGGAAGGGGGGTGGAGAAAGATTTGATTGTGGTCTGACTTTGCAACATCACTGATTGCATCAGATTTTTTTTCCCTTGCATGTTGATCTCATTTATTGGACATCCATCTCTGCAACACACCCAGATAATACTTGACCTCCCAAATGCAATACCCTAATGAAACATGAGACTACCATAATCATACTACTTCTATCCTCATGTCATTACCATCATCATGAAAGACCGTATTGTAATAGTGGCATTTTATTTTCAGGGCAAATTCCTATAAATTTCACTTGGCTACCGTGTTGAAGAACAAAGAAATGTCACAATACCATAGGTTCACCTGCCCATCACATGAAAAATGTTAGACCTCAGTGAGCACCCAGCCATGCAAAAAAAAAAACATGCTGTATGTGTACTAGATGCGGTAGAATAAAGTATGACCCAAAATGCACTACGAGATGGAATTCAACTCAAATTGAAATCTCTGCACCAGAGACGTCGATAAAAGGCCAAAAGAAACTCATTAGGTCAAAGAGTAGGCAGCACTTGAGGTTTTACTTGAAGGAAAATGACACTATACTAAAGGGTTTCGTTTTTACTTGGATAAGGTACAGTTTCAGCACTCAGTACATTCATATTTTCAACATCTAAATATTTTTAAACTTGACATATCCATGACCAGTGGAAGAGAGATGCGATGTTCTTGTACCTGTTTAAACATGTATTTGGCACATGAGAAGACATGAAACATAGATGCATATACCTTCTCCATCATGATTAAGCCCACTCTTTATCATATGGTCATGTACTGTATGTCTCCACATTGGACACATTATACAATAGGGGCTTGTGGCATATGTATGTGTACAGTATCGACATGTTCCATTACAGTATGTTAATTTCTACTGCATATGCTTTGGTGTCT
This sequence comes from Oncorhynchus mykiss, assembly GCF_057628025.1. NCBI lineage: Eukaryota > Metazoa > Chordata > Actinopteri > Salmoniformes > Salmonidae > Oncorhynchus > Oncorhynchus mykiss. The sequence goes on along the minus strand of NC_143029.1, from coordinate 32,413,628 downwards.
AACAGAGCAGCTCAGCTCTGAAGTGAAATCCTAGAAAGATGAGGTACTGTGCCTTGAGATCACCCTGTGTGGCACTGTTTTCTTCCCTATTTACATCTATGGCACATTCAGTTAAGGGTCATATGCAAATTGAGAAACTCATTAGAATTGCAACCAAATAATTATTGACCATATATTTGATAACACATCTATATCCTTTTGAATCCTTAGAAAGTGTTATGATTTTTCTCTCCCTTTCCTCCCTCGTGTTGTTTGGTCGAACCCCCAGTGCCCTTTCAAGCAGAGTGCAAAAGCAATTATTTGAGAAGTTCATGGAGTGACCCGGTCACAAGGCTCTGTGTAAGTTGGCTTCCTTCCCACTCTCTCCCACTCCCTCCTACTCCAGTTGAGCACTCCATTCATTAGGCTTGATCAAACTGTCAACCAAGCACTGGCCGGGAGCTGACGATGGTCAGGAAGATCAGGAATGACGGGAATATCGATTCACAACAATAGAACAGAAGCATAGAGCGTAAAGCAGTGCACCCCCACTCCTGTATTCTACAATCACCATCTGTTAGGAGAGGAATTCATTGTTCAATCATTTGTTTTATAGTAATGGAAGGCTTAGTGCCACTGCTGACTGGGCCTCCATGTGTGCTAGTCCAGAGCTCGTGCACCTGCTCTAGTGTTGCGAGTGAAGATATTGTACCATACAGTAATGGGAATTATGTGCAGCTGAACACAAATGTCTGGATCTGAAAACATGCTCCACTGTAGTTTTTAACCCCACATGTTTCACCTTCCACATTGCCATATGAGTTTTCTAGGTTGAACCCATTGCACTAACATCCCACTATAGCATGGACGACCATCTTAAACAGTTGCTCAAAACAAAAACGACAGCACTTCTAGCCAACGAACCCAGTTAATACTGGGTTAAACAGAACGTACTTGAGGCTAGTATATGATAATTCAAGTAATATGCCAGTACGGCCTCTCCTCTTACATTGGAAACACATCCCATCCCCTTTGAGGATTTATGGATTTGGTCCAGGGGATGTATTGATGCAGGTATAGAATGAAGCCAGGTGGTCACGAGCAGAGGCAGAATGGGGTGCACTAGAGAAGGGCCTGATGCGTTGATTGATGCCATGCTTACACAGAGCCTCACAGAGTCTCACACTAGCTAAAGCGGAGAAGGTTGGGCTAGTGATTGGTGGAAAGCCGCTCTCACATTGTTCTTTGTTCTCCCTAGTGGCAGATCATTTGCAATAAGAGCAGAGCTCGATCGGGAAAGGTTACCAAAGTTTAATTGAAGTTCTGCGGGTATCCATCATCTTCTTAACAACTCTGAAACAGTAGCAGGATGGAGAGGGATTGTCATTCTTTAGCGCTTAAGGTTTAAAATAATAGGAGATGTTCCGGTTTTGACGACAGTCATAACTTTCATTTAACCTTTTAGTCATTTAGCAGATTCTCTTATCCAGAGCATAGATTTTCCCCTACTTTTTTCAGACTGGTCCCCCGTGTGAATCGAACCCACAACCAACTGAGCCATACAGGAATTCATCCAGAACAATCTATGTTTCACTAGTAAGTCATATACGCAGGGTGTATAGCCACATGATGTAGGTCTGCTGTGCAGGGGGAAGACCTATTATCCAGAGCAAAGTTATTCATGGGGATTAACTCACTTTAAATCCCATGGATTAGAGACAGTTGGAAATATAGGTGTTATAAAATATTTCACATACTTTTATGTGCAATTTGGGGATTATGGAGGCTGGCATGTCACTTAGCCTTTGATGTTCGAACGTCCCAATTAACACTAATGACTAGTGATTATATTTTGGAAATGGAAATGGGGTTCCTTAGAAATGTGACTAATTCTTTGCTGCAGAGGAAGGCTGTGGAATGGAACTGAAAACGGTAATTCTTCTGTTTTCAAGCTAAAGGGTTGAATTGTGAAAGTATTCCCTCCAATTTCTAACCTGCAAGGTCTCATTGAATCAGTGTTGTGTGGAATCAGGGTTTAAGTGTGAGGAGAGGAGTAAAAATGTACAATGCCATCCTTCATAACTGGGCCAAGGGATGAACATTTCTGAAAGAGGAGGAGAGAGAAATTGTAAATATGAGCGGGGGGGAAAAAATATCACGAATCAAAATAAACCAATAAAGAAGATGCCAAGGTGAATTTATGGGGCTGCCAGAATGTGGCAGAATGTGTTGCATACAATCTCAGCCGGGAAACAAGCCAAGCCAAAGTCTAGCATTGGCATTCAGAAAAACTGTTTTAAGAGAAAGCAGACTTTTTTAGAGGAAGCAGTGCTGTAGCAGGAAGTAGCAGAAAAGGAGCAGGTCGGGGCCGACCCAACTCGGTCAGAATAGAGAGAACAGTGTCACAGGGAGCGTCGAACTTGGCACCACAGAGAGATGAAAGCCGCGGTCCTTGTCACCTCATTATCATGGTAAGGAAAGGCACATCAAAGTAAAAGTAAAATTAGCAGAGGAGAAGGGCCTAATTCTGGGTCAGCCACTGTTACTGCCTCTGATAACTGCTCAGCCACGATGGACTGATTAAGTCTTTCTTCATCTACGCTAGGGTTGAATGGCAATAACCCGGTTACCTAGATTTACTGGGATTTACCGCCCAAAACCACACACTTTTCCCAGGATAAATAACTGCGAGAAACCAGTAAATTATAATACATTATGTATATGAACAGCATGGCGTGAAATGGAACTGTTAAATGATATGTGAAGTCTAAATCTGTCTTCTCTACGGCCTCTGCATGATGAATCATCAACGCTCAGGGTGGGGACAGACAGCCCATCTCAGTATGGAGCGCAGCTCACAATGCATGTAGACCTATCATCTCATGTTATTTTTTTTTTTGCACGTCTGATTTGCTAACGAATTAGCATCTAATTTACCCATCTGCATCTGACTTTTGGGGGTTACCTTATTTTTTTAAATTGTGAAGATAAAAAAAAATTGAACCTGCAGAGTTTTTTAAAACAGCCTGTGACTCTAATATTGTTGCTTTAAATCAGTGCACGTGCAAGCACTCTCTTGCAGTCTCTCTCTCTTCATCAATTCCATTCCAAGTGCATCCAAAATAGATAATCCTGATCTGGATTGTTATATAGCTCTATGTTGTAGCCTACCTCTTTCAGGTAATACATCCAATGCAGTATTAGCCTTTTATTTAGCTAATTCATGATTGGTTATGCTTAATAAGCTCTAACTTAAAGGCTCTGTCTCTTGTACAATGGAATACCCACGCGCCTGTGATCCACTGGCCTCTTTAAAAAAACGCTCCTTAGCTCTTGTAGTCCCATGCAGGAAAAATTCAACTAGAATTGCTTGCTGGACATATTTTTTTGATGTTAAAAGCCATTAGAGCTCACGGGTAGTTTGAAAGAAGAGTGAACACGCGATGGCAGTATTCATTCAGAACCACAACCCTTCGATCTTCATGAAGAGAAGTGAAAGCCTTCTGCATCTAATTCTTGTCCTATGTTATTGAAGGATGTCATTAGAATGATGACGAAAAGGAAAACGAAACTTTTCTTCATGGAACTTTTGAAAGCGAGGAAGGAGTGAAGCAACAACAGAGCGAGAAAGAAGAGGTAGGCTAATAACATTAGGGAAAATGTTATGAATGTATTATATGCATCAGTTGACTAATTATACAAATAGGCCCTATGATATTCACTAGACTATACTTGTCACTTTGTAGGCCGCATGTGCTGCACCAGAATCTCATGTTCTCTCCCTGCTTTAACATGAATTGAACGATGTGCGTAATTCCAGTACATATACAATACAGTATATAATGCAGATCACATTCAAAAAGATTAGCCTCCTAGCGCTAGTTTCATGTATTTACTCAAGAGAGCATATACTTTAGCTACTTACATCTATGGGCTTTTATGTTTTTCTGCCGTGCGTAATATGCAGTAGCCTATATCATATAGTATATGTATTGGACAACGACACAATCATTTGTTTTTTGGGGGGGCTTGAGCTCATAAAATGTATTTAAAGTATGTCTCATCAGGCTCCGGTAGCATCAGACTTGAATTTTCCATTAAAGCTCTAATCAGATCCAGACATAGGCCTATTTATATGCTTTTGAATGACTCTTCTGGTTTTGGCGGGAAATATCGGGTTACCTGGGAGAAAAGTTATTTCTTCTCGGGATGGAACATTTGTAAAATACTGGAAAAAAGATATGACCTAATCCAAGCTATGTGTTTAAAGAGAGGGAGGGAGAGGGAGATGAAGAGATGGGGGAGAGAAAGAGGGCAACAGAGAAAGTGATAGGGAGAGGGATGGAATAACAGAGAACAAAAGAGAGAAATGACAAGGACAGAGATGATTTGAATTTCAAATAAGAGCCAGAGCAAAATTAAGAGGACTGGAAGGACTGGAAAGAGGCATCTTCCCGGGCATGAAAACAAACACTGATTGCAACACTGAGAGGAAATTAGCAAAACGAACACAACACAAAAGAAAGGCAACAACTTCCCGACCAGGAACACCAAATTAAATTACCCGACTACAACACTGTAGTGAGCTAAGGTGGTGAACAGCACGGAATACATTAGCCTGTAACTCAGTATGTGCAAAATTCCCTTGCTGGGGTATATGAACTATTAAGATATATGAATTGGCTGGATTCCATCCTGCCAACTACGCCAAGTGATGTCACATACCTTAGTTAAATAAAGGTTAAATAAAAAGAAATAAAAATAAAAACTTGGCTCCAGACCACAGAGGAGCAGGGAGCTCTGCACATTATACGTAGATGATGCAGGCTATGAATGTGAGCTAATTCTCTTTCTCTATATATATATTGGTTTTTGAACCATTTGAACAATGTTCTTTGAGGATCATGAGGCCTATCAAAGCATTGGGAAATGACAAAGCAGTAAGTCTAATAGTCTCTGTCTCTCTACTCACTCCCTCTCTCTCTCTCTCTCTCTCTCTCTCTCTCTCTCTTGCCCTTTAAGTCATCCCTTCAAACCATGTACTTGGCTATGTTGGAAGACATGGAACAGCTGTTTTATATTTCTGGTGACAAGAAGAGCAGTAACAGAGAATTTTATGTTCACAGACTATCTACCTCTTCAGCTAAGTGGCTCTGTTTATGCAGATACCCCCCCCCCCCCCCCCCTATAGTCCTGACTACTCTTCCCTCGACTTCCACACATGTCCCCTGATACCCCTCTCTGTTGTGGAGTTATCACAACACTGAACACTGATAATATGGTTCAGCGGTGATAATACATCATTAATTAAAGCAATAATTGACAGCGACAGATAACAGCCTCTCATCTTCAGCTGACACCTGAAATTGAGTTCAAGGCAAACACTGCAGCTACGCAGTTACTTCTTAATTTGCACTTGACCTAATGGATTGCGTCTGAACACCAGCTGTTTATGTTTGTCTCTTTCTTGGATAATTGTTTATGAACTTTCGGTTGTCAAACTCTGTATACGAACACTGAGTTAAACAAGCAATTACTTTCTTATCAAAAGTTAATCTGAATTAATGACTTGTGGTGCATCCAAAGCTTGTCAAGACCTCAGTTTCCTCATAGTGTCTTGGACTTTGGGCGTTGCAAGGTACCAGGCATGTGCACAGACAGGGCTCAACCAGTGCCCTCGCTCATATGAAAAAGACTCATCTCCGTCTATTTTATGCAAACAAGAATCTTACAAATTCTCATAAAATAGATTAAGTGAATTAAATTAATGAAAACATATTGGATTAATGAAATGACGTTAACACAGCTCAAGCCATCTCTATTGACCATACGCCCAGATTAGCTGCAGAGAACTAGAGTGGAGACCATGAAAACACAGCATTAACAGGACATATAATTGTTCTCTCACAAGACTATGCAAGGCGTCGAAAGCGTTCCACAGGAATGATGGCCCATGTTAACTCCAATGCTTCGCTTCTCACAGTTGCGTCAAGTTGGCTGGATGTCCTTTGGGTGGTGGACCATTCTTGATACACACGGGACACTTTTGAGCGTGAAAAACCCAGCTGTGTTGCAGTTCTTGACACAAACCAGTGTGCCTGGCACCTACTACCATACCCCGTTCAAAGGCACTTAAATATTTTGTCTTGTCCATTCATTCTCTGATTGGCACACATACAAAATCCATGTCTCAATTGTCTCAAAATCCTTTTTTTAACTGGTCTCCACCTCTTCATCTACAATTATTGAAGTCGATTTAACAAGTGACATCAATAAGGCATCATAGCTTTCACCTGGAGTCACCTGGTCAGTCTGTCATGGAAGGAGTGTTTCGTATACTCAGTGAATATTGTTATGATAACCGCTATTTGTTGTACAGTGAATTTGTACCAGGCCTAATTATGTGTCCTTTCTCTTTCATATACACTAATTGAGTCTGGTTTATATTTCCATTACAACAGTATAACAATTCATGCCCTGTTGTCACAAAAGCACCATGGCAGACATTTTGAATGTCTAGTACTACAAAGCCAGCCTAAATGCGTGTGGGGTATCCATATCCCCACCAGGCAGCCAGCCAGGGACAGAGTTAGAGCGTCTGCCAAGTAAAAAACAATTAATACTGCACTGAAAGCACAATTACTCTACAATCCATGTACAGCTGTTCGGTGTGATGCTGAAATGGTATGTGCTTTGGCTGCTGGCCCTTAACTTCATAAACAGTTTATTGTCACTGTTGGCCAACTCTGAACTGAAGGGCTCATCTAGAGTTCTCCATGTTGGACCCTGATCTCCAATAGAGAACTAATTAATATGGGGAAGGCTGGTTCAGTGGATTAAATAACGATACTGTGGTGAGTGTGTGGCTGGGATGCCATGGCAGCTCAGATTGATGGGGAACACCTGGCCGATCCCTGTAAAGGTGCTGAGAGGGAGAGAGTCAGCATGGGATATTACCCCCTCATAGCCTCCATGTGAACAACAGCCCTGGTTCATTAGTCACATTTGTCAATGCCAGAAAGACATGAGGATGTGATTGGGAGAAAAAGCTAAATAGTGAGGAAAGGGGTGATGTGAGAGAAAGAGAGGGATAACGAGAGAGTGAGCGAGAGAGGCAAGGAGAAACAGGGAGTGAGAGAGAGAGGGAGACAGGGAGAAAGTTAGTGGTACAGAGGGTGGGAAAGGGAGCGAGAAAGAGAGGAAGAGAGAGATGGAGAGACATTCCTCGAAAGCAAACCTTGCTCCGTGAGAGAGGGTCAGCTACACTCCCACGCAGTGATACAAGATGATATCCCCTGATGGTAAGGTTTGGATTTTTGTGCACATTTTAAATGTAATCAAATTATAGTGGTTTGGATTAATTGTCTGTTTCAGCAAAGTTGGTATTTTCAGCATGTATCCCTTAGTTGGTGCTATCTACTAAGCTAACATGTGGAATTGTTTGAAGATGGTCATAACATGGATCACTTAGCTGTATGATTGAGATTTTTGGGGATTTTTTTTATTAGATTCTGACCCCTGTAAGTATAAAATGTTGCCCCAATAACATTTTGTCCTTTACTGCAATATCCATAGATACATTTAATAACACATTTGTACATGGCAAAACAGACCATCCCATAAATCGTACCGAATAAGGTTTTGTAGTGTCTGTCCTACATCTGACAGATATAAGAAAACCCTGACAAATAAAACATTTAGACACGTTTGGTCACTTTACTCAAGGCACTTTTACCCCCTATTCACTTTGAGTCATTTCTACGGTCCGGTACTGGGTTACATTCATATGACTGTGGGCGTTGACTGTGGGCGTTGACTGTGGGCGTTGACTGTGGGCGCCATAGAGGAAAATAACCGTGTCCTTGTTTGTGAGTCTCTGCTTCCGATGCATGTTCATTATTAGTTTATAGTTCAAACCAGTCGGACGGGACAGACGGTTTGTGAGAAGACCTCTTAGAAATGATGACCCCGGTGACAGAGAGGTCAGGCATAAAGCTTGTGGATGTCATAGAGCAAAGCAAACAACACTGTCGTGTTCGTGTGAGTCTCCTCTTTCGTGTCAGGTTTTACAGACGACTTTGTGACGATTTTCTCATCCGGATTCTCTCATGTGTAGAAATCAAAGCTTTAGGGCCTCCCGGGTGGCGCAGTGGTTAAGGGCGCTGTACTGCAGCGCCAGCTGTGCCATCAGAGTCCCTGGGTTCGCGCCCAGGCTCTGTCGTAACCGGCCGCGACCGGGAGGTCCGTGGGGCGACGCACAATTGGCCTAGCGTCGCCCGGGTTAGGGAGGGCTTGGTCGGTAGGGGTGTCCTTGTCTCATCGCGCACCAGTGACTCCCGTGGCGGGCTGGGCGCAGTGTGCGCTAGCCAAGGTGGCCGGGTACACAGTGTTTCCTCCTCCGCATTGGTGCGGCTGGCTTCCGGGTTGGATGCGTGCTGTGTTAAGAAGCAGTGCGGCTTGGTTGGGTTGTGTATCGGAGGACGCATGACAGAGAGGAACCTTCGTCTCTCCCGAGCCCGTACGGGAGTTGTAGCGATGAGACAAGATAGTAGCTACTACAACAATTGGATACCACGAAATTGGGGAGAAAAAGGGGTAAAAAAAAATAAAAACAATAAAAAAAAATAAATCAAAGCTTTCACAAGCCCCATGCTATGGAATAAGGTCAAGCTTTATATTGGAGGAAATTGATTGAGCTGCAGCCACTGCAAAGAACAGTAAGTCTCTGGCATAAACACACGGGGAGCTATGAAATATTCAAAATGACATCACGTGTGACGCATGAGCGCGTCAATCAACTTTAGGGTTGACCCGGTATTTAACCAGCCTTCCCCATCTCTATCATAAGCTGGGTCATAAGCAAGGTCATTTTGGAGAATTTGGCAGTACATCCAAACGGCCTCGCAACCACAGACCACGTGTATGGCGTCATGTGGGCGAGTGCTGATGCTGATGTCAACGTTGTGAACAGAGTGCACCATGGTGGTAGTGGGTTTATTTTATGGGCAGGCATAAGCTACGGACAACGAACACATTTCCATTTTATCGATAGATACATCTAACAGGTACATAAAAAATACAAATAAAACGTTTTCTTATTGGGTAAATCCATTTGAATTGGACCTGGATGCCAAAACACTCAAGAGACAAAGGTGTCAGAGTTGACCCATTTTGCATACCCCACCATACCATGAGACATCCATGTCTGTATCACTGAAAAAGAGAAACGGTTGAGATTGATGTCATTTAGAAGCTTACAAACAGGGTTGTCAGACCATTTTATACTCTCAAACCTTTAATGTAAATTATCTAAAAACATATGTTTTGTGTTGTGCTCGCCATCGGTTGAGACATAACATGCTCTTGAATGCAGGGTGGGTATCCTGTTTTGGCTAATAAAATGTACTATAATGGGATTTAAATAGAAATGTCAACTTTCAAATGATATCACAAAGATGGTTGGTGGTCCACACATCAATGTTGATTTGAATGGGAATATCTATTGTTTTTAAATTATACTGTCAATCCTCCATAGGACACGTAATTAAAATCATATAAATAAATAGATAATAGAATAGACATGACCATTTAAGTTGACATTCGAAGGTGGGTGGACCGGCGGTCTTTGTGGTAGTAATTAGAAGTTAACACTTCAATGGTGTACCAGCTAAACTGCAGTGGTCTGAAGGGATAGGTCCAATCTATTGGCGTGTCTTTACTATCATTACATTGAAGACTTATAGTTTTTATCAAAGAATCTCTGTAAATAGTATTACGCGATCAACTGATTAATCATGTAACTGTAATGCTTGTCTTTGGAAGAGTATCAATGTAGGCGTGATAGGCATACAGTATATATACAGTACAATAAAATAGGGCTGAAAAGTGACTGGTAGCAGGAATAAATAAATACTTACTGTAACATATAGTAATCAATAGATATAAATGTAAACAGGAGTAATAGTGACCACTAGCAGGATAAATATACTGAACAAAAATATAAACGCAAGATGAAACAATTTCAACGATTTTTCTAAGTTACAGTTCATATAAGGAAATCAGTCAATTTAAATGAATTCATTAGGTCCTAATCAATGGATTCCACATGACTGGGAATACAGATATGCATCTGTTGGTCACAGATACCTTTAACAATATGGGCCTCACAATTGGTCTCAGGATCTCGTCACCGTATGTATCTTTCTGCATTCAAATGGCTTGACAACAGCTCTGTTGGACATTGCAGTCACTATGCGAATTGGAAGCTCCCTCGAAAATTGAGACATCTGTGGCATTGTGTTGTGTTACAAAACTGCACATTTTAAAGTGCCATTTTATTGCACCTGTGTAATGTTAATGCTGTTTAATCAGCTTCTTGATTTGTCACACCTGTCAGGTTGCTGAATTGTTTTGTCAAGTAGCAGTGCTCACTAACAGAGATGTAAATAAACGTGTGCACAAAATTTGAGGTACATATAATGGTAGTAGTAAGTGGTAGTAATTGGTAGTCATTTTGGCAGGATGCCTTAAAGTTTTTGTGAATGGGAATGATGGTAGTCAGCTTGAAATGTGGGAAATATAAACTGGGACAAGGACAGGATGAAAATGTCAGTGAAGACAGCTGCCAGCTTCCAGCTGGTCTGCACATGCCCTGCGGACACACCCTGGAATACTGACTGACCCTGACACCTTATGTGTGTTGTCCCATTTAAAAACAGTCCTCACGTCAGCCTCAGAGAGAAAGATCAACCAGTCCTCCAGATCAGAAGAGGCCCACATGCAGGTACATGTGTTGTTTTTGTAGAAGGATGAATAAAAGGCATTGAGATCATCTGGTAGAGAGGCATCGTTGGGTAGATCACCGCTAGGGCTTCCGTTGTTGTCCATAATGGACTTGCTTAGTCCCCTCCTGTACTCTCTGTTCACCCACAACAGCATTGCTAAGCACGACTCCAACACCACCATTAAGTTTGATGACCGACAACGATGAGAAAGCCTATAGGGAGGAGGTCACAGACCTGGCATTCTCCCTCAATGTGAGCAAGACAAAGGATTTGATTGTGGACTACAGGAAAAGGAGGACCAAATAGGTCCCTATTCACATCTACAGGGGTGTAGTGGAGTGTTTCAAGTTCCTTGGTGTCCACATCACCAACAAACTATCATGTGCCAAACACACCAAGACAGTCATGAAGAGGCCACGACAACGCCTCCCCCCCCCCCCCCCCCAAGGGAGACTGAACATTTTTGGTATGGGTATGGGTCCCCAGATCCTCAACAAGTTCTGCAGCTGCACCATCGAGAGCATGGTTGGTTGCATCACCGTCTGGCATGGCAACTGCTCAGCATCCGACCGTAAGGCGCTACAGAGGGCAGTGCTTACGGCCTAGTACATCACTGGGGCCAAGCTTCCTGCCATCCAGGCCCCAAAAAATTGTCAATGACTCCAGTCACCCAAGTCATATATTGTTCTCTCTGCTACCGCACGGCAAGTGGTACCAGAGAGAGAAGTCTAGGACCAAAAGGCTCCTTAACAGCTTCTACCCTTAAGCCATAAGACTGCTGAATACTTAATCAAATCAAATTGACACCCCCCCCCCCCTTTGTTTTTACACTGCTGCTACTCACTGTTAATTATCTATGCATAGTCACTTTACTTCTATCCACATATACAAATTACCTCGACTAACCTATACCTCCTCACATTGACTCCCAATACCTCCTGTATATAAACTCGTTATTGTTATTTATTGCGTTACTTTTTATTTAATTTGATACTTTAGCCTGTAGTTGTTGCTGTCCTAAGGTAAAATTAGGGTTGCAAAATTTAAAAACATTCCTGGTTGAACGATTCTGGATTTACAGCCTGATTCCGGGAACCTGCAACCAGATTTCGGGAAAACCAGGAAATGTATTAAATTTTCCCATAATTTTGCGACCTTAGTTGGAATATATAGAGCAGTTACAATACGAGATCAACTCTCTCTGAAGGTAGAAAGGTCCGGCTTTAACCATCTGGTATTCCAAGATTGGTGAACAATAGGTCAAGGCTTTCACTGTGCCAGATTCTGCACACCATTTGTTGTTGATGAAGATATATACACCTCCCCCTCTGGATTTCCCGGAATCCGATGTCCTATCCGCTCATTGAATGGAGAATCCATGGAGTTGGATAGCCATGGGTGGTATCTTGTCAGGATGCCATGTTTCAGAAAAACTTAGATATTGGTGTTACGAGAGTCCCCCTTTGATAGCAAAATCTGCAATCCATCCTCTTCTCAAGTGACTGGCCACTACCACCCAATAGAATGGAGGGAAGTGGTGGCTGGGTTTCCTTCGCCTTAGTCTCACAAGGACGGCAGCTTTCCTGCCTCTTTTTCATCAGTGTTTCCTCCTGCGTAGATGGAGTCAGAAGTTCACAAAAAGCCCAAATAACAATGTTAGGTCAGAGCATGCAAGATTGTAGCCATGCAGCATGGTGCCATCATCCACTTTCATCATGAGTCCCCAGATCCTCAAAAAGTTCTACAGTTGCACCATCGAGAGCATCCTGTCCGTTTGGTTGCATTTTCTCAAACATAGAATCAGTGAACATAAAAGTTCAATCAGGAGAAACGACAGGGATTATCCAGTCGCAGTACATTTTAATGACCTAAAACATGACATTTCTACCTTTAGCTTTTGTGACTTAGAGAAAGTTAAGATATCAGACAGGGGAGGTGATATAAGTAATAGTCTGAGCAATGTCACATATACTCCCTCTCTGGCCTCTAGGTCATCAGGCTGCTGATTATCCAGCACACCTGTCACCATCATCTCGCGCACCTGCCCCTCATGACACTCACCTGGACTCCATCACCTCCTTGATTATCTTCCCTATATCTGTCACTCCCCTTGGTTCTTTCCTCAGTTGTTATTGACTCTATTTTCGGTGCGTTGTTTGTTTTGTGTTCATTGATTCTTTATTTATTAAAACACTCACTCCCTGAACTTGCTTCCTGACTCTCATCGCACTCATTACAGAGTAACACCTCACCTAAGGGAAGCATCAGGGGGTGTTTTTTTCATATCAGAGTAATTACGTCGGGTCTGGGAACTGCTACAGGCTCTCATGCCTCAACCAGATTGCCAGGCTTCCCTGCCTCAGCTGGCTCGTCAGGCTCTCATGCCAGAGTCGGATCGCAAGGCTCGCCTGCCTCAGCCAGGCTCGTCAAGCTTTCAATCCTCAGACGGATTGCCAGGCTCCCCTGCCTCAGCCGGCTTGTCAGGCTTTCATGCCTCAGCCAGATTGCCAGGTTCCCCTGCCTCAACCGATCTGTCAGGTTCTTGCACTCCAGCTGACTCGACAGGTTCCCGTGCCTCAGCTGGCGTGACAGGTTCTCACACATCAGCAGGGGTGACCGGTCCGCTTCTGACGCCTTTGACGCCGTCCTGCAGCTGGAGCTGCGTGTCGGGTATTGTCACATATACTCCCTCTCTGGCCTCTAGGTCATCAGGCTGCTGATTATCCAGCACACCTGTCACCATCATCTCGCGCACCTGCGCCTCATGACACTCACCTGAACTCCATCACCTCCTTAATTATCTTCCCTATATCCGTCACTCCCCTTGGTCCTTTCCTCAGGTGTTACTCTGTTTTCGTCAGTGCGTTGTTTGTATTTCATGTTCATTGTTTCTTTTATTTATTAAAACACTCCCTCCCTGAACTCGCTTCTTGTCTCTCAGCGCACTCGTTACTAGCAAAATAGTATATTTTGGGATTTTCACCCTCCAGACATTATTTCCTAAAGGTCTTAATGATGAAATGCTTATGTATGTTGTAAATGTGAACATGAAGGGATAGGGGGAAGTTTTCGGAAGTTTGGATGAATGAGGTACCCAAAGTAAACTGCCTGTTACTCAGGCCCAGAAGCTAGGATATGCATATGCATAACAGAACTGATATGGCAGGCGAAAACCTGAGGACAATCCATCCAGAATTGAATTTTTCAGCTCACCCCTGATTACTATGGCTGTCAATGGGAATATAAAATGAATACCTCCAAGATTGCAGTTCCTAGGGCTTCCACTAGATGTCAACAGTCTTTAGAAAGAGTTCCAGGCTTGTTTTTTTTAAATGAGCTAGAATTTGTAGTTGTTGTAAGTGGCTCCCATTTTGGTTTTAGTGTTTGTAGCGCATTCCGGAGAGTGCGCATACTTCGTTATTTATCTCCGGTAATGACAATACTATTCTCCATCTTAAATTGTATAGTGTATTTACATATTGAGGTTTGATTAGAAATGTTGTTTGACTTGTTTGGAGAAGTTTATTGGTAACTTACGGGATTCATTTGTATGCGCTTTGAACAAGGGAAACCGGTGGATTACTGAGTCAAGCGTGCCAATGAAACATACTTTTTAGGGATATGAATAAGTACTTTATTGAACAAAAGGACCATTGGTTATGTAGCTGGGACCCTTGTTATTACAACCAGATGAAGATCTTCAAAGGTAAGTGATTTCTTTTATTGCTATTTCTGACTTTCGTGACGCCTCTGCTTGGTTGGAAATGTATGTAATGCTTTTGTGTGCGGGGCGCTGTCCTCAGATAATCGCATGGTGTGCTTTCGCCATAAAGCCTTTTTGAAATCTGACAAAGCGACTGGATTAACAAGAAGTCAAACTTTTAACTGATGTATGACACTTGTATTTTCATGAATGTTTAATGTTACGATTTCTGTCATTTGAATTTCGCGCTCTGCAATTTCACCGGATGTTGTCAAATCGATCCCGGTAACAGGATCCGGGCCGTAAGAGGTTTTTACGACACCTATTTCAGAGAACTCTGAATCAAGTTCCAATGCTGTTTCGCCAACTGCAGGTATTTGCATTTGTTGGATGACATAACAATAAAGCTCTTTGGCCACAAATACCAGTGGTGGGTTTGACTTCGAAATGAGAATTGCAAGAGCAGAATATATCTCCATACCTACTGTACAATATGGTGGTGGATCTTTGATGTTATGTGGCTGTTTTGCTTCCACTGGTCCTGGGGACCTTGTTAAGGTCAACGGCATTATGAATTTTATCCAGTACCAAAAAAAGCCTGTTGTTCCCGAACGATAAGGTATAATACAAGGTAACAAAACCCCTTCGCTCATTCCTTCTTTTAACAATTTATATGAATCAATGATACTTCGATGCCAATGTAATGCCGGTCTAATGACTGCATCCGCGTTGAGAATACATTTAAATATGGTACTTAATATTGCAAAGGTATTAATTTATGGTTCAAATGATGAGTGCACGGATAGTTGATGAGGTTTTACTGCAATGAGACATGAACGTTTTTGCATCTGTGCAATAAACACTATATACATGTTTATATGCTGAAATAACCTTTTTGATTTAAGGTTAAAAAAAATATCAGAAATGTCAGTCAGAAAATAGAAATCTGACACACTGTGGACTCAAAAGCCAACCATTTGTGGCCATAGAATATACAATTTAGCTCAACACATTGAATAAAAATGCATATTTGGAACTCAATGACACAATAAAAAGCTGAATTTATATCAAATATCATAGTCAAACAAAATGATATGCAAACTTCATTGCCGACTTCCTTCACATCCGTCTTCCAACTGTTAGGAGACAGGGATGACAGTTGGGTTCATAGCATTGACACATTGCTGGTGAAGGAATAATTCAAACTACTTACTTGTCTTTTTACTGTTCATAAGCGCTGCCAGCTGCCATCACTGTATGATGAATGATGGCAGTTTAATTGACAGGGCAACCGCTACTCTTCTAAGTTAAACTTGACAGATGTGAGTGAAGCCCACTTATGTCTATGCGACCAAGTTTTTACCCTCTGTGTGGCACTTTTGTTTCAAAGAAGATGTAAAAATGATCAATTTATTCATCAAAATATTTGATATCAATCGTTTGGATAAGTAGCAGGTGCTGAAAAGCTCTTTGTTTTTGTACCAATATTATATTGCACAATGTGAAGGAATAACCTTATTAAATAAAAATCTGATAACTAAGATTCATTGTCTTACAATGCTAGCTCTGCGTTAGCTTCTGATGACTGAATAAGTGAGTGACAAGAACAGTGGATTATTTTACATAATTGCAATCTTCCAGATCTTTGGCACTCTGCAATGTTATCTTGTATCGTCCTCACGTATGACTGCGCAAACACTCAATGAGTGAGTGACGAGGAACAGAGCCGAAAAGAACAGCCAAATGGAACAATTACTAAACAATTACAATGAACTCAAATGTTAAAAGCTGGCTCCTTATCATGTGCTAATGAGATGATGAATAGAATTCCGGGCAGCGGAGCGCTGGGCACCTCTCGGGCTACTGTACCGCTAGACGCCAGACGTCCCTCCTCCGGAGGCTGAACTTTTCAACCTTCCACAGGCTAATCTCCCTTGTAGGTCAAGGGAGGTTAGAATAATCCTACAAAACACACTGGCCCCAGGTGCAGGATTATCTTCAGCACTTTGCTTTAATCCCACCCAAACAGACTGAGGTTTTCACACTGGTGGTTACCTGTGTCGAAACGGACTGTGTGGGCATGCACAGGCCCGCTCACGCCAACTAGCACAATCAAGCAGTTGCAAGCACTAACACACACGCACATACACACATGCTGTGTAGAGAGGCCAAATTTTGGCTCCTTTGAGAGGACTTTCTCACATTGGACTGGATTTGAGATATCGATTTTTACAGTAGAGCACCTAGACTGATTGGCGCTGGCTGAAACTCAAAAGAAAACTGCAATGTCTTGTTACTGTTCTCATAAAATGAGAACCTGTCCTCTCCAAATTCTTGTGGATGACTGACCGTAATAATTTTGTTTGTTTGACTGTTTGAATTGTCTAAAAGTGTATCACCATAACGCTTTCATCAAACAGAACGCTGCTTTACATACTCACAGAAGAGTCGCTCTGTGCTACAACTAATGGTACAGTACAGACATATGCTGCGGTAGGGATTATGAGTCATGCTAGCTGACTCCAGACCTGTCAGAGCTCTGGGCTCTCTTTCACCCACTGTGGGGACACACCGCAAATATACTAAACACTGGCTCCGCACAATATACTATACACTCATGTTTGGTTTGGAAATCGAGGCCATGACGTATTATAAAGCCTACTTGTAAAAATACTACTACTACTTGCAATCTAATGTTCAGTGCAACATAAAGGGAGTGCTCCAGTGGTGAATGTTCACATCTCTGTTAATACCTCTGCCAAATATTACATCATATAGCTGCAAGGAATTCAGTTTTGGCTATCGTTGAGTCCATTATCGCAACGAAAAATATTGGGCCTACTTTTCATCCACAAACACAAGGTAAGTATAATTAGTTAATTACTTGATCATAGCTTTCCCATCACTGTCAGGGGGAGGTCGAATTTTACACAATAGTTAACCGGACGAAAATGGGGGAGATGCCTTTTCATTTCAGTGAGGGTGTAGTATTTTTTAAATGTATTCCAGGGGAGGGTCATGTAATGTGTAATCAATGAAATGTCATATTGCTCAGGGTTTGATAATGAGTTGCTTTTTAGAGTATGTCATGTGTGCCCAATGATGCCCCTCATCCCTGATTCTCTGCTGAGCCAGCAATATGAAGTGCGCCTTGTGTGGTCTAAATACAATTATCCATAGCCTATACCAGCCTTTCTCAAACCCCGGTCTGCAGCCTATTTGTCTTGAATAAATACTTGCCATAGGCCTACTTGTGCAATGCACTGAACTATGCGTGACGCAGTAAACAAATTGTTTTTCCATGACTAAGTATAGCTACACTAAACACACACACACACACACAAGCTAGCCCTGCTGTGCAGCCTGCTCGCTCTCTCTCGCTGCCTAGATTTGTTTCAAATAACAGCTTCCCACCAAAACCCGTCCGTGTGATATGTCAGACTTGCCTCAGCATCGATGCCATGAAGCCGTCGAAAATGTGCAGACATTTAGAAACAAGGCGTACACATCTCAAGGATTATTCAGAAAATATTGTTTTACAAAAAAATAGAAGACCAACCAAACAAAAATGCTGCACAATAATTTCACAGACAACAAGAATTTACTTTAGGCTTCATACTTACTCTCTCATAACATTTACAAGTGGCAGGCTACTTTCACTACAGTTTAAAAGCTGGTAATGCACTCAGTCGTGGTTTCTTGCCTAAAGGTTTTAGGCCCAAGTGCTGCTACAAAGATCAGTAAAATCCTACTTTCCAATGACACTCTCACACACAGAATCCAGAATATAGCAGACGATATTGAATCACATGAAGGTTTTAGACTGAGCCCGCACATCAAATTGGTTTGCAATCCAATTAGACGAGATGACTGACATTTTAAAATTGCTCTACTTCTTGTACATATTCCCTACATTTATGAAGAATGTCTGATGCAAAGAGTTTCCTCAGAATATAACGGCAGGTGAATATTCTGTGTTCTGAACGAGTGCATACTGCAATGGGACATGGATTATGATGTAGGCCTACTAACAAGACTGCTTGCTCAACATATCCATGCAGGGACGTCCAAGTGACATTTTCAAAGCAAAAAAATTAAATTGCGGATTTCTGGAGAGACCGAGTGGATAGAGGCATTTTCGATATGTTCCCCCTATTCTCAACTGTGGCTGATGTGGGTGACGTAGACATGGACCACATGAATACATTGATGGGGTCACCTTTGAGCCGAACTCTGCTCAAATTCGAGGAATACTTCCCCTCGCAATCTGATCCATACCAGGGAAAGCAGTGGAGGCGTAATCAGTTCACCACCACCGAAGAGACTCACAAATTGTCACCCGTTCTTGATGATAAACTATTAGTGCTGTCCTGTGACCAAGGCCTGCGCGCTCGTTTCAACAATGACGTTTTAATGAGATACGCCTGTCCACATTCTGGCTGTTCAGCAGTGGAGAATACCCGCAACTCTGCGAAATGGCAGTGAAGACTTTAATCCCCTTTCATTCAACCAATTAATGTGACACCATCTCCTCCTCTCTTGCTGCAACAAAATTAAACTGTGCACGACTGGCTGTTGAAAACACCTTGGGGTGTCCCGGGCCCAAAAAGGTTTGAGAAAGGCTGGACTATACTATAGGCTATAGACCTAGACTATACGAAGAGCATGCTCGGAGAAGCACAGGGAAAGGTTATATTTCTAAGAAAATGTACTTCCTTCCTGAGTTTTTGCACTTCTGGGATGGTGGATATAAAGCTAGGCTACACTGCATTACACACTGCAATGAATAGGCGTTCCCAATCATGAGCCCCGGCCAGCCCTGCTCTTGCTGATGTAAACCCTTTTGTGCTGCCTAACCAATGACTGTGCTGTGTACGTTGGCACTTCAGGAGGCGAGTCAATTTGTTTGAAAATACGCAATATCTGTGCTCGCGGACTAGGCCTACTGATGTCCTGTTCAGATTGAGAGGGAGAGCGAGAAGGTAAGCTTGCTATTGCTATAATTGATTTGAATAAAAACGAAATGTTCTGTTGCTCATAATGAAGTTATTTATCAGAGTTATTGACATTACAATAAGCCATATTCGAGTAATTTACATTACTATGAAGCGGCAGATGCAGAGATGGACAGCGCAAGGGTGCTGAAAGTAGGATAATTCGAGAAGACCTAATTAATTTTAACACTATTCATTTTAATTTGACTTTAGGAAACTAACAACAAGAGGTTTTTGTGTTGGAGCACATTTCTTCCTATTCAATAAACAAGAGGTAGGTCTACCTGATGTGACGCCGATGCATATGGGAAATATTGGGTTTGTCTCAATGACATTCAGAGGCTGCGATATAACCTTTTATAGCCAAGGACAAGTTTACTTTGCTTGGGAAGTAATGATTCTGTCTCTATCAATTGACATTCAAACACTTCAACAGGTTATTAAAAAACATTCAGTAGTAACTCGAAATCAGTCAGGAGCAGGCCAAGTAGCCTATCAATTATTTAGGCTATATTATTTGTATTATCATTTAAGAAATCAATTGTGAAGCATTTGTGATACGCTACATGCTGGCAGGATCACTCAGTATTTCAACAACAGCACTTCAACAGCACGCATATACTTTTAGCATTTAGGCTGTACAGTATAAAAGGATAAAGAAATACTTCGAATGAAGTGATAATTCAACAAAAAATGCCTTTTTAGGCTGTACAGTGCCTTTGAATTCACTTTTCGAAACATGAGTTTGGCCAGTCTTTGGTTTTCAGGATCATGTGGTGAGCTAATAATGCCTACAGTAGTTTGTTCATTTAGCCTAGCAGATGCTTTTATATTCCCATGCCCTAATCACAGTCAACACATCTATTTTGTAACAACAATATCATAGAATAAAATAGAATTGAATACAAAATTAGAGATTCCAAATGAAGAAAAAAGGTGACAAGTGCACGCCTGATGATATGTGGCTGCTGTGTTAAACAATGAATGTATTTTTCTCTAAATCGTTGCTGATCCGATACTTCAGTTGTACCTGGTTGTGTTGAGCTCATTTTTTTTTTACTGTTGATAGACAACTTTAGCACTGTGCTAAAGTTGTCTAACTTAGAATATCCTCTTTTTTAACAATGGCGTGTACTGAAATTCATTGTCATGCTCTGTTGTGGTATGAAAAAAAAGATTCTGCTTGTCTCCAGTCAAGTAAAATGAAGTAGAATGGCATGAAAAGCGTTTCTAAAAGGCAATTTTTTTTTTCTCAGACTGTAAATAAGATGATAGTTTCATGCAGTGCTTTTCTTGTAATGGAAATCTTTCCACCCTTGTCCGTGATTGTCTGTGAATCCACAACCTTCTGGCTACTTTGCCATGAAATGCTCACAAAATAAAGAACGGATTCTAAAACAACATATCTAAGGCTCTCCTAGGAGTGAGGGTAAATGGTAGACATGTTCTCTGCTATAAACGTTGTTTTAATCATTATTTTGCCTAAAGGGGAGAATCATTTGTTTTTGTTCAAGCATTCAGGGAGGGTCGGGTAAAAATGTATTTTACTGACGGGAGGGCCATCCATTTTCATTTCAGAGAGATCTGAATTTCTTCAAGGTACCCCTCGTTATATATAATGTACAGTCAATAACGTGATCGCGGTAACACATTTGTAACACATTGGGATAGAAGAACACTCAGCACCAATTCCCCATCCCCCATTCTCCTCCCCAAACAGAGAGTTTGTTACCATGTCTGTGTCTATCTGTGCAGTGCCGACCCAGGGTGTCGTTGTGTCTGTGATGTTCGCCAGGAGAATGTGTTCTGACAGATAGTGGTCTACATCACTGCCTGTGGAGAATAGACTCTCAATATCTTTTATTCTGGCTGCACTGGATATGACAACTTGTTTGTGAATAAAAAATATAAATAAATGAACAAATGCGAAGAAACTTTGTCAATATTCCGAATGCGGAAATAAAGATATTTAGAGAAACAAATTGTCTCGATACCTCTGGAGTCTCCATATTTTATAGAAGAGCCACAGATGGTTAGGGCTTAAGTGTGTGTGTGTGTGTGTGTGTGTGTGTGTGTGTGTGTGTGTGTGTGTGTGTGCGTGTGCGTGTGTGTGCGTGTGTGTGTGTGCTTACATTTCTCAGAAACAACACTTCCTCAGTCTGTTACTCATAGTCTGCCTTTATTGAAGAAACAATGAACTGAGGGGAGAATCAGAACTTGGCTCCAGCTATACTTCCAGCCCCTCGAAGAGAGCATTCAACAAGGCACTGTAAAAGCAGACATAATAAAAGGTCAATAAAAAGGTAATGGCCAAAAGTTTGATAGTACAAGCATTTCTCTACTCCAGCAATAACATCTGCGAAACGTGTATGTGACCAAAAAAGTATATTTATATCTAAGTATATTTAAGTATAAATCAACACTCATACCCCTAGGTCAGAACTGCCAGAACTCAACAATATTGTTCAAAAGGAAAAGTTTTCTCCACATCCACAACAACACTCTTCCTCTCTTCAAATAATCTTAGTTAACTATTATTATGAAAAGAAAGTACAGTAGCCTTAAGTGTTTCCATCTCATCTCTTCAAAAGCCATGTTAACCTTTCTGATCTCCCCATCCCGGATCCGGGTTCGTGAATACAGACTCAAGCTCATTACCATAACGCAACGTTAACTATTCATGAAAATCGCAAATGAAATGAAATAAATATGCCATCTCTCAAGCTTAGCCTTTTGTTAACAACACTGTCATCTCAGATTTTCAAAATATGCTTCTCAACCATTGCAAAACAAGCATTTGTGTAACAGTATTGATGGCTAACGTAGCATTTAGCATTAACATTCAGCTGGCAACATTTACACAAAAAAACAGAAAAGCATTCAAAAAAATCATTTACCTTTGAAGAACTTCAGATGTTTTCAATGAGGAGACTCTCAGATAGCAAATGTTCAGTTTTTCCTGAAAGATTATTTGTTTAGGACAAATCGCTCCGTTTTCTGCGTCACGTTTAGCTATGAAAAAACCCCTGTATCCAGGATTGTGTAAATCTATCAGCAAGCTCATTAGCATAACACAACGTTAACTATTTATGAAAATCGCAAATGAAATGAAATAAATATGCCATCTCTCAAGCTTAGCCTTTTGTAAACAACACTGTCATCTCAGATTTTCAAAATATGCTTCTCAACCATAGGAAAACAATCATTTGTGTAAAAGTAGCTAGCTAGAGTTAGCATTTCGCGTTAGCATTTAGCGTTAGCATTAGCGTTAGCATCCAGCACGCAACATTAACAAAAACATAAAAGCCTTCAAATAAAATCATTTACCTTTGAAGAACTTCTGATGTTTTCAATGAGGATACTCTCAGTTAGATAGCAGATGCTCAGTTTTTCCAAAAAGATTCCTTGTGTATTAGAAATAGCTCCGTTTTATACATCACATTTGGCTACCAAAAAAAATCCATAAATTCAGTCCTCAAAACGCAAACTTTTTTCCAAATTAACTCCATAATATCGACTGAAAACATGGCAAACGTTTTTTAGAATCAAGCCTCAAGGTGTTTTTCACATATCTCTTCATTGATACATCGTTCTTGGATACATGCTTTCTCTCCTGAATCCCAGGAGAAAATGACCGCACCTGAAGATTACGCACAAATTTAGACAAAGGACACCGGGCGGACCTCTGGAAAATGTAGTCTCTTATGGCCAATCTTCCAATGATATGCCTACAAATACGTCACAATGCTGCTAAGACCTTGGGCGAACGACAGAAAGTGTAGGCTCGTTCCTTGCGCAATCACAGCCATATAAGGAGAGAATGGAAAACAGAGCTTCAGAAATTCTGCTAATTCCTGGGTGATGCATCATCTTGGTTTCGCCTGTAGAATGAGTTCTGGGGCACTTACAGACAAAATCTTTGCAGATTCTGAAACTTCAGAGTGTTTTCTTTCCAAAACTGTCAAGAATATGCATAGTCGAGCATCTTTTCGTGACAAAATATCGCGCTTAAAACGGGAACGTTTTTTATCCAAAAATGAAATAGCGCCCCTAGAGCTCTAACTGGTTAAAACAAAGGAGGCCCATCATAATTTTTTTTATTTATTTTATTTTACCTTTATTTAACCAGGTAGGCAAGTTGAGAACAAGTTCTCATTTACAATTGCGACCTGGCCAAGATAAAGCAAAGCAGTTCGACAGATACAACAACACAGAGTTACACATGGAGTAAAACAAACATACAGTCAATAATAAAGTATAAACAAGTCTATATACAATGTGAGCAAATGAGGTGAGAAGGGAGGTAAAGGCAAAAAAGGCCTTGGTGGCAAGGTAAAAACAATATAGCAAGTAAAACACTGGAATGGTAGTTTTGCAATGGAAGAATGTGCAAAGTAGAAATAAAAATAATGGGGTGCAAAGGAGCAAAATAAATAAATAAATTAAATACAGTTGGGAAAGAGGTAGTTGATAGGGCTAAATTATAGGTGGGCTATGTACAGGTGCAGTAATCTGTGAGCTGCTCTGACAGTTGGTGCTTAAAGCTAGTGAGGGAGATAAGTGTTTCCATCATCATCATTGGAGTGCTCTCACTTACAGTAGGATTAGGATAGTCATCTAATCTTAAGCATCTGCTGTAATATCACTCAACAAGTTGAGTATATTTCTCCATAATCATTTAGATCAGGTATTACAATTTGTGGAGACTGTATTTTACTGTATTGTTATCATTGAACCCCAACAGGTTGTCTAATGTAATGAACTCTAGTACAATGCCTACTGTATTTGGATAATGGGAAAACTGTGTTTGCATAATGTGGGCACTTACAAGTGAAAATGTCTTGTAGCTGAATCAGGAGTTCAAGAAGGCAAAGCTAAAAAATATGGCACTGAGTTAGGATTCAAGCTATCCACGGCCCTCTTTTCACTCTCCTGCTCCCCCACAGAGCAAAATAATTCAGCATCAGTGGATGAAAGAGGGCAGAATCCTGCAGGTTTAAAATTCTCTTACAACCAGACCTAGAGCACAGAGCCAAATCAGGCAAAGAAAGACAGACAATATTTGAATGGAGTGAGAGCTACATAGCTTTATAATTGAACACATCTATATCTCTCCCCCTCTCTCTCCCCCTCTCTTACCCTCTCTGCAGGGATGCTGGGCTGTGACGCAACATGTCTACCAAATACAATCCCTTGCCCTCCCCTCCCTTCCCCAATGCCCATTTTTGGATTTTGTCTAGAACAGACTGTGTGCTAATCCTTGCTCCCACGGAATCAACCTTTTTAATGATCTCATTGCATTACTGTCCCATAATGCAGTGCAGATGGCCTGTTCTGGTCTGGTGCCCAGTGTGTCGCCAATCAAAACAGTCAACCCTCACCTCAGCTGTCCGGTGTTAGTTTGCAAACATCCCAAGGTCTGTGGGTATTTTGCAAAGGCGACACTAGGTGCAATGCCTTCAACAAAAGGTTTTTGCACCTCATTATCGACAACAAGTACATTCGCCCACCCTGTTCAGTGATGCTCACTCCCAGGGTCCCAAGCACTGAATGAATGGAGCCTTGAAAAATAAGGCAATTATTGCAAAACATTTTCACAGGTTTAAGACATTCCACAGGCTTATCTTTTTGATCCACTTGAAAAAAGAACAAGGTCCGTCCGTACACAATGTTTTTCTCCGGGATAAAATGCTCTCACATGAAGAAAGGGGCATTATAAGGGAATATTCATCTTATTTTCAGTATGCCTCAGATCCAATAGGCTATTTCATTTGGATTATATTTAGGAGGAATGTTATTAAGATACCTGATTCACTTACAGTACTCATAGTCTCCACATCAGCTACAACTGTACAAAGTGAAGATGACATTTGAAGGTTAGCGAGGCTCTTATCAAGGTCTATTAAAGCGAATGGAGTCGCGAGTTTCCTCACATCCTTACATTCTGTATTGAAAGTTACTCTAATGTCTGGATCTTGTTAAACACCTCTATGGGATTGGTGGGTCCCCCGCTGGACGGTTGAGCTAACGTAGGCTAATGCGATTAGCATGAGGTTGAAAGTAACAGGAACATTTCCCAGGACATAGACATATCTGATATTGGCAGAAGGATTAACAAGAATTTAAGCAAACTGCACTGTCCAATTTACAGCAGCTATTACAGTGAAATAATACTGATGCTATTGTTTGAGGAATAGTGCACAGTTATGAACTTGAAAATCTATTAATTAACCAATTAGGCACATTTGGGCAGTCTTGATACAATATTTTGAACAGAAGTGCAATTGTTCATTGGATCAATCTAAAACTTTGCGCATACACTGCTGCCATCTAGTAGCCAAAATCTAAATTGCGCCAAGGTTGGAATGATGCATTATGGCCTTACTCTTGCATTTCAAAGATGTTGGTACAAAAAAAATACAAAGAAATACATTGTTTTTTCTTTGTATTATCTTTTACCAGATCCAATGTGTTATATTCTCATACATTATTTTCACATTTCCACAAACTTGAAAGTGTTTCCTTTCAAATCTTATCAAGAACATGCATATCCTTGCTTCAGGTCCTGAGCTACAGGCAGATAGCCAAATCTATGTCATTTTAGGCGAAAATTGAAAAAAATGGGTGGATCCTTAAGAGGTTTATTTGATGCTCTTATCTACCATTGAGCGCATGGGGCACATCAGTCACTTTGGATGATTCTGTATGATCCATATCTTTGGGGTGATATTCAGTCAGATTTGTTGGAAAGTATAGCTCGATAATGACATGGTTCCTACATATTATACAGATTGTTTTCAAGTTATGCCAATATGTCATGTTAGTTTATATAAAAAAAAAGTGAAATGCTGATTGATGATTTGTTACTTATCTGAATATTGGGCCATTTGCTTCTCCCTACTATTTAAAATATATTCCATTTCATTGAGTGCAGAGATTCAGTTATTAACAACATTTGGTCCATATCTGGTGTTTAATATCAAGGGACTATTATTGTGGAACCACACCGGTAGAACCTTCCCTGATTATAGATATCATTACATGTTCCTGTGATGACAAAGCCACCAACACAATAGCCACAATAGCCAACAACGCTTGCAGATCATCTGTCAAATCAATGTCATCCTATCAACTCATTCGCTGTGCCATACTGGCAAGGCAACAACAGCAGCCACTTTTGACTATCTATCTCAATCGCCATCTCATCTACGGTCCCATTGTGGGGTTTGTGTGACAGGTCTTTTTTGTTTTCCGTTCCATTGGTTGCTCTCTATCATCTCTGGTAAGACTCAGTCATTATTGCCTGCCATGTCTGGAATGTATAGGGACAATATTGATTTGCTTCCAATAGAAAATGTGAAAAGAGATGTTTTGAAGGACGATTTAGAGACTGACTGTAGGCTACTGCCTGCAGTAAACCACTCCAGGCGGCTGAGTCTCTGTATTGATTGTATGCTGTAAGTATTCTATTGCATCCTTTCATCATTCTGCATTATTTAAATAAAGTCTGTCAGTTCTCTCAGGCAGTCATTTCACATCATTCATAGTCAAATCTTGGAACGTAGATGTAATTCTTGGACATGGAATTGCAGGTATATATCAATTGACTATGCCTATTTCCCTTTGATTTCACTACATTTTTGTTGGGTCAGTGCAGAGGCAAAATGAATTCAAATTGAGGTTGGTTCTTTTTTTGTGTGTGGAGGCCTGGAACGCCCTGGGATGATTGCCAAACTCCAACTGCCACCAGAGTAGCTGTAACATTTAACAAAATCTGACATCAAACAGTCCCTGAACACTGTCCACCTTGGATCAACTGGACACTGCGGTTTGCATCAATGGGCCTTGAAATGTGATTAGAAGCACACCACTGCCATCTGATAGAATACTGCAGTCTGTGGTCTGCGGCTTTACACCCAGTCAGTCCACTAGCCTTATCTCACTCCCTCACTGCCCCACTGCTATACCTGGACATAGTAGGTAGTCTTAGCGTGGACACACGATCAGCTCCAGGATATGATCTTAGCTCACAGGAAACAAGTTCAAAAAGGTATCACAAAGTCAGTGAACCAAGTCGTCATGGAAAATCAGAGGTCAAAACGGGAGATTACTTCCCTGTTAATCTCAGTATTTCTAAACTCATTCACCTATGATCCTTAATTTGTAATGAGCCTCAGCCAAAGGACGGACAATAAGCAAATGGATCAACCGGTGATGAACCTCACAAGAAACATGTTTTTCATTTTAGGCGTGTTTCTCTGTAACAGTGCTCCCTGATGTCCCGACAACACTTCATTCATTATTCATTCTCAGAGGCGTCACTCGTCTCTTCTCTCCACCGACGCCGCCACTACGACAATGCTGGTGGCACGCTCACACAAGAATATTCAAACTTTAATTACTTTTCACCATACGTATTTCACTTCGTAGAAAACCCCCCACAATATGTTACATTAGCTGTCATGCACTGGCTATGGGTTTTGTGTCTTCCTCTTAATAAGGCGTCTCGCTAATGGAGAGCCGCAATGACTAATGATGTACCACTCTAGGGTGTATTAACTAGCATTTCACGCTTCGTTTGCAGAAAATGCAAGTGCAAACATTTATTGTGTCTCTCTTCAATTAAAACACAAACAGCATAGCCGTCAATAGATTGCGGAGCCATATATGGGAGGGCACACAAACCAAAAAAACATGGGGTAAGCGCAAAAGCACAATGTTCTTGTTGTCTTGACCTGAGTTGCTATATTTGCCTGCGGCATTATAATCACTTCAGATCTTCCAGACTGGTACCCCATATTGACGCTGAATCTAGAAGGCTGAATACAAATGTGATTGCTCTACTGATTTCCACTGCTTCGGGTTGCGACCCTAACCCCCCCTCGCTCTGTGACATGATAAATTACTTTCAGCTGCAGCCACGGTGACGCAAACTACGACGATGGCATTTGAGGAAGCACAAGTTTGTCTTGGGACAGCCGAGGACGGAATAATAACAGCACAGAGTTTTGTCGCAAATCAAGAGATAGCTTGTAATGTGTTGACATCAATAAGAGCATCTCCAGTTACAGATGAATCAGTGTCATCAGTGGGGAAGAGCAACAGAAAGGCTGAAAGGAAATGAATACCAAACACAAGGTCCAGGTCGAGAATCTACTGATCCACCTAATAGCTGCTCTCAATGTTCTAAAACAGACTGATGAGGAGAGACTGCTGATTTAGAGTTGGCATGACAACACTCCAAGCCATCCTTAGTCAGCTGTCTGAGGAGAACAACAGCAGGTAACAGGAGAAAAGGCTTTCAGACAAAACGATCAGGGGAAGAGATGAATGTGAATATTACAGTAGGTTAGGTAACTCTAAAACGCATTTGGTATCTCTTACCCAAAACAATTCCGTTTGCCAGGAGTATGTAGGAAGGAAAAAATAAGAAATGTGATATACAGTCCATTCTGAAGGTATTCAGACCCCTTGACTTTTACAACATTTTGTTGTTAGTCATATTATAAAATAGATTTTTACAAAATGGACCTCATTATTATATACACAATACCCCATAATGACAAAGCAAAAACAGTTTTTTTTATATGTTTGCAAATGGACAAAAAAGAAAAAAATGGAAATATGACATTTTACATAAATATTCAGACCATTTACTCAGTACTTTGTTGAAGCACCTTTGGCAGCGATTACAGCATTGAGTCTAATTGGGTATGACGCTACAAGCTTGGCACACTTGTATTTGGGGAGTTCCTCACATTCTTCTCTGCAGATCCTCTCAAGCTCTGTCGCTGCACAGCTATTTTCAGGTCTGTCCAGAGATGTTCGACTGGGTTGAAGTCCGGGCTTTGGCTGGGCCACTCAAGGACATTCAGAGACTTGTCCCAAAGCCACTCCTGCATTGTCTAGGCTGTGTGCTTACGCTTGTTGTCCTGTTGGATGGTGAACCGTCCCCCAAGGCTGAGGTCCTGAGTGCTCTGGAGCAGGTTTGCATCAAGGATCTCTCTTTACTTTGCTCCATTCATCTTTCCCTTGATCCTGACTCCCAGCCCCTGCCGCAGAAAAACATCCCCACAGCATGATGCTGCCACCACCATGCTTCACCGTAGGGATGGTGCCAGGTTTCTTCCAGATGTAACATTCAGGCCAAATAGTTAAATCTTGGTTTCATCAGTCCTTTAGGTGCTCTTTGGCAAACACCAAGTGGGCTGTCATGTGCCTTTTACTGAGGAGTGGATTCAGTCTGGCCACTCTGCCATAAAGGCCTGATTGGTGGAGTGCTCCAGAGATGGTTGTCCTTCTGGAAGTTTCTCCCATCTCCACAGAGGAACTCTGGAGCTCTGTCAGGGTGACCATCAGATTCTTGGTCACCTCCCTGACCAAGGACATTCTCCCCCGATTGCTGGTTGGCTGGTGGGGCAGCTCTAGTAACAGTCTTAGTGGTTCCAAACGTCTCAATTTAAGAATGATGGATGCCACTGTGTTCCTGGAGACCTTTAATGCTGCAGAAATGTTTTGGTACCATTCCCCAGATCTGTGCCTCAACATCCTGTCTTGGTGCTCTACGGACAATTCCTTCAACCTCATGGCTTGTTTTTTTGCTCTGACATGCACTGTGGGACCCTACATAGACAGGTGTGTGCCATTCCAAATAAATAATGTCCAATCAATTGAATTTACCACAGGTGGACTCCAATGAAGTTGTGGAAACATCTCAAGGATGATCGATGGAAACAGGATGCACCTGAGCTGAATTTCGAGTCTCATATCAAAGGGTCTGAATAGTTATGTAAGTAAGGTATTTCTGTTTTTAATTTTTAATACATTAGCAAAAATTCTAAAAACCTGTTTTCGCTTTGTCATTATGGGTTATTGTGTGCAGATTGAGGAGGATTTGTAAAACATATATTACATTTCAGAATAAGGCTGTAACATTACAACATGTGGAAAAAGGGAAGGGGTCTGAATACTTTCTTGAATGTACTATTGTATGCATAGGTTTGTCCCTGATTTAATAATGAATGGGAAATATATGCCTTTTTTTAACACTATATGAGAACACAATGAATAATGTAATAAGTCATATAGCTATAGACACACAGGCTCATCATGCAGACAACTGTTCCTGCTGGCTTTCCTGACAACTAAACCTTATCGTTAGGGGCGGCAGGGTAGCCTAGTGGTTAGAGTGTTGGACTAGTAACCAAAAGGTTGCAAGTTCATATCCCCGAGCTGACAAGGTACAAATCTGTTGTTCTCTCCCTGAACAGGCAGTTAACCCACGAGGCTGTCATTGAAAGTAAGAATTTGTTCTTAACTGACTTGCCTAGTTAAATAAAGAAAAAGTGGTTGACCATGCAACTAGGAGACAAATGAAAATGGGAGCATGTCAAATTGCCTGTAAAATGAAAGCTAAGAGTCTATATTTTTGTGGAAATTAAGGCATAGTTTTAAATACTGTTTTAAAATGATTTCTAGATAAAGAGATGGAAAAGGGGTCTCAGAAAATATCTACTAGAAAAAGTCTTAAAATGTATCAGAAAGAAATCAAAACTGTCACACCGTGATCTGTTTCACCTGTCTTTGTGATTGTCTCCACCCGCCTCCTGTGTACTCTGTTTGTCTGTTCCCAGTTCATTTTGTTCGTCAAGCCTACCAGCATTTCTTCCCTTGCTCCTGTCTTTGCAATAGTTTCTGTTTTCTTGTCTCCCGGTTTTGACCATTCCTGCCTGACCTGACCCTGAGCCTGCCTGCCGTCCTGTACCTTTGCCCCACCTATCTGGATTACTGACCTCTGCCTGACCTGACCCTGAGCCTGCCTGCCGTCCTGTACCTTTGCCCCACCTATCTGGATTACTGACCTCTGCCTGACCTGACCCTGAGCCTGCCTGCCGTCCTGTACCTTTGCCCCACCTATCTGGATTACTGACCTCTGCCTGACCTGACCCTGAGCCTGCCTGCCGTCCTGTAGCTTTGCCCCACCTATCTGGATTGCTGACCTCTGCCTGACCTGACCCTGAGCCTGCCTGCCGTCCTGTAGCTTTGCCCCACCTATCTGGATTACTGACCTCTGCCTGACCTGACCCTGAGTCTGCCTGCCGTCCTGTAGCTTTGTCCCACCTATCTGGATTACTGACCTCTGCCTGACCTGACCCTGAGCCTGCCTGCCGTCCTGTAGCTTTGCCCCACCTATCTGGATTACTGACCTCTGCCTGACCTGACCCTGAGCCTGCCTGCCATCCTGTAGCTTCACCCCACCTATCTGGATTACTGACCTCTGACCCTGAGCCTGCCTGCCGTCCTGTAGCTTTGCCCCACCTATCTGGATTACTGACCTCTACCTGACCTGACCCTGAGCCTGCTTGCCATCCTGTAGCTTTGCCCCACCTATCTGGATTACTGACCTCTGCCTGACGTGACCCTGAGCCTGCCTGCCATCCTGTAGCTTGGCCCCACCTATCTGGATTACTGACCTCTGCCCACCCTTGACCTGTGCTTTTGCCTGCCTCTGTTCGAATAATAAACGTTTGTTATTTCGACACTGTCTGCACCTGGGTCTTACCTCAAATGTGATAAAAACACAATAATGTGGATGTGAAGACCCCTGCCAACTAATATCAACATTTACATTTAGACTTGGTTAAATTGTTTACCTACTGTAAATAAAAATATATTGCCTTGCGCCTTATAATTCCGTTACCAAAAATGTTCTATATCTTTAAGATATTTTCACATTTCTCTCCGTCATATGGAGAGAAGGATCATGAAAGTTCACAGAATAAGTAATAAGTAGTGGTAGACTGACCAATTCGTTATAGCAATTTTACTGATATAAATGTTGTTTATGATTTATTAAGTGATTTAAAAATTGTACTTCCGACAACTAATTTGTAATGGATTTTACTGCAACTGAATTGGCTACAATGGGAAATCATAATACTCACAAACCATAGTTGGGTCACCTGCTACTGTTCCCCTTCCACTGCCATGCATACTATTATGTTCAACTCATAAATGTTTTCTTTGTCTTTCTGTTGTCTGATGGTCAAACCAAGAGTGTTAAAACTGCCTCTCTCCCTCTCTATTTCTCTCTTTGCCTTTCTCTCTCACTCTCGTTATTGTCACCTCTCCCAGCACTTACTGACACCTACCCATAAGCCCCCTCTCTTTCCATGTGCTGTTACCAGCATCCTCACCCACTGAGCACTGACTGACACCAGATGTCCATTGACGTTGAAAAGCAGTTGATATTTGGTGAGTCCACCCTGGCCTTGATGTTAACGTCCACAGACGGACCGGTCTGAACCAAATGTTAACTGATCATAGATGTAGGTTTCACAAGTTTGGAGTACAGTACTGTACAGTGTGTAAAGCACAGTACAATACAGTACCGTACAGTACTGAGTGCAGTATAGTACAGTACATTGAGTTTAAGCACATTATAAACTGGGTGGTTCAAGACAAGGATTATGAGCATGTGTTATGCTGTATTAGAAACTGGGTGGTTGGAGCCCTGAATGCCCTTTGGCTGAAAGCCCTGGTATATCAGACCATATACCACGGGTATGACAAAATATATATTTTAACTCTTCTAATTACCTTGGTAACCAGTTTATAATAGCAGTTAGGCACCTTGGGGGTTTGTGGTATGTGGCCAATATTTCACGGTAAGGGCAGTATCCCGGCACTTCCATGTTGCTTCATTAATAAGAACAGCCCTTAGCCGTGGTATATTGGCCATATACCACAAACATTATTGCTATTAGGTGCCTTTATTTGGTGCCTATGCGGTGCCTTGAGGTGCCTTATTGCTATTATAAACTGGTGACCAAGGTAATTAGAGGAGTAAAAATACATATACCACACCCCCTTGCTTAAGTATAGTGTTTATTGCTTAAGTATAGTACAGTCCAATACAATTGTACAGAACAATACAGTACGGTACAGTAAAGAAAAGTAGAGTAGATACATTTACAGTAGAGTACATTATATTGTACTGTACTGAACTATAATCTACTTTACTGTACTGTATTCTACAGCACTGTACTGAACTCTACTCAACCCTACTCTACTCTGTTCTCATCTGTTGTGCTGTGTTGTACTGTAGTGTACTCTACTGTGCTCTGCTATGTTGCACTATGATGTCTGAACTTGTGAAATATGAGAATGACCTTCATGTCCATAATTATGCATTTCTGTGTTGTACAGATCAGAGACACATTCTGCTACTATAATTCTGTTGCCGTGTGTAAATCCATTTCTCTTAACAATATACAAATATGTGTATTCTTTTTTGTTGTTGTTGAATTTGACCCTTTTTTCTCCCCAATTTCGTGGTATCCAATAGTTTTTTTTAGTAGCTACCATCTTGTCTCATCGCTACAACTCCCGTACGGGCTCGGGAGAGACGAAGGTTAAAAGTCATGCGTCCTCTGATACACAACCCAACCAAGCCGCACTGCTTCTTAACACAGCGCGCATCCAACCCGTAAGCCAGCCGCACCAATGTGTCGGAGGAAAAACCGTGCACCTGGCAACCTTGGTTAGCGCGCACTGCACCAGGCCCGCCACAGGGGTTGCTGGTGCGCAATGAGACAAGGACATCCCTACCGGCCAAGCCCTCACTAACCCGGACAACTAGGCCAATTGTGCAGTCGCCCCAGGGACCTCCCAGTCGCGGCCGGTTACGAAAGAGCTTGGGCGCAAACCCAGAGTCTCTGATGGCACAGCTGGCACTGCAGTACAGCGCCCTTAAACACTGTGCCACCCGGGAGGCCCCAAAAATATGTATAGGAGGCCCCAAACAACTCAAGAGGCCATGTCATAGCTGACACCCCATTCTTTCTGCAAACATCTTTGAATGTTGATTCGGAATAGATATTGAACAGAGTTTTTGGGAAAACGTGGTCGCATAAAAACATGAGGGAGATTTTAACATAATTCCATTATCAAAGTTGTCATCTGCACAGTTCTTCCACTAAATTCGTTTTTGAAAATGATTCAGTGGAAAAGTAGTCCTTGTGCATAGAGTTGGTTTGTTAAACTTTGAAATCAGTGCTTTTTGTTTGGCATACTGTACATTTTAAAGCGAGTCAAAGCGTTATTCTGTTACCGTGGACTTGCCCCCAAACAACAGGTTTTAATTTAATTCAAACAACTCCTAGAACTTGTGAAATCACAGTGATTCACAAAAAAAAACAGACATCTGCAATGTATATTCAATTGAAACCCACTTCAATTTGACAGTTTTCTGTCAGCTACACACTGTGAGTGGGAATGTGTTTGTATCCCATACAGCCAAGAATAACACAGTCATTTTACATTAATTAAATCACTTCTTTGTGTTGATGTTACCCATCCAGCTCGAGATAATAGAAAACTTTCAGATACAACACAAGGCATAATAATTGTCTTTGATATGAACAGTTTATTTTTCCCGACGAGAGCTCTATGACCTTCATTATTTGTGTACGCTCAAATTCCTTTGTTTTCCTCCTCCGCTGTTTCTGCGCGGTATTACACTAATGGATTTAATTGTGTTTCATTCCAGCTCTTTGAAAGTAGGATATTGAACAGTGGTCCCTTGAAATGTGAAACACTGATTAAAGAATCTCTCAGAATAATCAAACATTCCCAGACAAATCCATGGACACTGGGGGTCTCACTGATGCGACAATCAAGGAAGTTCTGAGTAGAAATATAAATGCATTTTTGCAGTGAAGCACTGAAAAGATATGAAGATGAATACATCGTTACCATATCCCATTGGGCACAGATGTCAGTTCAACGTCTAGTTTTTATTTACATTTGCTTGAGTTATCAACTGATGTGAATTCAACGTGAAATCAACAAAACATTTCACCTTGTCATTGGATTTAGGTGAAAAAAGACTAACTCACTTTTTTCAAATCCAACCAGCTTTCCACGTCAATTCAACGTTATCACATTAACTTTTTTTGGTTCAAATGGTTGGAAACAACGTTGATTCAACCAGTTTTTTCCAAGTGGCATGTTATTTACTAAATGGACGAAATGCAGCCTAATGCATCCATCATGAACTAACCAGTGTATCTAGCCAGTGTAAAACACAGACATAATCACCAAAATGGGTGAAATATTGATGTCCCCCCAGGGTCCAGATTGGCACAGCTGTGTAGCTGGGGCCCCGGGGGAGTGGAGGCTGAGCCCACCACACTAGCCTTTAGTACTTTACTCTACTGTACACTACTGTGTCTGACTGGAAGGGACCACACTCAATCTTTGCACCCACATCAGCAATGACAAAAATACAAACAATTGCAGATTAACTGTAACACAAAGATGCTTTCGTTGATAATGTATCATCATGGTATACTGTACTATATGAAACATCTGGACCCCCAATGCCAAAACACTCAGTGACTAGAATCACAGGGAACTCATATATGTATACAGCCTATAGACGTCCTGTCTCTTCAGCTTATCAGCTTTGTAGGAGATTAAAAACAAGGTTGAAGTAAAGACAGGGGCATTTCAATGCAGAGGGGGTCAGTGGGATGGATTGTACAGCAGATGCCGAAAGAGAGAGAGAGAGCGAGAGAGAGAGCGAGAGAGAGAGAGAGATTCCCATCACTGTATAAACTCAATTTTGGGCTTAAAGGACAGATGCTGAACAAAGAACATTGTCAAGACAAATTTTTCCACTGACAATGTATCCTGGGTGGTGTTCATTGGGGTTAATTGGGTTTCAGTCCGGCTTCTTCCGTTTGGGGCCCTAATGAACACAACCCTGACTTGCTGGATGGCTGCTGTTTGCAAGCATGACTTGCTTGTGTTCAATGGTCTGAAGTCAGCCATGGATTCACTGGCTGTAACTCAGTCTTGTGTTATTGATGTTGAATGAGAGTTATTTTCTGTACCACAGGCCAAGCACAACTGTTATACTTTGCAGGGGCGCAACTTCCACAGGGACGGGGGAAGGGGGACGGGGGGAAAGTCATATCCCGTGTGCTTTAGAACCATGCAGGCACCTCGGAACAGACGTACGGGGCGTTTAATTCTGCATCCAGCGATTTCTAAAGCAAGTGTAGCATGCTTTCATCTTAAGAATTTGACTCCCCTCTAAGTCGCACATACAGTTGATTCAGAACGATTTTGCGGGAGATTCGTGGGACAGTGTAACCTAAATGAAGAACTTTTGGGGGCAGCAATTGAATTACTGTTTCCTGAGTAAATTAGAGCCGGTGGTGTTAAAGTACTGTATGTAGCCTTCCTGTATTTTGTGTGGAAGGACCACCAGGCGGCAGGCTGGTGCCACAGATAGTAGCCCAGCCCAGCATGTGATCAGAGGCAATTAAGCACTGTTGACAAGACTAATGACCTATTCTCTTCCCAAAACGAGAGAGAAGAGGGAACTGGCAGCAGGGGAGACTGGAGAAAAAAAAGAGTGATAGCTTCTTCAAAGGAGAGGAAGAAGAGGACAAACTACCTCTGGGGAATGGCAACCACGAACCCACACCACCACCACCGAGAGGAGCTCTCCTCGAACAGATAGTTAAGGCGGTGACACAACCGTGATTTATTTTATAGTTAAAAGTTACTCACTTTGTGTTCCTTATTCCTGTAAAGAAGATGATTTGTGTTTTCCTTGTGAGATCATCCTTGATTGTATGTGATTGTTTGAGAAGAAAGAAATACCTCAATAGAGAACTTTGTTCAATGTAAGAAAACCTGCTCCGGACTCGTTTATTCCACCTTTCAGCTTTAGAGCAACCTACATTGGTGGAGAATGTGGGCATAAGGTGGATGAGTTACAAAAGGATATAAGAAAGGAGAACAAAAATCTACCTTTAAACACAGAGGAACAATACAAGGAAGATGGATAATGCTCTGCTACAACAGTTGATCACAGCATAGCAGAAAACCTGAGAACTTATGCAACAACAGCTGAGCCAGCGAGAAGAACCTAGAGTGATGCCAAGAGTGCCTGCTCACGTCATCTTAACTCGCCTCTCAAAGGAAAATTATATTGAGGCTTTCATCACAACGTTCGAAAGGACGGCCACCTTTTAAGAGTGGTCACCAGCAGAATGGGCGAGCGCGTTATCCCCTCTTGTAACCGGGATAGCCCAGGAAGCCTAGTATGTCCCAGAAATTACAAGTCCATGCCCACAGAGTCACCAGGATCGCCCCTGTTGTTTAGCAGAAATAGCCCCAGCCCCAGAGATCCAAATTGGTCTACACGGACAAGTTCTGGCCTGGTTTAGATCTTATCTGTCGGAAAGATATCCGTTTGTCTCTGTGAATGGTTTGTCCTCTGACAAATCAACTGTAAATTTCAGTGTTCCTCAAGGTTCCGTTTTAGGACCACTATTGTTTTCACTATATATTTTACCTCTTGGGGATGTCATTCTGAAACATAATGTTAACTTTCACTGCTATGCGGATGACACACAGCTGTACATTACAACGAAACATGGTGAAGCCCCAAAATTGCCCTCGCTAGAAGCATGTGTTTCAGATATAAGGAAGTGGATGGCTGCAAACTATCTACTTTTAAACTCGGACAAAACAGTGATGCTTGTTCTAGGTCCCAAGAAACAAAGAGATCTTCTGTTGAATCTGACAATTAATCTTAATGGTTGTACAGTCGTCTCAAATAAAACATTGAAGGACCTTGGGGTTACTCTGGACCCTGATCTTTCTTTTGAAGAACATATCAAGACTGTTTCAAGGACAGCTTTTTTCCATCTATGTAACATTGCAAAAATCAGAAACATTCTGTCCAAAAATGATGCAGAAAAATGAATCCATGCTTTTGTCACTTCTAGGTTAGACTACTGCAATGCTCTACTTTCCGGCTACCCGGATAAAGCACTAAATAAACTTCAGTTAGTGCTAAATCTGGCTGCTAGAATCCTGACTAGAACCAAAAAATTTGATCATATTACTCCAGTGCTAGCCTCCCTACACTGGCTTCCTGTCAAGGCAAGGGCTGATTTCAAGGTTTTACTGCTAACCTACAAAGCATTACATGGGCTTGCTCCTACCTATCTCTCTGATTTGGTCCTGCCGTACATACCTACACGTACGCTACGGTCACAAGACGCAGGCCATAGAATTTCTTAGCAAACAGCTGGAGGCAGGGTTTTCTCCGATAGAGCTCCATTTTTATGGAATGGTCTGCCTACCCATGTGAGAGACGCAAACTCGGTCTCAACCATTAAGTCTTTACTGAAGACTCATCTCTTCAGTGGGTCACATGATTGAGTGTAGTCTGGCCCAGGAGTGTGAAGGTGAACGGAAAGGCTCTGAAGCAAAGAACCGCCCTTGCTGTCTTTGCCTGACCGGTTTCCCTCTTTCCACTGGGATTCTCAGCCTCTAACTCTATTACAGGGGCTGAGTCACTGGCTTACTAGGGCTCTTTCATACCGTCCCTAGGAGGGGTGCGTCACTTGAGTGGGTTGAGTCACTGATGTGATCTTCCTGTCTGGGTTGGCGCCCCCCCTTGGGTTGTGCCGTGGTGGAGATCTTTGTGGGCTATACTCGGCCTTGTCTCAGGATGGTAAGTTGGTGGTTGAAGATATCCCTCTAGTGGTGTGCGGGCTGTGCTTTGGCAAAGTGGGTGGGGTTATATCCTTCCTGTTTGGCCCTGTCCGGGGATGTCATCAGATGTGGTGTCCTGACCCCTCCTGTCTCAGCCTCCAGTATTTATGCTCCAGTAATTTATGTGTCAGGGGGCTAGGGTCAGTTTGTTATATCTGGAGTACTTCTCCTGTCCTATCCGGTGTCCTGTGTGAATTTAAGTATGCTCTCTCTAATTCTTTCTTTATCTCTTTCTTTCTCTCTCTCGGAGGACCTGAGCCCTAGGACCATGCCGCAGGACTACCGGGCATGATGACTCCTTGTTGTCCCCAGTCCACCTGGCCGTGCTGCTGCTCCAGTTTCAACTGTTCTGCCTGTGATTATTATTATTTGACCATGCTGGTCATTTATGAACATTTGAACATCTTGGCCATCTTCTGTTATAATCTCCACCTGGCACAGCCAGAGGACTGGCCAACCCACATAGCCTGGTTCCTCTCTTGGTTTCTCCCTCTCTTGGTTTCTCCCTTTTCGCCTTTGTAGGGAGTTTTTCCTAGCCACCGTGCTTCTACACCTGCATTGCTTGCTGTTTGGGGTTTTAGGCTGGGTTTCTGTACAGCACTTTGAGATATCAGCTGATGTACGAAGGGCTATATAAATACATTTGATTTGATTTGAGATTCCGGTTCATATAGAAGGACGAGATGTGGTAGCCATTCTTGACTCCATTCTCGAGGAAGTATGGTTACATTATTGGAGGAGCAGATGGTGACCACATCAACACTTCTACCAGACAAAGTAGCCGTGTCCTGTATCCATGGAGACACCCACTTTCATCCAACTGTGAGTCTGTCCATTCTCACCCCGAAATGAAGGTGTACAGACAGGGCGGGGAAAGCACCTCAGCTGAAGGTGCCATTATTTGTCGGGAGAGACTGTCCCCTATATAAGGAGTTTTGGCAGACAACTTTACGCACCAACTTAAGGGGACCATGTCCCACTGGCCCGCCACAGGGAATCAGGAAAGCAGACAAAGAAAAAAAAACAAGCCCATGAACGAGGTAGTAGCCCTACAAGGAAAGGTAGCCTCGGCTTCGTCCTCTGGAGCAGAGGAAGAAATACAGACCCAACGCCTCAGACAGCTATTCCAGAAAACCTCAGATGAAGACACCTGCGAACGGTTATACACGACGGAGAAAAGAAGGAGCAACCAGAGGCTACGTGATATATTTGAATCCCCGTCAGAGGAGGGAACATGGAAGGGATTTTCCTCTGACACCCCCGACGGGGATGGGAAACAACCTCCACACCTCTCTACCGAGGTCGACCTGCCCCAAGAATTGAAGGTACAGTTCGGCATCGCCCAGCATAGAGACCCAGACCTACGGGATGCCATAGACCTACGGGATGCCATGTTGAAGGATGAGGTGAGCCCTCTCTTCCCTAATATGCAATCAGGCAGGGCCTCTTGTATAGGGTCGTCAAATGAAGGGGGGAAAAACAGGAATTGCTAATGGAGCCTAGACCATACAGGGATACTGTCCTACAGCAAGCCCATTTCCACGTCCTAGGAGGACACCTGGCATGGGACAAAACAATCGACAGAATCATGCAGAGGCTCCATTGGCCCCGTGTCAACCTAGATGTGGTCAGGTATTGTAGAACGTGTGCTCAATGTCAGCATATGGCCCTACAGGCACACCTGGGTAATCATTTAATTC
This sequence comes from Oncorhynchus mykiss, assembly GCF_057628025.1. Classification (NCBI taxonomy): domain Eukaryota; kingdom Metazoa; phylum Chordata; class Actinopteri; order Salmoniformes; family Salmonidae; genus Oncorhynchus; species Oncorhynchus mykiss. Next base: position 32,372,884 of record NC_143029.1, on the reverse strand, counting down.
CTCTTCCCATTATAGAGACCCACTTTGAATGCATAGCTATATGCCAGAGGACACGAGTACATCCTGGTTGTCGTAGATTACGCTATCAAGTTCCCTGCGGCCATTCCCCTTCGCAAACATGTCGTCAAAGGGAATCGCCAAGGAATCGTTCATGCTGTTCTCCCGGATGGGTCTTCCCAAGACTATCCTAACCGACCAGGGAAACCTGTTCATATCCCGGTTGATGAAGGACCTGTGTCGGTCATACCAGATTCAACAGATTCTCACAAGCATATTCCACCCACAGACAGACGGTTTGTGCGAATGTCTCAACAAAACGATTGAAAGCATGTTGAGAAGAGTGGTGTCCAGAGATGGGAAAAACTGGGAAGAGCTTCTGCCCCACTTAATGTTTGCCCTGTGAGAAGTACCCTAGGCGTCCCTAGGTTTTCCCTTTTCTAATTGCTGTACAGCCGACCATGTCGAGGGATCCTCGACTTGGCCAAGGACACCTGGGAGGCCCAACCTTGCCCATTCTGGTCAAAAATAGAGCATGTTACCATGATGCGGGACTGCCTGTCGGCAGTCTGACCCATAGTAAAGGAGCATATAGAGAAGGCGCAACAGACTCAAGGCCGGGCCTACAATAAGTCAGCGACACCCGGGGAGTTCCCTGTGGGAGAGAAAGTGATGGTATTTGTGCCCACTGCCGAACACCGCTTGCTGGCACAGTGGAGGGGGCCCTACGAGGTAACGGAAAGGGTCTCACCGGTCAATTACCGCATCAAGCAACCTGACGGTATCAAGCAACAAGAAGGTCTATCATATCAACATACTGAAGAAGTACCATGGAAGAGAGGAGGGTGTGGTTTTGATAGCAGTGGAGGCCAAGAAAAAAGAGGAGGCCCCGCTACAGGTGCGCCGTGGCAGAACTCTCCTACCCGAGCAGTTCAGACAGCTTGACAAGATTATGCAATTCGGCAGGTTATTATCTCCCTTCCAAAGACATATCCACACCAAACCCGGCCATACAGGATTCCTGAGGCACGCCGAGTCATCGCTAAGAACGAGGTAAGGGAGATGCTGAGGATGACCCCTCATCCTCAGCATCTATGAGTAAGTGGTCCAGTCCCATAGTCATGGTCCCCAAACCCGATGGTAGTATGAGGCTCTGCAACAACTTTAGGGGTGTAAACGCCATCTCTACATTCAACGCGTATCCCATGCCCCGCGTGGATGAACTCTGGGGCGCTTGGGAAAGGCCAAGTTCCTTACCACCCTGGATCTGACTAAGGGATATTGGCAAGTGCCGGTGGCTCCGGAGGACTGCCCAAAGACTGCCTTCGCCACGCCAAATGGGCTTTTTCAGTATGTGAGGATGCCCTTCGGACTGCACGGACTGCGGAAACTTTCCATAGACTTTCCAACTTTCCATATTCTCTTCATAAGTTGGAAGCTCAGTGATCGAGAACAGAAATATGCTACCGTAGAGAAAGAGGCCCTAGCCATTAAGTGGGCCCTCAATTATCTCCGGTACTACCTACTCAATGTATATATAGACTCCCCTTTTTTCTACTGTGTTATTGACTTGTTAATTGTTTACTCCATGTGTAACTCTGTGTTGTCTGTTCACACTGCTATGCCTTATCTTGGCCAGGTCGCAGTTGCAAATGAGAACTTGTTCTCAACTAGCCTACCTGGTTAAATAAAGGTGAAATAAAAAATAAAAAAATAAAAATACTCAGGGGTAGGTTGGCCTTCATTACTGACCATGCTCCCCTCACGTGGATGGCCCTTAAGAAAGACAATAACAGAATAGCCAAATGGTTTCTTGTATTAAAACCATTATCTTTCCATGCCATCCACAGGGCCGGATCGAGGAATGGGAATGCAGACTTGCTGTCCCGACGCGACCAAGGCGGTGCGTCTGGCGCCTGGGCCCCCAGGTCCGGTCCTGAGGGGGAGGTATGTGGAAGGACCACCAGGGGCTGGCTGGTCCCACGGAGAGTAGCCCAGCCCGGCATGTGAGTCAAGGTGATCAGAGGCAATTAAGCACAGATGATGATACTATTGACCTATTCTCTTCCCCCTACAAGAGAGAGGAGGGAACCTGCAGTGGGCGAGACTGGAGAAAAAAACAAGTTATTGCTTCTCCAAAGGAGAGGACTTACCGGACGGAAGGGAGAAGAAGAGGACAAACTACCTCTGGGGAATGGCAACCACGGACCAGCACCACCACCATAAAGGAGCTCTCCACGAACAGATAGTTAAGGCGGGGACACACCCATGATTTATGTTATAGTTAAAAGTTACTCACTTTGTGTTCCTTATTCCTGCAAAGAAGATGATTTGTGTTTTCCTTGTGAGATCATCCTTGATTGTATGTGATTGTTTGAGAAGAAGGAAATACCTCAATAGAGAACTTTGTTCAATGTAAGTGTCACGCCCTGGCCATAGAGAGGCTTTTTTTCTCTATTTGGTTAGGCCAGGGTGTGACTAGGGTTGGCATTCTATGTTCATTTTCTATGTTTTGGATTTCTGTGTTTGGCCGGGTGTGGTTCTCAATCAGAGGCAGCTGTCTATCGTTGTCTCTGATTGGGAACCATAGTTAGGTAGCCTTTTCCCACCTGGATTTTGTGGGTAGTTATTTTCTGTTTAGTGTTGGTTGCACCTTGCAGAACTGTTTCAACTATTCTTTTGTTATTTTGTATTCAGTGTTCAGTCAGTTAAGCTAATAAAGACGGACACGTACCCTGCATTTTGGTCCAAGGACTCCTCTTCTTCCGACAAAAGCCGTGAGAGTAAGAAAACCTGCTCCCGACTCATTCGAGTCGGGAGCAGGTTCTTACTTTCCATTTTAGAGCAAACTAAAAATACTTGGTCCCTTCACATTTGTTTCAATCAATCAAAGCACATTCAGCATGGTAGGATTATTCAGATAACCATCCTAAAATCTAATTAAAAAATGTGGTTGTGTTTTTGGTCTAACAGTAAATCTGTACTATGCTATTATATTTGGTTCTGTTATGTGATTTTCTATTTCTGTGTTTGGCCTGGTATGGTTCTCAATCAGAGGCAGCTGTAAATCGTGGTCCCTGATTGAGAACCATATTTAGGTAGCCTGTTTCAATTGTGTTTTGTGGGTGGTTATTTTCAGTCTTTGTGTGTCTGCACCAGACAGAACTGTTTCGGTTGTTTGTTTGTTATTCAGTGTTCAGTTTTCATTAAATAAGATGAACGCTTACAACGCTGAGCTTTGGTCCTCACCTTCTTCCGCTGAATTCCGTTACAGCTACAGCATAACACATTCCTACAAACCGGAAAAATGTAGGCTACATTTGTCCTACCGCAGAGGAAAGATCGACATAACACAAGCGTTCATATTTTTATAACTCTCAGATGACAGACACTACAATGAATTAGCTAATAGCAATTACTATTTATAATTAATCACATCACGGGTGAGCTCACCATTGATCAAAATAATTGAATAAAACACTTTCTAGAAATTGAAAGTAATCCGACGATGGGCCGCTGTTTGTTTTTTCACAGAAACCAAAGGTAATAACAGGAGACAAGATGAACTTGGTCTGTTTTTAGTATGCATGTTGAAGGGGGTGTGTCGTCTACCATTGTTCACATCCCACCATTCACTTCCGGAAGTTCTCAAAAGAATTAGTGAGTCCTTACGGACCTCATTTTGTTATAACATCTTGGGTACGACAGATTACGTGAAACCCAGAATAGATTGTATGTCAACAAACATGGCTCCACAACATAGCTGGAATTAGCTTAGCGCACCATAATCAGTACAAACTTCAAAAAAGTATCTTACACACATAAAATATGTGTCCATTACAATCTATGCAAGAATCAGAATGCATGTTTTGTCACCCGTACTTGAAAACATTGTCACGCCCGGATCTGTTTCACCTGTGCTTGTGCTTGTCTCCACCCCCCTCCAGGTGTCACCCATCTTCCCCATTATCCCCCGTGTTTTCTGTCTGTTTATCTTGTTTGTCAAGCTTACCAGCGTTAGTCCTGTCAGTTCCGGGTTTTCCCCAGACCCTCCTTTTTGCGCCCTCCTGGTTTTTGACCCTTGCCTGTCCTGACCCTGTACTCGCCCGCCTGCACACTCTGTCTACCCGTATCTGGATTTCCGACCTCACCAGACCTGACCCTGACCCTGAGCCTGCTTGGCGTCCTGTACCTTTGCCTCTGTTGCAGTAATAAACATTGTTACTTCTTCACAGTCTGCATCTCTGGCTTACCTTATGGTGCTAGATATGTGAATACAACAGTAAATATATAAATTATCACCACACAAAACATTTTCTGATTGTGATTTATTGATACAAGTGGTGCATGCCGGCATTCAATCATGTAACCTCTCACTCCCACTCTGAGCTATTCAGTGTTGTTCCTTATGTATGTAGCTAGTGAGCTAAGCTGTAGCATTAGATATGTCTTTCAAAAGGAGACAACTCACAAATACAGAAATTCTGGATATTTTTATAAATTTCGACAATGAGCCTGAGTTTGAAAGTCAGGAATCGGATTTTGACAGTGAAAGTAAGGAGCTGCCACCCAACCTTGTAGCCATTGAGAACCCTGAATCTGAGGACCCCTTGTCCACTGATGAAGTCCCAGGTCCCTTTGAAGATGCTGGTGGTGATGGAGTCAGAATAACAGTGGGTGAAGTGCAGGAGTTCTGTGGTAGCTGGAAGGCCGCCAGCCATTTCATCCCTCCTGGCCCTGCTGTTTGCTTTGATTAATCCCAATCTGGAGTGCAGAGCCCCTTGCCATTTCCATCTGAGGCTTCAACTTGAGAGCTTCAAGTTTTTTCTGAAAGAGGAGCTGGTGGGAGACGTAGTAGAGAAGACCAATCGCTATGCCTTGCAGCTACAGGAGAAGAGAGAGCCAGGAGTGAGGGGGAAACTTAATGGGTGACAACCACAATTAGTGAAACGTATACCTTCCTGGTGACAGATCCTATGTTTGCAACTCCCTTCTTCTCCACCCTCTTTTCCCAAGACAGCTTCCTAGTTCTGCTGCGATGCCTGCATTTCGTCAACAATGCTACTGCCAACCTAAATCACCCGTTATGCAAAATAAGAAATGTTCTTACCAACCTGACATCAGCATTTGGTCGGGTCTTGTGCCATACAAGGACCTACGCATTGATGAGTCCCTGATTTTATGGAAAGGTAGGCTGGTGTTCCCTCAATACATTCCCTCCAAAAGGCTTTGGGTGTCTGGGTCCATGGTAATGACCATTCTAGCTCCCTATTTCAGTAAGGGACACAATTGGTACAGCAGTCCCACACTCTTCCAGCATCTGCTCTCCAACAGCACAGGGGCCTGTGGCACAGTAAGGTCAAACAGAAAGGGGATGCCGGCATTCGGATGCAGAAAGATGTAGAGAGGGGAGGTGGCGTTCAAGGAGAACGGTCAACAGCTGGGAGTAAAGTGGCATGACAAACGAGATGTCCATGTCCTCTCCACTGTCCATACAGCAACCATGTCAGCCACAGGGAGGATGGACCACCTGACGGGAGAGAGAAAGATCAAACCAGACTGCGTGCTTGACTATAACCTCAAAATGGGGACAGTGGATAAGGCGGACATGATAAACAGCTTTGTGCAATGCACTCGGAAAACGATCAAGTGGTATGAGAAGATATTTGTCCATCTGATCGACACTGCTGCCCTCAATGGCCACATAGTTCACCGCACACTAACAGGTGAGATCACTGAACAAGGTATTTTTGTGATTGGACATACAGTTCACATTCAAATCACATACAGCTCCATTATGCAATTATAGTGACAACATCTCACCCACCTACCCACTGCCTCATCATCCTCATCATCCTCTCCCTTCCCTCATCCTCTCCACTCCCTCATGGGTAAAGTAATTACCTACCAAAAGTACAGAGGCAACCTCATGAGAGAGCTGCTGGAGGAGCATGACACCCCTCGGCGCCCATCCACTGGGGGTCGTCCTGCTGCAGACAATCCCCTACGCCTCACTGCACGGCATTTTCCCTGCAAAGTCCCTCAAACTGCTGCCCAAGGTAGTCGCACACGGAGGCACTGAAAAGTCTGCCTGTCTGGCACTAGGAGAAGGAAGCAGAGGAAGTTGACAAAATAGATGTGTTTAGCTTGTGACACCATGCTTTGGGGAGTATCATATGCTCAAACACTATCATTATTTACAATGACTGCCTACACCGGACGACGCTAGGCCAATTGTGCACCGACCCTACGGGACTCCCAATGACAGCTGGATGTGATAAAGCCTGGATTCGAACCAGGGTGTCTGTAGTGACACCCTTAGGACTGAGATGCAGTGCCTTAGACAGCTGCGCCACTTGGGAATGATAAGGCCAGGGTAGCTTCAAAATACAACACAAGCTAATACTTCTCTGACGCAAATAGCATTGTTTTACAGAGCTAATAGAAGAATGTAGCTAGCTACATAAGCACGATTGAATATAACACCATAAATGTTACCTCGCATGTCCGTGGTTATAAGGAATATACAAAAATATATTATGCTCCATAGTGAACTATAAGAACGTGATAAGGACTTACTTTGATGGAAACGCACACATTTCCAAAGTAATTATTAGTAATGAAAATAACAATGACTGTGATGCGGGCACCAGACGGAAAATGTGAACACGTGTGTACAGATCCTGTTCTGAAGGGAGATGCGCAAATGTCTGCAGACTTGAACTGCCCAAACAATTGGGAAGTGCTTGGGGAATTTTGTCCAGGTCAGAAATTCCTAAAAAAATAAATTGTCCGCAAAAGTAAAAAGGCCCACTTTTATGTGAATTAATGAGGACGTGGAACACACCTCAATACAAACTGTTCTTAGAAAATAAGAACTTGTTAGAAAATCATTTGAAATTGACAAGTTGAAACAGCAAAAACAAGCAGCGTGCCTTGGTTTGAGGGCAGTGCGGTTTAAATATCCGGTTGCGTAACAATCACATTTTGGAATGGTGAGGGCATTCTAACATCACGTGCAGACAAACCGTTAGAGATATTTGGAACTCGCGTATGACAAGGTTAACCAATGTCATCGCAAAATGCCGCATAAATCACATAAATCAGCCAAGAAATCCTCTTTCAGAAAAAGGCCTATGTAACTGCTCTCATGAGCACATAATTTGATCATATCCTGAGGGTGTGAAACTATATGTTGTTCATCTTGAGCTAATTTAACCGAAAAACAATGGATAGGGGAACGCTCACCATGTTTAGAATTGCATAACCAATTCAACTCACTGACTTGGTTTGAAACTACCAAGAGGTGATTCGAAAATCGTGAGCTTGCACTTATCACTCCCATTGTCTTTTTGTTATTTTGGATTGTTCGCTCAAGTTGGCTGTTGCTTATGAAACAAATCTGAACCATGGATGACTGTTTCTCCTGGCCCCATTTACTATATATTCATAGACACTTGAAATATTGTCTGACTAAGATGGATGATGTTTTATTAGGGGAATTCTTCATAAAAAAACAAAGTCTTTGTATTTTGCTTTTTCTTAAGAGTTCAAGGTGCAGCACAATATTGATTATTGAATTACCTTTTCTCTAGTTCAGTCTTATCAATCAATTAAACACATTTAATAATGACCTCTGACCTAGATTGATGACTGTGGCCCTTTTTTCTTAGTTTTGCTGTTCTAAAAATAACTGGTTAGAAGGACCATGGGTCATGTTAAATTGTGTAGAAATGCAGGAACTTAGCTTTAGGTGGATACAAAAAAAATCTGGGGGAGGACCCCCAGATCACCTGCAAGGTTCTGTCCCCCACCCCACATCTAAAACCAAAGTTGAGCCCTTGATAGTATGAGATGAGCGAAATCTGCAAATAGACAGAGGGAGAACGAGCAAGCATCATTGAGCTGACTTGAGAGAGAAAGAGATATATGCAGAGATGGAATTAAGCTAGCCCGCTAGCCCGAGGCAACTGCTTTTCAGACAGGGCTAATAGAAAATGTACTTGCTCGTTTAGTAGAGAGGGGGAAAATGGAGAGAAAGAACAGGAGAGAAGGAAAGAGAGGGAGAGCTAGACAAAGGAATAGAGGGTATAGCTGGAGAGCAGAGGAAAGAACAGATGTGGGCCAGCCAAGTGGAAGTATGTACTGTAGTAGTGTTATTAATTCATGAGTCCATCAGAGACATAATTGTAATAGACATGATGTGTCTCTCATGGTGGAAGGGATGTGCAAAAGCGTGGCTGGCTGGCTGTGTGCATGCTACTCTGCTCCTATGGACTCGAAACACTAATGACTAGAGTTGGGCTAAAGAGGTTCATTCCCCAGGCTCACTGACTGGCCATTGGGCTCATTAAGAAGCCTTTGTCAATCAAGCATTGAGTGATTAGGCTGAAGCAAATACCCTGGCAGCGCTCCTGCAGAGTAGGGAGCAGCTATTGACTACTGTACATCTTAATTCATTACACAATCAGCCACTTGGAGCAGAAAAGCCAAGATGGGTGTCTCTCAAATTGACGGCACTTGACCTTGTGGTTATTATTATCAGCTGCAACATTTGGATCAGGCATTTATGGGGGTTTTCTCCCTCATGTAAGGACACATTTGTCTGTTTGTCTCTAATTGGTTTGGGTATTCTATGTTTTTGTTTTCTATGATTTTGTATTTCTATGTTTTGGCCGGGTATGGTTCTCAATCAGGGACAGCTGTCTATCGTTGTCTCTGATTGGGAACAATACTTAGGTAGCCCTTTTCCATCCTTTCAGTGTGGGAAGCTGACTTTGTTTATGGCACATAGCCTTTAGCGTCATGGTTTGTTTCGTAGTGTTTATTGTTTTGTTCGGCGTCTTTTCTATTAAAAAGAATATGTATGCTCACCACGCTGCACCTTGGTCCAGTTCTTTCAATGGCCGCGACACTGTTCTGCATAGTTTTTACTAATGTGACCAATAAAGGGAATTTTGCATGCATTAGTAGAAGAGTTTACAGAGAATGGAATTGCACTCATTTTATTCACATTATTTCTGATAAAGATTAGTTCAATCTACGTCTTTGGGATTCTGAATGTTAGTGGGAGGGCTTTTCACAAACTCATTTTCAATTTGTAACAGTTTAAATGAAACAGTTGCTGCGAAATTTGACAACGCAATTACACATTCTCACTACAGTTGAACAGTGAATTGGGAGTGGAAAACAGAATCAAATATCTCTCTCTGTGAGAGACTCTCAGTGTAAATGCAGTCACTCTGATTTCTAGTCCCCATGCATTGCTCCCTAGAAGGTACTGCAAGGAGGAACTTTGGGAGTTCCTCTTCCATGCTAATGCTCATCAGTCTTTCATCCATTCTCTCTCTCCCTTCCCTAAACAACACTACCTCCCCACGGAGGCAGAATCCTTTAGTCAAAATGACCTATTCACATTACCGCTTTTGAGTTTGCACACTGGGCAGAAGGCACCACTGTTGTGTTACAAAGTTAGGAAACCGTGCCATTTTGTGTCTTTCCAACAGTATTGAGGCTACATAGGAGGTAGATACCACACTTCATTGACATCCCACTGTGTGGCACTCCACATACTATGATGACAGTATGGCTGCTGACAGAGGAGAGTGGTCACTAGAAACCAGCTCACAGCAGTAGACAATTGTCGGACTTAACCCGATTTACATCAGTTATAATCCCCTCCCCTTTGGATACATGCACTCAATAAGCTTAATCGGAACAAAAGCATTATCTGTCTGGTTCAGTTGTACTGTTAATGTACACTACCATTCAAAAGTTTGGGATCACTTAGAAATGTCCTTGTTTTTGAAAGAAAAGGAAATTGTTTGTCCATTAAAATAACTTCAAATTTATCAGAAATACAGTGTAGACATTTTTAATGTTGTAAATGACTATTGTAGCTGGAAACAGCAGATTTTTATGGAATATCTACAGTGCCTTGCGAAAGTATTCGGCCCCCTTGAACTTTGCAACCTTTTGCCACATTTCAGGCTTCAAACATAAAGATATAAAACTATTTTTTTGTGAAGAATCAACAACAAGTGGGACACAATCATGAAGTGGAACGACATTTATTGGATATTTCAAACTTTTTTAACAAATCAAAAACTGAAAAATTGGGCGTGCAAAATTATTCAGCCCCCTTAAATTAATACTTTGTAGCGCCACCTTTTGCTGCGATTACAGCTGTAAGTCGCTTGGGGTATGTCTCTATCAGTTTTGCACATCGAGAGACTGACATTTTTTCCCATTCCTCCTTGCAAAACAGCTCGAGCTCAGTGAGGTTGGATGGAGAGCATTTGTGAACAGCAGTTTTCAGTTCTTTCCACAGATTCTCGATTGGATTCAGGTCTGGACTTTGACTTGGCCAATCAAACACCTGGATATGTTTATTTTTGAACCATTCCATTGTAGATTTTGCTTTATGTTTTGGATCATTGTCTTGTTGGAAGACAAATCTCCGTCCCAGTCTCAGGTCTTTTGCAGACTCCATCAGGTTTTCTTCCAGAATGGTCCTGTATTTGGCTCCATCCATCTTCCCATCAATTTTAACCATCTTCCCTGTCCCTGCTGAAGAAAAGCAGGCCCAAGCCACGATGCTGCCACCACCATGTTTGACAGTGGGGATGGTGTGTTCAGCTGTGTTGCTTTTACGCCAAACATAACGTTTTGCATTGTTGCCAAAAAGTTCAATTTTGGTTTCATCTGACCAGAGCACCTTCTTCCACATGTTTGGTGTGTCTCACAGGTGGCTTGTGGCAAACTTTAAACGACACTTTTTATGGATATCTTTAAGAAATTGCTTTCTTCTTGCCACTCTTCCATAAAGGCCAGATTTGTGCAATATACGACTGATTGTTGTCCTATGGACAGAGTCTCCCACCTCAGCTGTAGATCTCTGCAGTTCATCCAGAGTGATCATGGGCCTCTTGGCTGCATCTCTGATCAGTCTTCTCCTTGTATGAGCTGAAAGTTTAGAGGGACGGCCAGGTCTTGGTAGATTTGCAGTGGTCTGATACTCCTCCCATTTCAATATTATCACTTGCACAGTGCTCCTTGGGATGTTTAAAGCTTGGGAAATATTTTTGTATCCAAATCCGGCTTTAAACTTCTTCACAACAGTATCTCGGACCTGCCTGGTGTGTTCCTTGTTCTTCATGATGCTCTCTGCGCTTTTAACGGACCTCTGAGACTATCACAGTGCAGGTGCATTTATACGGAGACTTGATTACACACAGGTGGATTGTATTTATCATCATTAGTCATTTAGGTCAACATTGGATCATTCAGAGATCCTCACTGAACTTCTGGAGAGAGTTTGCTGCACTGAAAGTAAAGGGGCTGAATAATTTTGCACGCCCAATTTTTCAGTTTTTGATTTGTTAAAAAAGTTTGAAATATCCAATAAATGTCGTTCCACTTCATGATTGTGTCCCACTTGTTGTTGATTCTTCACAAAAAAATACAGTTTTCTATCTTTATGTTTGAAGCCTGAAATGTGGCAAAAGGTTGCAAAGTTCAAGGGGGCCGAATACTTTCACAAGGCACTGTACATAGGCGTACAGAGGCCTTTATCAGCAACCATCACTCCTGTTGTCACACCCTGACCGTAGTGTTCTTTGTTTTCCTTGTTATTTTGGTTAGGTCAGGGTGTGACATGGGTGATGATTGTGTTTTGTCTCGTCTAGGGGTTGTGTGTGTTTATGTAAGTCTATGGTTGCCTAGATTGGTTCTCAATTTGATTCAGGTGCTTATCGTTGTCTCTGATTGGGAACCATATTGAGGCAGCCATGTTCTTTGGGTATTTTGTGGGTGATTGTTTCCTGCGTCTGTGTTTGTGCCACACGGGACTGTTTCGTTGCCAGTTCACTTTGGTATTTTGTATTTGTGTTCATGTTCAGTTTTCCCTATTAAAACATGGACACCTACCACGCTGCGTATTGGTCCGATCCTTGCTACACCACTTCAGAGGAGGAAATCTGCCGTGACAGAATCACCCACCAACCAAGGACCAAGCGGCGTGGCAACAGGCAGCAGCAGGAGAGGCAGCAGCAGCAGCAATATTTAGAGAAATGGACTTGGGAGGAAATCCTAGACCGGAGAGGACCCTGGGTACAGCCAGGGGAATATCACTTCCCCAAGGCAGAGCTGGAGGCAGCGAATGCGGGGAGGCGCTGGTATGAGGAGGCAGCACGGCGGCGCGGATGGAAGCCCGAGAGTCAGCCCTAAGAATTTCTTGGGGGTGGCACACAGGGAGTATGGCGAAGCCAGGTAGGAGACCTGCGCCAACTTCCTGTGCTTGCCGGAGAGCGAGAGGGACCGGGCAGGCACCGTGTTATGCTGTGGAGCACACGGCGACCCCAGTGCGGGTGCATAGCCCGGTGCGGTACATACCAGCTCCTCGTATCGGCCGGGCTAGAGTGGGCATCGAGCCAGGTGCCATGAAGCCGGCTCTACGCATCTGGTCTCCAGTGCGTCTCAATGGGCCGGCATACATGGCACCAGCCTTACGCATGGTGTCCCCGGTTCGCCAGCACAGCCCAGTGCGGGCTATTCCACCTCGCCGCAGTAGCAGGGCGACCGGGAGCATTCAACCAGGTAAGGTTGGGCAGGCTCGGTGCTCAAGAGCTCCAGTGCGCCTGCACGGTCCAGTCTATCCGGTGCCACCCCCCCGCACATGTCCAGAGTCCAGTACTCCCTGTTCCTCCTCCTCGCACTCGCCCTGAGGTGCGTGTCCTCGGCCCAGTACCACCAGTGCCGGCACCACGCACCAGGCCCACAGTGCGCCTCGTCTGTCCAGCGCCGCCAGAGCCTTCAATCTGTCCAGAGCCGCCAGAGTCTCCCGCCTGTCCGCATGGAGCCGCCAGAGTCTCCCGCCTGTCCGCATGGAGCCGCCAGAGCCGCCAGCCATCCAGTAGCCGCCAGAGCCGCCAGCCAGCCAGGAGCCGCCAGAGCCGTCAGCCAGCCAGGAGCCGCCAGAGCCGTCAGCCAGCCAGAAGCCGCCAGAGCCGTCAGTCAGCCAGAAGCCGCCAGAGCCACCTCTCAGTCCTGAGCTACCCCTCAGATGGCCAGCATCCCAGAGTCTACTCTTCACTGTTGAAATTGAGACTGGTGTTTTGCATGTACTATTTAATGAAGCTGCCAGTTGAGGACTTGTGAGGTGTCTGTTTCTCAAACTAGACACTATAACGTACTTGTCCTCTTGCTTAGTTGTGCACCGGGGCCTCCCACTCCTCTTTCTATTCTGGTTAGAGACAGTTTGCGCTGTTCTTTGAAGAGAGTGGTACACGGCGTTGTGCGAGATCTTCAGTTTCTGAGAACAAGAATAGGCTGATGAGTTTCAGAAGAAAGCTCTTTGTTTCTGGCCATTTTGAGCCTGTAATTGAACCCACAAATGCTAATGCTCCAGATACTCAACTAGTATAAAGAAGGCCAGTTTTATTGATTCTTTAATTAGCACAACAGTTTTCAGCTCTGCTAACATAATTGCAAAAAGGTTTTCTAATGATCAATTAGCCTTTTAAAATGATTAACTTGGATTAGCTAACACAACGAGCCATTGGAACGCAGGAGTGATGGTTGCTGATAATGGGCCTCTGTACACCTATGTAGATGTTCCATACAAAATCAGCCGTTTCCAGCTACAATAGTCATTTACAACATTAATAATGTCTACTGTATTTCTGATCAATTGGATGGACAAAAAATGTGCTCTTCTTTCAAAAACAAGGACATTTATAATTGACCCCAAACTTTTGAACGGTAGTTGATATATATATATATATATTTACCTTTATTTAACTAGGAGGGTCCATTGAGAACAAATTCTTATTTACAATGATGGACTAGCAAAAGTCTCTTGTGGGGACGGGGGATGAAAAAAAAAATGTTGGACAATACTCAAATCATGACAAAAGAGACACCATAGCACCACACAAATGAGAACAAATGAGTGGAAAAGTCACCGTCAACCCTTAGGGGTTCAAGCAAGGGAGAGTCAGACAGCCTCCTTTTGCTTATTAATAATCATTTGTATATTCCCCGAAAGTTTGTGCTGAGTTCAAACAACATACAGGAAGAAACCACATGGGGACACACTATGGGAAATTTGGCAGCCTCAGAAAGCAATTCTGTTATAAACACATTTAATAATAATTTGTCTTTACTGATATTGCAGTAATACTTGCTATCCTTAATGCCCTTTGCTGAACTACATTGGTTTGGACAAATACACTCCATTTAGTCAGAGAGAGGTGCTTTTGATTGAATGAATTCTGCATGCTTCCCACAAAAAAATGGAATTAATTGCAGCGATCCATATTAATCATACAAATACAGGTTAAAGATATCAATGCAACTTTGTCAGGCAGCCAAATATCTAATCTAATGAATATATAGTATGCTTATTAATGCATTTATGTGCAAGGTTTTATGGGATAATTAAGTCAGCTAGGCAGTCGGGTACTACTGTCATGCAAAGCCCCTACTTCACATTTTACCACCAATGTTGGCCCACGTCCTTTCAGTGAAATCAAGTTGAACACTAATTGGATGTGTAAACAAGCATGTGTGCTAATACACAAATGTTAGAGTGGATGATAATTATAATTAACATTTTATTAAGTACAACGGATACATGAGTCATTTTTTTGTTATTCTATCCTGCCAGTCTTCTCACTCCAAACACTTTACTTTTACCAAGCTCGCATAATTCCAAAATATAAACGCAACATGCAAAGTGTTGATCCCATGTTTCATGAGCTGAAATAAAGGATCCTTGAAATGTTCCATATGCACAAAAAGCTTATTTCTCTAAAATGTTGTGTACAAATTTGTTTACATCCCTGTTAGTGAGCATTTCTCCTTTGCCAAGATAATCCATCCACTGGATAGGTGTGGCATATCAAGAAACTGATTAAACAGCATGATCATTACACAGGTTCACCGTGTGCTGGGTACAATAAAAAGCCACTCTAAAATGTGCAGTTTTGTCACACAACCCAAAGCGACATATCAGGTTTTGAGGGAGCATGTAATGGGCATGCTGACTGCAGGAATGTCCACCAGAGATATTGGCAGATAATCTAATGTTAATTTCTCTATTATAAGCCACCTCCAACGTTGTTTTAGAGAATTTGCCAGTACGTCCAACCGGCCTGACAACCACATACCACGTGTAACCACGCCAGCCACATCTGGCTTCTTCACCTGCGGGATTATCTGAGACCAGCCACCTAGACAGCTGATGAAACTGAGTATTTCTGTCTGTAATAAAAAGCTTTTGTGGGGAAAAACTCCCAAGTGCGTGGGCCTATGCCCACCCATGGCGGCACCCCATTCCCATTCATGTGAAATCCATAGATTAGGGCCTAATGAATTTATTTAATTTGACTGATTTCCTTAAAGGAACTGTAACTCCATTTCAAAATCATTTAAATTGTTGTATGTTGTGTTTATATTTTTGTTCAGTACATAACTAAATGTTCTTTACATAGTACTGAAAGAATGCACTTTCACTGTGTTCCTTTCTGGTAGAGTCAGTGGACAAAAAAAATCAACTCTTAAGAGAAGTGTAATAACATAGTAATAAAACAAATCATCATGTTATATTATTGTCATTACATAATGGTTTGTATCATTGGTTTGTGTTTGAAAGGCGTAACAACCAACCAGAAAACAAGTTCACAAAATGCTAAAGCTATAAGTTCCTAACACCATCTCAATGAGCTCTGAGATTGATCCATTCTGCAATGACAGACCCAACTTTTGGCAGAAAACACATGAATGGCTAATTTAATGCATGAGGAATTTGAAGGGAACAAGAAGACATCTTAAAAAGCAATTGCCTACCTTTATAGGATTATAAAGACCTTTTTCAATTACTAAAAGCTCCATGGCAGCTGTTTCTGTACTCCTATTTCAAACACCTTAACGACCAACAAATATTCATCCTCGATTCCTCTTTATCAAACTGTGTTTGACTATTCAAAAAAACTGCCCCAAAAAAGAGAATACTCATAATTTGTTAATTTTGTTTTTACTTTGCCTCAACTATTTATGTCAAGGGTATGCTTTGTGTATGTGCCAGTGCTTCCTACTTTCTAAGGCTATATCATCAAACCCCACCTGACCTTATATATGCCTATGCTTGGAATTCAAGTTGACTTGAGCTCGTCGTCTGATGATGCAAGGACACATTTACCGGCTGCCGAGTTCTAAACCGCCTTTTCACCTTGTTTCATCGCGGTTCTCTTTCAACAAAATGAACTTTTAACAGGCCAATCCCAGAGTTCTGTCACCCTCTTCCTTGGCTGAAGATAAAGTGAAAATCACAGCAGGGGTGACAGTGGAGGGCTTCATAAAGCCAGAGAAATGAAGGGTGATAAAATGTAACCTTTCATATCCCTGCCTAAAAAGGGAACACCACAATCTTTTCTCTTTTATTGCTGAATCATCTGGAATTATACATTCTTCTCCCCAAGTGAGAGAGTGTTGCGGTGTTTTGTCTGTTCTTCAAAGCACAGGAGATAAATGGATGGTGGCGACAGCAGAGCAAGTGTCAACCGACTGATGATCTAGGAGATACTCTCTTGGGATGACGTTGATGGGGCTTAAAGGTTGGAGCACATTTATATTTACAACACCACTGTTCTCGTAGCTTCGTTGTTATAACTAGCCATCCATCAATAAATGTAATCGGTGAGGGCAAACTAAAGTGTAGACGAGAGAATAAGATACTGAGACTTTACTGTTTTGTTGAATAGTTTATGCCTTTGTAACAGTTCTCTTCTTGCGTTGTGTTGTGAAAAATCACTGACAAAACTTTAGCATGTAGCACCAGTCACAGATTTTTTTATCTGATAGGATAAACAATTTAAACATGAAACCCCACACCCAGACACAGTGAATAGCAAGCTAGCATTAGCTGAAATCATTTTAGACAAAATGCACCACGAATATCCACAAAGGAAACACCACATCTCAAGTACAATATTGCGGCAATGTCCAAGCAAATTGATATAACTTGTACATTCCGATTTGCACTTAGGAGTATAAAAATCATTTTGGATGTACAGTGCTTTGCAACCGTTAACTTATTGCTGGTTTGGTGCTTGTTGACTGGGACGATTCTAGCTCAAACACCACCCCACATAAGCAAGCCACGCAAACTAACCAGTAAGTGTCCATGACAAAACAAAATACAAAAAACGCATTGGCATAGAATAGAGTGGCAAGGGGAATCAGCAATAACAACTCAGTTACACATTTGCTATTCCAAGTACTATTCTCCTTTGCGATACCATTAAGATGTTTCCAAAACTGTCCCAAAACTGTCCCAAGGCATAAGAAACTGAAAATGTCAACAGTAAATACCTTTTTAGAACATTTATCAAAAACAATGTTTCAATGCTGCCAAAAGGTTTCACACCTACATAAAGGAGAATGTGTGTCTGACAACAAAGATCATCACTAACCATACATAACATGGATCTGAACCTGAGCCTGAAAATGCTCTCCATCTATTTCCTATTATTTGTCAGATCAAGCTAAGCGATGTCCATTGTTGAGACAGATGTTGTTTTCATTCTGGCTCTACTGAAAACAAAATAAACAGAATGGGAAACAAAGAATGGCTTGTAACAACATCCAATTAGCAGATTGGTTAGACATGGTTCCAACACCTCATATTAAAACAAATTAGCATTTTAATACCTAAACACACCCATTACATTTCTCGTCTCACTGAAATTGTATATACCATCTAAACTTACATAGCAGTGTCTTCCAATACAGAATAATATGCTAGGATTGCAATAAATATAACGTGTTATAGTCTATAGGTTATCTCTTCTAAGCTAAGCTATAGCAAGCGAACCTGCCCCTCCATTTTCATTACATTCAGTCAAGGGTACATGGGTCTTCTCATCTAGACGGCTAGAGGGATCAATTGAGTGCTGTCGATTCTCTCTTTATGCTCCCACCTCCATTGGAGCGCAGGTGGTGCACCAGCCAGCCTCGCTGCCTACCCCCGGCATCTCTGTTTATTGATTCAGATCTAGTATGTCAACTCTGAGCGAGCAGATAAGGCTTGGTCCAGCTAATAAACACTACTTGGCTGGTTCACCAGGTGAACAGATAAGGCCAAGGGCAGCAGTAACTAACCCAGGGTTTTTGTTCAGCCCCGCATGACTGCCCCACTTCATCTGAACCGATAAGGCTGCTGCAACTACAGTACACCGGCACTGAGCCATCTGATTGTTGGAGAAACAGTGTTGAGGTTATGACGGAATTCTGATTTCTCATGCCATCTTAAAAATAACCTCTAATAATTTGGGGATGTTATATATACTGTGTGTATGTATATATATACAGTTGAAGTCGGAAGTTTACATACACCTTAGCCAAATACATTTAAACCAATTTTTTCACAATTCCTGTCATTTAATCCTAGTAAAAATTCCCTGTCTTAGGTCAGTTAGAATGTGAAATGTCAGAATAATAGTAGAAAGAATGATTTATTTCAGCTGTTATTTATTTCATCACATTCCTAGTGGGTCAGAAGTTTACATACACTCAATTAGTATTTTGTAGCATTGCCTTTAAATTGTTTAACATGGGTCAAACGTTTCGGGTAGCCTTCCACAAGCTTCCCACAATAAGTTGGGTGAATTTTGGCCCAATCCTCTTGACAGAGCGGGTGTAACTGAATCCCATTTGTAGACCTCCTTGCTCGCACACACTTTTTCAGTTCTGCCCACAACTTTTCTATAGGCTTGAGGTCAGGGCTTTGTGATCACCACTCCAATACCTTGACTTTGTTGTCCTTAAGCCATTTTGCCATAACTTTGGAAGTATGCTTGGGGTCATTGTCCATTTGGAAGACCCATTTTTGACAAAGCTTTAACTTCCTGACTGATGTCTTGAGATGTTGCTTCAATATATCCACATAATTTTCCTAACTCATGATGCCATCTATTTTGTGAAGTGCACCAGTCCCACCTGCAGCCAACGTGCTTCACCGTTGGGATGGTTTCTTCGGCTTGCAAGCCGCCCCTTCTTCCTCCAAACATAATGATGGTCATTATGGTCAAACAGTTATATTTTTGTTTCATCAGACCAGAGGACATTTCTACAAAAAGTACGATCTTTGTCCCTATGTGCAGTTGCAAACCGTAGTCTGGCTTTTCTATGGCGGTTTTGGAGCAGTGATTTCTTCCTTGATGAGCAGCCTTTCTGGTCATGTCTATATAGGACTCGTTTTACTGTGGATATAGATACTTTTGTACCTGTTTCCTCCAGCATCTTTACAAGGTCCTTTGCTGTTGTTCTGGGATTGATTTGCACTTTTCGCACCAAAGTACGTTCAACTCCTTCCTGAGCGGTATGACGGCTGCGTGTTGTTTATATTTGCATACTATTGTTTGTACAGATGAACGTGGTACCTTCAGGCGTTTGGAAATTGCTCCCAAGGATGAACCAGACTTGTGAGGTCTTGGCTGATTTCTTTAAATTTTCCCATGATGTTAAGTAAAGAGGCACTGAGTTTGAAGAAAGGCATTGAAATACATCCACAGGTACACCTCCAATTGACTCAAATGATGTCAATTAGCCTATCAGAAGCTTTTAAAGTCATGACATCATTTTCTGGAATGTTCCTACCTGTTTAAAGGCACAGTCAAGTAAGTGTATATAAACTTCTGACAGTGAATTATAAGTGAAATAATCTGTCTGTAAACAATTGTTGGAAAAATGACTTGTGTCATGCACAAAGTAGATGTCCTAACAGACTTGCCAAAACTATAGTTTGTTAAGAAGAAATTTGTGGAGTGGTTGAAAAACGAGGTTTAATGACTCCAACCTAAGTGTATGTAAACTTCTGACTTCAACTGTGTGTATATATATATATATATTTATTTATATATATATTTATATACCATTCACCTATGTACAGTTTATATATATATATATATATATATATATATATATATATATATTTATATATATATATATATATATATATATATATATATATATATATATATATATACTGTACATAGGTGAATGGTATGAACATTCAGAAACAGTCCGTTTCTGTCCAAATTCAGATGAAGACAGTGACAGTATTTATTGAACGACAGCAATGTGTATTTCATCTATATCACAAGCCTTTTCTACTGGAGCTCTTCGGAACTCTGATCATTGGAACACTAATTATTTCATAGATTAAAATCCAGAGCTCCATGGACATTTACTGAGCCAGGTTTATAGCAGCAATTCACAACAGGTTCTTCATTATAACCTCACAAGGTCATTTCACCTCAAGAGAATGGAGGACGAATGAGAGTGCACGCACGCACACACACGCACGCGTACATATACACACGTTCACACCTTTGATTGCTTTCACCTCAAGAGAATTGTGGAAGAATGAGAGTGCAGGCACACACACACACACACACACACACACACACGGACACTTTCACACCTTTGATTGCTTTGAATTATGAATTTAGCCGTTGAGTTCTAATCTTTCTAGTTGGATGAATAATTTTCTTTCAGATTGCTTATGCATTCTATTTTTCATAGAAATTATAGGTGAAGACTGGTGTTATTTGTGCCTAACGATATAAAGTCATGGGAGCTACAGAGTGAGAGGTTGTTTTGTCTCGCCATAACTTTTCTTTGCTACATCTGTCACAATATATGACCTTCAACCCATTCTGTTAGGGAAATAGCATGCCAATGTCACTCTTCAGCAATGCCAAAAGTGGCAGACATTTGGATATTCTGTCGATTGATGCTCTCGGGCCACCAAACTCATACGCCAGATTACTAGATCTGAGAGAACATGCACCTCTCAATGGGGGACATTTTGATCTAACAAATCACCCTCGAAGACATTGAAATGGCTCCATATTTTCGCACCCATATTTGGATCACGTTGTGGTTTTGATTCAATGTCAATGATAATGAGATTTTTAAAGTCTCCTTTATGAAGATCTTGATTTTAAGATAAATTGCAATTATCTGATCATTCTATTTGTCAAAGTAAAGTGCATGAGGTAAAGAGTCCATTTTTTTAAGTTAAATAACCCTGGAAAAATAGAGCTATTAACTGCAATGTTAGAACTGATTTCATTTAACGAGAGGCCTTGATGGCCTTGGTAATAGTTTGTGGACAATTTTCTTTCAGAACAGGCCTTTTCTTTCCTCTTACCTTCCCTATCTCTTGTGGTTTTTCTTTGCCCAACACTGTGGATGTACAACTTGAATATTTCATGGGCAAAATTTGATAGTAAACTCATGTAAAATGTATATATAAAAAAAATCTCCCCCGTTTCTGTCACTATACTGAATATAAAAACGATGCTCGCTCAGGCCACACTCAATCATGTGCCACTCATGTAATCAGATTACTTTAATGACTAACAGAGTAAAATAATGCATTGCTTTTCAAATTGGGTAATATTATTGCAGATACTTTGTCAAACAATTTCCATGATCTGATCTTGACTTGTTTCCTCATTTAGCTCTCTAGCGAGCAGAGAAAGGCTGTTTGGAGAAATCTCATGACAGCTGCTGTCCATAGAAATGTATAGAGGGTGCACCTCTGATCTTTGCCATTGATCGCTTCTGTGATAGCAAAACCTATCGAGTGCTTTCCCGTCTAGTGGCAAGTGTGCCCTCTATTCATCACTTTGGGCCCGTCTATAACTAGAACTGGCAAGTCGAGAGAAAGATTTTGATTGAAAGGATAGGAAATCTGTACAGATGTTTGGTTTACAGTATTTTGGTCTAATTAAGCATCCCATATATAGCCCAGCACTTGTAGACAAGCACAGGAAAGCAGCGTCTCAGATGAAAGGACAAACTAGAGATCAAACCTGAGTTAGTAAGTAGCTTGTCTTTGGTAGAGCGCGCGGGGCTCGCCTTGCTCCCTTCCATAGTCAAGCAAATGTTGAGATTTAGAGATTTTTTTGTACATGGAAGTACTCATATGTAATATTACTTTTTCAAGTACCTAATCCCAGCACTGCTTGTGACTCTTGATATGCATGTGCAGGCAATCCTTGTAGGAAGCCATGCACTCACCGTGAACCCATTATGGCATTGATTGGATCAGACATACGTACATTAAACATACTGTATGTAGTCTTCTCTCCTGCTATATGGATCCAGGTATTAGTCAATCACAGTTCATTCTCAGCCAGTATGAATATTAGGACATTACTGGACATTTTGTGTGTTGAATATCAATATGAAGCACTCAAGCTTGGGCAGAGTACAGTGGCTTGTGAAAGTAGTCATCCTCCTTGGCATTTTTCCTATTTTGTTGCCTTCCATCCTGGAATTAAAATACATTTTGGGGGGTTTTGTATCATTTGATTTTAACAGCATGCCTACCACTTTGAAGATGCAGAATTATTTTTCTTGTGAAACAAACAAGAAATAAGACAAGAGAACTGAAAACTTGAGCGTCCATAACTATTCAATCCCCCAAAGTCAATACTTTATAGTGCCACCTTTTGCAGCAATTACAGCTGCAAGTCTCTTGGGGTATGTCTCTACAAGCTTGTAGCATCTAGCCACTGGAATTTGTGTCCATTCTTCAAGGGAAAACTGCTCCAGCTGGATGGGTTAGATGGGTTCTACTGGTGTACAGTAACCTTTAAGTCAAACGACAGATTCTCAATTGGATTGAGGTCTGGGCTTTGACTAGGCCATTCCGAGTAATTTTAACGTTTCCCCTTAAACCACTCGAGTGTTGCTTTAGCAGTATGCTTAGGGTCATTGTCCTGCTGGAAGGTGAATCTTCGTCCCAGTCTCAAATCTCTGGAAGACTGGACAGGTTTCCCTCAAGAATTTCCCTGTATTTATCCATCATTCCTTCAATTCTGACCAGTTTCCCAGTCCCTGCCAATGAAAACATCCCCCACAGCATGATGCTGCCACCACCATGCTTCACTCTGGGGATGGTGTGGCGCCAGACATAGCGTTTTCCTTAATGGCCAAAATGCTCAATTTCAGTCTCATCTGACCACAGTACCTTCTAACATATGTTTGGGGGGTCTCCTACATGCCTTTTGGCTTATTTTTCCTTTTTGCAATGTCTTTTTTTCTGGCCACTCTTCCGTAAAGCCCAGCTTAAAGTAATTCTATGGACAGATACTCCAATCTCTGCTGTGGAGCTTTGCAGCTCCTTCAGGGTTATCTTTGGTCTCTTGTTACCTTGGTGGGTGGCCCTCTCTTGGCAGGTTTGTTGTGGTGACATATTCTTTCAATTTTTTAAATAATGGATTTAATGGTTCTCCGCAGGATGTTTAAAGTTTCTGATATTTTTTTATTACCCAACCCTGATCTGTACTTCTACAAAACTTTATCCCTGCCTTGGTCTTCATGGTGCACCTTGCTTGGTGGTGCCTCTTGCTTAGTGGTGTTGCAGACTCTGGGGCCTTTCAGAACAGGTGCATATATGCTGAGATCATGTGACAGATCATGTGACACTTAGATTGAACACAGGTGGTGTCAAGTGTCAGTGTGCAGCGGTGAGGACGGAGTCAGTCGCAGGACACAGAACTGAGTAAAATAACATACTTTACTCAAAGAAACAACCATAAATTCCACGCAGGAACAACACACCATGACACAGCAGTCTATAACACTCAACAAGGAACAAACACGCACAAAACATATTGGGAACCAGAGGGTTAAATAAGGAAAATAATTATAACATAATGGGAACCAGGTGTGTACAATCAAGAAAAAGAAAAATAAATGTAGATGGTGACAACGCCGAACGCCGCCCGAACAAGGAGAGGCACCAACTTCTGCGGAAATCGTGACACGTGAACTTATTTAACTAATTAAGTGACTTCTGAAAGTAATTGGTTGCACCAGATCTTATTTAGGGGATTCATACCAAAGGGGTGAATACATATAAATGCACCACTTTTCCGTTTTCTTTAGCATTTTTAAAATAAGTAATTATTTTCATTTCACTTCACCAATTTGGATTATTTTGTGTATGTCCATTACATTAAATCCAAATAAAAATCTATTCAAATTACAGGTGCAATAAATGCAATAAAATAGGAAAAAACACCAAGGGGGATGAATACTTTTGCAAGGCACTATATTTGGTACATTATAGATATGGTGAAGTTACAAATTCCAAACTTGGACATTCAATGCAAATGACTGAACTTGAAAGTTTACGGGCCTTATTAAAAGAAACCGATTCATTTTGTCACAGTGTCACAGTGTGTCTCTCTCAAGTAATAATGGCACACACATATACTGTATTATATATTATTATTCAGTATGTTCAACATGGGAAAAGGTTGATACTGATACTCAGTGAGTATTAAGCATGTGGGGAGTGGGTGGGAGATGTTGACACTGTTTGAGATGAACTTGACTGAGCTTTGTAGGAAAACAAACTGTCAAAAAACAACAGCACGTGAACCAGTAAAATCACAATTACCTGTCTGTATTCAGCCCCAGCTATTGAGGTGTGCTGGGCAGGTTAGCAATGTGAGTGCTTCAACCAGACTTACAGCCCCAATGCCTGAAACAGGGTTTGACATTCAATACAGCACCTCAGTGCCTGATCGCCATGATTGTTAGACGGCAATTCCATGGGAGAGGAATGATGCTGATATTCAGATATATCACTTTAAAATGTATACCAAACACAAACAATTGATATCAAAGTTTAATAAACCATGTAACTCTGTGCACATTGATTAACATGTTCCACAGAACATTTCACGAAAACAAATTTACAGGAAGAAATGTGCAAATACAAATTTTAGTAACAGAATATATTGCCCAGATCCACTGATGTGAGTGGCCAGAGGAGCAGGGGACTCAATCAACAAACATCTCAGCTCAGTCTGAGATCTAACACAGCTGCCAGTCTGTCAATTTTTTTGAAATATGGTAATATACTTCAAATACGAGATGAATTTCAGTAGTATACTATAAATATAATATCATTACACTTCAATACACTTCTTAAAAGTGTACTTTAAATTAATGTATTTGTATTTTGGTATATTATAAATATACTATCATCAACATTCAATACATTTATTAAAGTGTACTTTAAATTCATTGTCTTTAATTAAGTAAACTATATGTTCACTATCATTTAGGGCTAGGCCACTTTTTTCTAAGCTTCCGTTCCCAAAGTAAACTGCCTGTTGCTCAGGCCCTGAAGCAAGGATATGCATATGATTGGTACCATTAGAAATATGTTACAATAATGTAGGAATATAACACAATAGATATAGTAGGGAAATTCGTGTTTGGGAGCGCCATGAAGACAAGACGCACCTGCTAAAATTGGTTTCCTATTGAACATTTTTCTTTCCATAAGAAATATTACATTTTAGGGTATCTGAGGAGAAAATAGAAACGTATTTTGACTTGTTGAAACAAAAGTTTAGGGGTAGATTTTCGGATTCCTTTCTCTGCTTGTTGAATGTGTGGATTACTCATATCAATGGCGCCAACTAAACAGACTTCATTGGATATAAAGAAAGATTTTATCTAACAAAACAACACTACATGTTATAGCTGGGACGCTTTGGATGACAAATCAGAGGAAGATTTTAAAAAAGTAAGTGAATATTTAATTGCTATTTGTGAATTTATGAAACCTGTGCCGATGAAAAAATATTTTAATGTGGGGCGCTGTCCTCAAACAATTGCATGGCATGCTTTCGCTGTAATAGCTACTGTAAATTGGACAATGCAGTTAGATTAACAAGAATTTAAGTTTTCAACCGATATAAGACACTTGTATGTGACAAAATGTTTAATATTCATAATTTTTAAGATGATTTACTTGAATTGCGCGCCCTCCATCTTAGGGCTAGTGGGAAGCCTAGCCCTAAGTTAAACACACTAATTTAAACTGTACTTAAATTCCGAATGCTTTTATTGTAATTCAGTATATTCAGCTGCCAGAGCCGCCCGTCAGCCAGGAGCTGCTAGAGCCGCCCGTCACTCCGGCGCTGCCGGAGTCGCCCTTCACGCCGGCGCTGCCGGAGTCTCCCGTCTGTCCTGAGCTGCCAGAGTCTCCCGTCTGTCCTGAGCTGCCAGAGTCTCCCGTCTGTCCTGAGCTGCCAGAGTCTCCCGTCTGTCCTGAGCTGCCAGAGTCTCCCGTCTGTCCTGAGCTGCCAGAGTCTCCCGTCTGTCCTGAGCTGCCGGAGCCGCTCGTCAGCCAGGAGCTGCCGGATTCCGCCCGTCACTCCGGCTGAGCCGGAGTCGCCCTTCACGCCGGCGCTGCCGGAGTCGTCCTGCCTGTCCGTTGCTGCCGGAGTCTCCCGCCTGTCCGGTGCTGCCGGAATCTCCCATCTATTCGGGACCCGCTGCAAGGGTCCCCATTCCGAGGTGGGCGCCACTTAAGCGGACAAGGACTATGATGGAGTGGGGTCCACGACAGACGCCCACCCAGACCCTCCCCTGTAAGTTCAGGTTTTGCGGCCGGAGTCCGCACCTTTGGGGGGGGGGGGGGGGGGGGGGGGGGGAGTAATGTCCCGTCCTGACCTTAGTTTCTTTTTATGTCTTTGTGTTAGGTTGGTCAGGGCGTGAGTTGGAGTAGGTTGTCTGTTCTTTTTTCTAGGTTATATTTTCTACGTGGCCTAGTTTGGTTCTCAATCAGAGGCAGGTGTCGTTCATTGTCTCTGATTGAGAATCATACTTAGGTAGCCTTTTCCCACCTGTGTTTTGTGGGTGATTGTTTTCTGTTTAGGTTGTTCCCTGACAGAACTGTGCGCTTTCGTTTTCTCCGTTTTGTCATTTTGTTTGTGTGTTTTTTTGTGAACATTAAATATGAGCAATTTCCATACTGCGCTTTGGTCTCATTCCAACGACGATCATTACAAACCCAGAGCAAGATGCATCATCTGCAGATGAAGAATAAATCCCCCAAGCTGAAAGAGAGACATTTTTGTCAAAGAACAGCAACATAGCATGGTATGGTAAATGGTATGGTAAATATGGAGACAACTGGAAAAGGATGGATGAGATTGACATGCGTACCTACATAGGGCTGATAATCTTAGCGGGTGTGTATAGGTCCCGAGGCGAGGCTACATGTAGTCTCTGGGATGCAGAGAGTGGAAGGGCGATTTTCCGTGTCACGATGCCACTGAAAGTCTTTCAAACTTTCTCAAGAATGCTACGATTTGATAAACGTGAGTCAAACCTGCAAGACGTGTGAGAGACAAACTGGAGGCCATAAGAGGCCTGGGAGAAGTGGGTGGAGCACCTGCCATACATCTACAACCCTGGGCCTGAAGTAACAGTGGATGAGCAACTGGTTCCATTCAGAGGTAAAAAAAGAAAATTCATATCTGTAATGTAAGTGATTTTCACTGTTAATTTGTAACCCGCCACATTCCAAGAAGAGAGCACCCACCGCACAGCAGCTTCTGCAGGGCCGATGAAAGCTGTTCAGGGGGTTGAATCTTGTCCTGATCCACCTGAGGCTGCAGCTGGGGCAGGCAAGAGCAGAAGATGCCAATTCTGCCTTCCAAAGAAGGACTGTAAAACAAATACTATGTGCTGCACATGTGAGAAAGACATCTGAAAGGTCTTCCCCTGCATATTGTCCTACATGTGCTAATTAGAGTTGATTGATTTATGTTCTTCACGTTTTTGTTTTGTATCTATTTTATTCTTAGTTATTGTTGTTGTTTATACACCTTGTGAGTGGGGGCTGTGGTTGAAAAAATGGGAGAAGACAAGTATTTTGTAGTTGATTTCCTCATTGTACAGTATATAAGAATATATCACTATGTGGCCAAAAAAGACTGACACAATTTCAATAAAAATGCATTCAAAACTACTTTCTGCACATTTCTGCTACTTTCTTAGGCTATACAAGTGATATATCTTGCTCAGAAGTGTATGTTGACACCTATGCAGTACGTTTAGTAATACTAATGATAAAAAATAATAAACCCATACTTTAGTAAAGAAAACAATTGTCACAGGTGTGATGTAATAAAAACAAGTGGTGTCCACTGATTAAATGCAATCTTTCTGCATTGTGTAGAGGGAAACCCCAGATGTTCACAAAGTGTGTGATGAATGACATGTTGTTTCTTCATGCAAAATAGATTTGGGGTTTAAAATTCAATTAAGCTGTTTTACTTTAGGGGTTTATAGTGAAGGCGGGTCATTTTTTACCCTTAGAGGACAAGGAAAGTGTACAGAATGTTAAGACCACACAAGGGTTAACTGTAATTTTATTTTCAACAATGAACTCAAAATACTATGTATTGTAAAGGGGAAGAAAAAGCTAATAATAGTATTAATGCAAATTTGATACCCATAGAATAGGTATTCAGGCTCTTTGTTTAGGCAAGCCTAAATCAGCTCGAGTCAAAATTGGCTTAACAAATCACAGATTATGTTGCATGGACTGTGTGAAATAATAGGAGTTGACATTGTGTTTTTTAACCCTTCCTCTGTCCCACACACACCATCTGTAAGGTCCCTCAGTCAAATATTGAATTTCAAGCACAGACTCAACTACAAAGACCAAGGAGACTTTCAAAAGACCCATAAAAGGGCAGTGATAGGTAGATCGGTAACAATATCAAATCAGACATCGAATATCTCTTTAAGCATGGTCAGGTTAATAATTACGCTGTGGAATATATACAGTGCATTTGAAAAGTATTCAGACCCATTGACTTTTTCCACATATGGTTACTTTTACAGCCTTATTCCAAAATGTATACAATTATATTTGACTCATCAATCGACAAACAATGCCTCATAATGACAAAGCTAAAGCAGGTTTAATACATTTTTGAAAATGTATTTTTATACAGAAATACCTTATTACATAGAGCCTTTTCTATGAGACTCGAAAATAAGCTCAGGTGCATCCTGTTTCCGTTGATCATGCTTGAGATGTTTCTACAACTTGATTGGAGTCCACCTGTGGTAAATTCAATTCATTGGACATGATTTAGAAAGGCACACACCGGTCTATATAAGGTCCCATAGTAGACAGTGCATGTCAGAGAAAAAACCAAGCCATGAGGTCGAAGGAATTGTCCGCAGAGCTCCAAGATAGGATTGTGTCGAGGCAAAGATCTGGGGAAGTGTACCAAAAAATGTAGCATTGAATGTCCCCAAGAGCACAGTGGCCTCCATCATTCTGAAATGGAAGAAGTTTGGAACCACTATAGGCTCTTCCTATAGCTGGCCTCCTGGCCAAACTGAGCAATCGGGGGAGAAGGGCCGTGGTCAGGTAGGTGACCAAGAACCCGATGGTCACTTTGACAGAGCTCCAGAGGTTCTCTGTGGAGATAGAAGAACCTTCCAGAAGGACAACCATCTCTGCAGCACTCCACCAATCAGGCCTTGATGATAGAGTTGCCAGACGTAAAAGGCACATGACAGCCCGCTTGGAGTTTGCCAAAAGGTACTTAAAGACTCTCAGACCATGAGAAACAAGATTCTCTGGTCTGATGAAACAAAGATTGAAATCTTTGGCCTGAATGCCAAGCGTCACATCTGGAGGAAATCTGGTACCATCCCTGCAGATGGTGGTGGCAGCATCATGCTATGGGGATGTGTTTCAGCGGCAGGGACTGGGAGACAAGTCAGGATCTAGGGAAGGATTAATGGCGCAAAATACAGAGAGATCCTTGATGAAAATCTGCTCCAGAGTTCAGTTCACCTTCCAAGAGGACAATGACCCTAAGCACACTAACAAGACAATGCAGGATTGGCTTTGGGACAAGTCTCTGAATGTCCTTGAATGGCTCAGCCAGAGCCCAAACTTGGACATGATTGAACATCTCTGGAGAGACCTGAAAATAGCTGTGCAGCGATACTCCCCATCCAACCTAACAGAGCTTGAGAGGATCTGCAGAGAAGAATGTGAGAAACTCCCCAAATACAGGTGTGACAAGCTTGTAGCATCATACCCAAGCAGGCTCAAGGCTGTAATCTCTGCCAAAGGTGCTTCAACAATGTACTGAGTAAATGATCTGAATACTTACGTAAATGTGATATTTCAGTTTTTATATTTTTAATACATTTGCAAAAATGTCTAAAAACCTGTTTTTGCTTTATCATTATGGGGTATTGAGTGTAGATTGTTGAGGGGAAGAAAATGTTCATCCATTTTAGCAATGTGGAAAAAGTCAAGGGGTCTGAATACTTTCAGAATACACTGTATTAAACCACCCAGACACATCAAATATTGTGTCATCCTTCTAAACTGAGCTGCAAATACTAGATGAAAACCTGCTTCCATCTGTTTTACAGCAGACACTGGGAGTGGAATTAACCTTGCAACAGGACAAATCAACACAAGAGATGCTTACCAAGAAGACAATGAATGTTCATGAGTGGCCAGTTTTGACTTAAATCTGCTTGAAATTCTGTGGAAAGATTTGAACATTGCTGTGTTGCTATGAGCACCAACATCTTGACAGAGCTTGAAGAATAAAGGGCTAATATTGCACAATCCAGGTGTGTAAAGCTGTAACGGTTTTCTTGATGAGAAGGAGAGTCGGACCAAAATGCGGCGTGTCTATTGCAATCCATGTTTAATGAAGTAACACACTAAACACAAACACTATCAAAACAATAAACTTAATGAAAACCGAAACAGCCTATACTTGTGTAACCTAACACAGAACAATGACACTAAGGACAATCACCCACAACAAACTCAAAGAATATGGCTGCCTAAATATGGTTCCCAATCAGAGACAACGATAAACACCTGCCTCTGATTGAGAACCACTTCAGACAGCCATAGACTTAGCTAGAACACCCCACTAGCTACTATCCCCATACATACACACCACATACACAAACCCATGCCACACCCTGGCCTGACCAAA